>NW_027185798.1:48036875-48119569 GCF_028583685.1 Petaurus breviceps papuanus
TAAGCAATTGGGGTTAAGTAACTTGCTCAAGGTTACATGGCCAGGTGTTTCTGGGTGGGTGCTAAGTGTCTGAGCCCGGGATTCAATCCCCAGGTCATCCCGACACTGGAGCCGGTGCTCTTACTCGCTGTGCTATCTGGCCACCCACCCCCTCTTTCCTTTTTCAATTCTGTGTCTTGGCTTGGGTGGTTGCCTTGGCTTAAAGAATGATTCCCTGCCCCATTCTTCACCTATCGAAATCCTTCCTAGTTCAGATGAAACGACCAGTCCCTCCAATAAACTTTTCCTGATTATGCCTTCATCTTCTCATGTGACCCTTCCCTACTATAAGCCCCTGAGCATTTATATACCTGCTTCAGGGCACCTCTCACATTGAACTTTGTTTCCTTCCTTTCTCTGTCTCTGTTTTTCTCTCTGTCTCTCTTTCTCTCTGACATGAACTCGGGTCTTCCTAATTCCAGACCCGGCACTCTATAAGGGGGCTCACTATTTTGGTATTGTACTCAGTTATGATACCCAATGGCTTTAACTCTATCACAGCTCTGATTTCACAGCATTCCACCAGCCTCAGACTTCCTAGCAGCAAGGACTACAAGCATATAACACTACACCTGTCAACTTACACTAACAACCACAACCACAACCACAACAATAATACAGAGTTAGCATGATCTGGTAGCTAGGATCACGAAGATCTGGGTTCGAGTGTGTCCTCTGACACATACTACCATATGGCGATGGGTCATAATGCCTGGGGTCCCCACACAGTTCTTTTTGAAATCCTAAATGACACAGATACCTCACTCATTTCCATTAATGGAAGCTGTTTCCACATTGGGAGTTCTTCCACTGATAAAACCAGTCCTGGATCAAACCAACCAAATAATAGTTGCTTTAAGGTTTACAAAGGATTTTATATACATGGTTTCATTGATCTTCCCAACAGCCCTGTGAGGGAGGTATTCCAAGTGTTATTATCTTCATTTTACAGATTAGGAAACTGAGGCTTAGATGGGTTAAGTGACTTGTCCACGGTCACAAGGCTAATGTATTAAGAGGTAGAATTCAAACTCAGTCTTCTTTTCTCTGAGTAGTACTATTAGTCTCCAGTGCCAAAGTAATACCTGTATCACCATAATCTTCATTATTCTGGGGCTGCTTTCATAAAGGTGCAGGATAGGTACTAATACTTCTGCAGGAGATGATACAAGGAGGTGTGTAGCAAACTGGATAGGGCCCTGCAATTCGGATCGGGAAGAAGAGGGTATGAATCCAACCTCAGACCCTTTTGTGAGATCCCAGGTAAATCACTGAACCTCTCTGTATCTTAGTATCCTCATCTATAAAATGGGGGGGTTGGGCTTTGGGTTCAATGATCTCTAAGTTTCTTATGATTCTATGACAATGTTGCTACTTTTTAAAAAACTCTTTTCTCGAACATCTTCCTTTTTTAACATGTTGAACAGCTTCAGTTTGCTCATTCATAAAATGGGGAAAATCATAGCACCAACTTGGCTGTTGTAAGGAGAAGGTGTTTAAAGTGCTTTGCAAACCTTAGAAGCACTTATATAAATGTCAACTATTACTGTTATTATGATTTTAGATTGCTGCCCCTAGACAGCTGCTAACCCTTGAAACAGAATTTTCCATTGCAAAGCTGGTGAAGTTGATGTTTGAAATTCCTCAGTTTTTTTTAATCTTCATTCCTTTGTGTTAAATTCTAAAACTGTGATTGGTGAGGAAGCATGTTTATGCGTATCAGTCATTTATAACAGTGTGGTTTGGGGTTTTGGTTGGTTGGTTTGGTTTTTTTTTTTTTTTGGTCTGATCTTTTCTGAGAGCAGGTTTGGGTCGGGAGGAGGAGGATGGAAGAAGCTAAAGAAGCTATTCCTTCCTTACCTGGTTTAATTCTATACAAAGAGGCCTTCCTCAACACATAGGGCTTATAATATTAGCAAGCAGAATACTCCAGATAGGGACTTTTAATCTTGAAGACAGTAATTCCCTGAACCAAAGGTCTTCTGAGCCTTACTTTGGGGATCCCACTTCTCGAGTGATGAGGAGATTCAGGACCTAGGTGTAGGGATGCTGGGAACTGAGAGGCTGGGAGTCCCTGGTCCCATACTTTCTAATTGGACCTTTCAGTGTTTCTGCAACAAGAGCCAGCCTGCAGCAACGAACTCCCCCTACCCCCAAAGTGAGAGCAGGAAGGCTCTTAAAAGGGCGATAACAGCCTAGGTGACACCAACCTTCTGAGGATCTGCTTGAAGAGGGGATTGTGGGGTGCCTCTGCCTTTGTGTAGGACTAGGTGGGGCTGGGGCCCAGGTGTACCACTGGGGGATCCCAGAAGCAGAGGTGGCTTGGGGGAGCAGACCAGACTCCTCATCACTCAAGCAGGCCCCAACAAGCTGCACATTTCTCTGGGGCCCAGCCCAACTCTGCCTGTCAGACTCATCCTGGGAATTCAGCCAGGGCTCCCCCAGGCCTCAGTGGGAGGTGATGGGGGGTAAGTGAAACATTCCCAGTACCATGGGAGACAGGAAAAGCCTCCGGGAAGGGAAAGCAAGAGGGACTCTAGGGAGTGGGGAAGTCTCAAATCCTCTGGGGCTCAGTTTCCAGAAGTCAAGTGGGGTTGCACCCTCAGTGCAGGGTGGTTAACCTCGTTTCTATTTACTTCTTATATCCCTGGTAGACTTAAGGCTCCCTCTTTATTCAGTCCTTCAAGTTGCTATTGGGAAAACAAAGTGTCTCTCTTAGGGAGCCTCTAGCTTGTCTTCCAATCCCTCTAGAGAGAAGGAAGAAGACTGGGGCTCTCTGCCCTTTTCCTTGCCTTTCTCAGCACCCACATTTGAATCCTGGACTCTGACTTCCAAGGTGTGGGAATTAGGGGCTGGTGTGCGGCCCAGTGCTCCATGATTCACCCCACTGGGCCTTGGGGCTTGTTGTGCCAAGTCGGCCAACCCCTGGTGATGGAGAGGTTGACGGCATGCCAGGCATGAGAGAATGAGCTGTGGGCTGATGAGGGAGCTGGCAGGGCGGAGCCTCAGTACCTGGGATCTGGGTCCATTCCCAAGAGCTCCTAACCTTAATTCTGCCTACTTTTAGGATCAGGGCAGTCTCTCTACATCGTCCCTGCCTTCCCAAGTCAGTTCATTGTGTAGCCCCAGCTGATCCATTCCCAGGGGCTGGAGTGGAGAGGAGAAACCTCATCTTCAGCTTAGCCCTTAAGGCTGCTACATATTATCTCTGACTGGGGCAACTCAGTGTCCACATCTGCAAAACGACTGTTGGATTCAGTGGTCTCTGAGGTCTCCTCCAATGCTAAATCTATGATCCTCTGGCTCTCTTCTCTGTCCAGTTGAGAAAAGAGAGTGAAAGTTCCCTTGCTACCAGAGTATTTCCCAGGCTCGGGCCCTTCCTCGCTGGGAAGCTTCCTCTCAAACCCTGCCTGCAGCCTGTCTTTTGCCATCTCCTCTTCCTTGGCAAGAGGCTCCAGAGACGGGTGGGGGCAGTCTGTTGCTGAGCCCTGCTTGCTAAGTAGCACAACACAGAAGGGGCCAGGCCCTCCTGGCACAAAGCAGTAGCTGATAAGTTGAGCCTGGGCTTCAAAGGCAGTCAGCTCCCAAGAACGAGTTGGGTGAGAAATTGGAGGGCTGGCTTTCTCTCTGCGGGGGAGCTAGTAGCAGGGCCCAGCCCTGAAGGGGCTGAGAGCTAAGTGAGCACTCCAGCCCCTACCCTCCCTTCCCCTCCCACATGGCTCTCAGGGTCCAGCGCTCAGAAGTGCCTCCTGGTGGCAGGAAGATGGCCGACGAACTAAGTGGGTTCGGAAGCTGAAGAAAGGCCTTCTCAAGGGCCCTCCCAAATCAAACAATACATCTCGGCGGGGCCAGTGGCACCGATGATTGGCTGCAACGGGAAGGGAGAGGACGGAGATACTCAAAGCCACCCATGAATAGGGGCTGAGCCGGTGGGCAAGGCGGCATCCAGCCTCCCAGAGGAGAGTAAGAGCCTTGCTCAGTCCCTTAAATCAAAGCCTGCTAAGCTGCCCTTTCTTTGGGTCCAGAGGAGCAGCCGCAGGAATGCGAATTCCAAGGCCTTTTGAATTACAAATGGGCGCCGATAGCTAGCAGCCTTCCTTTGTCAGGCTGCTGGCTTTGTTATCTATCCTAGAGCGGGGGTGACAGGGGCCAATCAGAGCCAGCAAAGGCGGGCGCTCATTCAACCCGCCTCAAAAGGCCTGGGTCCCCCGCGTCAGTACCAGCCAATCAAGGCGACCCATGTGTGTCTCAGGCGCCCTTTCACTTGCCCCAAGTTTGACCAGGGTTTCTAGCAGCATGATTAATAGGCTCCAACCTCTGGCCAAGAGGCAGGCATGTGTAAGACCCCTGGACTTCTTTCTAGCCCGCTCGGGGAGGTCTGGGCCGCTTTCCTTGAGAAAGATAGGGGAGAGAAGGGCGAATGGGCAAGGCCGCAGCCCACAGCCCCCAAGAGAGACCCAGGGAGCCAGCCACAAGGCTCAGAACCTGCAGAGAACAACCTAGGACCCTGTCACTGGCAGAGTGGTTTGGGGGAAGTGTTTGGTGTGCTGGGGCATTAGCGCTGCATTTGGGGTCAGGAGACAGTTTGAATCCACCCTCTGCCACTTAATGGCTCTGTGAAACTTCTCTGAGTCTCAGTGTAATCATCTGTAGTAACCTACCCCACAGGGTCATGAAGGTGAAATGAGACTGTGTGTAAAGCTCAACGCACACCTTCGAGTGCTGTGTATCAAGTGCTGTTATTCTCTCCCTCTTCTTACGCTTCGGTTTTCCCCTGGCTACAATAGGTATCATGATTCCTACCTCCTTGGGAATGTCATGAGGATAAAACAAATAATAAATGGTTGGCATTTAGGGTTGTCAGAAGACCTCATAAGGTGTTATTATGGAAAAGTGTCTGTAGATAGATCCTAGGATAAAAGGCATTGGGTAAATATAGACTCTGAATATCACTGTGAACCAGGAGTTGGATTGTGTTAAATTACTGCCAGAAACTCCACAAAATGGAGTGAGAACCTCCCCTCCATATCTCGTGCTTTTGAACTGCAGTGGTCAGTTGGGGTTCCCCACCTGTTTGCTTTGGCAGTCCCCACACCTGGTTGGGAGATGCCTTTCAAGCCAACATCCCTTTTCTTCGGTCTTTCACACTCAAACACGGCTAGAAGCTGCCTACATTCATTGCCTCCTGACCTCGGATCCCACTTACTCTTCAATCCCTTCCAGTCTGGCTTCCAACCTTACTACAAAATTCAAACTGCTCTTCCCAAGGTTACCATTGAATGGAATACCATGGTCTTTCCTCACTTCTCATCTTTTTTTAACCTCACTGTAGTTTTTGAAATTGTTAACTCTTCCCTCCCGGATACCCTTTCTTCATGGTTTTCCTCATGCTGTTCTTAGTTCTTTTACCTGCCTCCACTCCTACCGTGTTTCCCCGATAATAAGACACTGTCTTATATTTTTTTTTTTTGGAAAGAAAAACACCAGAGGGCTTATTTTCAGGGGAGGGCTTATGTTGTCCTGCCTCAGCTCTCCTCCATGGCACTGCTCTCAATGGCGCCAGCAAGCAAATCACTGGGGAAGAACAGGATGATGCGCTCACTGCTGCAGCTGTGATTGGATGCAGCTCGGAGCGTGGCGTGCATTTCAAGGGCCGGGGGGGGGCGAGGGGGGGGAGGACAGTGCATACAGAGGCTACCATAATGTAGTGTGTAGCGCAGGGGATCACCTTCACTACAGTAGCAATCTCAATAGGGCTTATTTTCAGGGGAGGGCTTATTTTAGAGGAATCTTACACAGTAAGGGGAGGGCTTATTTTCGGGATAGGTCTTATTATCGGGGAAACACGGTACTTGAATATCCTTTGTTGGATCATCCATCACGGTATACTTCAGACCTCTTTTCTCTCAGTGACCTTGTTAGGTTCCATTATCATCCCCTATACTGACTCTAAAACACATATGCCCAGCTCTAATACTCTCCTGCACAGCCATCTCTCATCACTACATGATGGACATCACTAGATGGCACTTCAAACTCATGCCAACTCAAGATATCATCCATTCCATCCGTAAACTAAGACATTAGTTTTTTTCCTCCTCCCCCATTTTTGTCAAAGCCATCACCATTCCTGGGTTTGCAAGCTCCAAGTCTTCCTCTACCCCGCTTCATTCCTCTCCCAGCTTTGCTCTTTGATTTCTTTTCTCCATCGTGCCTTGGCAGCCTTCTCAACCTGGAAGAGATTGTGCTGCCTCTTCAGTCCCTTCCTCTGATTGGTCAGTTCTTCCTTGGAAGCTCCATTTTAATAAGGACTCAGACTCCCCCAAGTTCCCTCCTTCCTTGCTCTACTGGCTCCACTCAAGACTCTGGACTTCTCTACCAGCCCCCTTGTAGACGCTTTCTCCTCCCTTGCCTCCTGATTTTTGGCTTCCTTCTTTATAGGTATTGTCTTCCTCCATTAGAATGAAAGCTCCTCAAGGACAGGTACTTCATACTTTAGTGCTTAGCACAGTGCCTGAGACAGACTTTTCCCTCCCCCTCATCCGTCATATCCAATCAGTTTCTCTCTTGTTCAATCAGCTTCTGTAACGTTCCCATATCCTTATTCTCACCACTCAAAGGATTGTCACCCTGCTTCAGGTTTTCATCACCTCTAAACCTGGGCAATTCCAACTGCTCCCCCTGCTTCTAGTCTCTCTTCTCTCCAATCTGTCCTTCACATAGCTAACAAACCGCTATTCCTAAAGCATGGATCTCTTTGGCATCCAGAGACTCCATACCCTCGTGGATCTATGATCTCACTTATTAGGGAGCTCCTTCTAATGATACAACTCCCACCCCAACCAGAGCTGCCCATCTTGGGTGACTCTTGTCCATGTGCTTCCAAAAGTTGGGGTCTTCCTTAACTTCTCCAGCCACTCTGAGGGTATCAGTGTATATAGTGTATCAGAATAGCACCCTAGCTGCCCTTTCACCCTCGTTCTTGCCAGGTGACCAGTCCATCTTTGCATACATATCTCACCTTACTCTCCTTCATACTTTTATGTTCTGTCTGCTCCCCAAATGCAACGATTTGATTCCCACCTCTTGGTCTTTGAATAGGTTGTTCCCTGATCGAAGAATGATCTTTCTTCACATCTGTCCTTTGGAATTCCTAGCTCCCTTTAAGGCTTAACTGATGTGGCCTTCAAAGCCACCTTCTATACAAGGACTTTTCAGATCACCCTATCAATGTTCTCTTCTCTATCCCTACTCCAAACCATTTTCCTAGCACTTAGCATGGCAAGCAGTAGACACTCCAAAAATTATTGACTGACTGCAATTCCTTCAGTGGATACATGTATTAGCACCGCTACCCTCCCCTTAGCAGAACTTAAGGCAGTGGATTTCACTTCTGCCTCTGTCTCCCCAGCTCTCTGCAGTACCTTATACATAAGAGGCCTTAATTCAACTGATCTGAATTAATGAAGTACTCCTGTACCACCCCTGTTATAGCAGCAAAGGGGATTGTGAAGCTTTACAAATTAATCATTGACTGTACATAGTTCTTTCTTCTTGCCTTAGTAATAGCAGTCATCATTAAAACAACACTATGTTCCAGGCCAGTACATCTGTATTCCTTAAAGTTTTACCTTTCTCTCTGTGCCTTTTCTAAGCACTTTCACTACTCTCCCTCCCCCTCCTTTAGATCTTCAGGGCCCAGCTAGAAATTCCCATGCTTGGTGCTCCAGAGTAGTGGGAGACACCCCTACCCTAGGCTAAAGGGCAGTTATTTTTGTGAAACAGATAAGCCAGTGACAAATGATGCAGAAAGGCAGGCAGAGGATAGCATTACAGTGAGAAGTGTCAGATATACATGTGTGTTTGTACAGTGAGGATGACTGAGGAAGCACTGGACTTTCCACAGATTCTTTATTACACATTTTATCAGTCATCAAGAGAAAAAATCCTAAGTCCAGGCAGAGGCAGGTGCGTTGTAAGAGCAGACTGGTTCTCTTAGTTTCAGAGCCATAATGGGGCGGGGCAGTGGATAGGTGCTTGGTTCCACTGTCCCTGGGCGGGCTCCTGGGGTTCCAGGCTGGCAGAGATGAAAGAATGGGGAGTTGAGGAGGCCAAGTTCAGGCATCAGTGACCTCCATGTTCTGCAGCCGACCTTCCAGGGCTGCATCTCCTGCTGTCATTTTCTTTTTTCCACCGTCATGCTGTTTCTTTTGTTTCTTGGATGGCTCCTGGTCAATTGGGGCGGGTTTCACAAAGGGGATCAATTCTTGAAGACCTTAGAAGGAAAAAGAACAAAATCAAGTGGTTTCTAATGGCTAGGGAGTAAGAGGCAGTGAGCCCATGTTAGATGAGTCAAAGGAGATCCTTTGAGGGAAGATTCTATAACCTCTCTACCCTCTCCTCTGAACTAGGGTTTTTAGCAATATTTGTATTTCTCTCTTGCTTTTTTCATTTCCTTGATAATGTTCTTTGAGAGCCTCAGAGGACAAAGTGTTTGAGGTATTGTGAATGAAGAAAATTCTTGAGTATATCTGGGGGTGGGGGGGTGAAAGGAAGAAATGAAGGGAAGGGGGTACGGAGGGGGAGGTAAGGAGGACAGATGTGTCCTGACCAGCTGGGATCTGAGATATAAGGACGGTATTAAAACAGGGTATGGGTGAATTGAGTAGAGAGAAACAGAGGAATAGGGGAAAGAGATCTCACCTGGTGGCATGAATTCCTTTAACTTCTCAGGCACAATGATACCTTTTTCTGTCTGGTAGTTTTCTAGGATGGCGCAGATGGTCCGGGTAGTGGCACACATTGTGGCATTGAGCATATGGACAAATTCCACCTGGAAGAAGGGAGTCCCCACAGTGTCATTCAAAATCCAATTGCCAGTTGGTCTCTCTGAGACCCAATAACTATCTCCAACAAGTTTTGTGCAAGGAAGTAGTTATTTCATTCTTCACTAAAGCCAAGGAAAAGCAAAGCTGGTAACACTTTGTAGAGAAGGGCCAAATTTAGGCTTATAGATAAAAGAGTCCAAACCTGTGCTGCTTTGACTGTGAACAGAAAATTTTAGCCTTCCTCAGCAGTTTTAAGGCTGACAGGAACTACATTCTTAATTGTCATTCTAGAGCCTACTTTCTTCCTGATTGTCCAAAAGGCTCCTACCTTATCCATCATCTTCTTAGTCTGTCCATAGCGGATGCGGAGCCGACGGGCCTGATAGTCTGTGCAATTGGAGCAGGATACTAATTCACGGAAGGCTCCTGATCCAGGGAACCAGGCCTCCAGGTCTAGTTTCTTACTGGCAGCATGGTTCAAAGAGCCTATAAAGAAAAACTCCCAAAATTCATCACAGAGCTATAGAAACCTTTGTAAAGACTCGAGGATTTTCTACTTCCTTTCCCTACTCTCCCTAAAGGTGGACTGGAGCCACTTTCCCTTTAACTTATCCCCCCATCAACTATCACACAGAATTCTCTTCTATCTGGGGGAAGTAGGATGAAAAGGAGCTTCTGAAACTCACCAAATGTCCCTTTTCTCAAGGTAGTCAAATTTATATGCTAACTCCAGGGCAGAGTGAGAAGAGCACCATATTTTAATTTACAAATGTAATTATAATAACTTAATCAATGTAACCAATCAGTAGGGCTGCTTTTGTCTCTGTGAAGCAGCCTAAATGGTGAAGATGTTTTTGGGGTATAGAGAAGACAGTGGGCAATTGCTGCTGGACCTCATACCTGAGACGATATTCACAATGTGGTAAGGAATGCCCAAGGCCTGGTAGAATTCCTCTGCAGTACTGATCATCTCATCAAACATCTCCCATGATTTGTTGTCATGTGGTGATGCATAGACAAACTGCTCAATCTAGAAAGATCAAGGAAAATCGATGCAGGGTTAGAATGAGTCAACTGAAGGATCTGGGGGAAATGTAATTTTCCTGCTCTTTTGTTGTTCACCTACCTCCCCAATGCCAGTGGGGACATGGCAGCTAGAGATGGCCACCAGCGGTGAAGAAGGCTGGGTGCCACAGAACACAAAGTCAGAGCTCCTTGGTGCTACTGACAGATGGCATTTTGGTAACACTTTAAGGTGCTTTATCTCCTATATGGCCTATAAGCCTCTCAACATCCTTGTGAGGCAGGTATCATTAGGTCCATTTACAGAGAAGAAAACGGGCTGAGGGACAGTAGGCAGGGACTTTTCCCTCTCTGTATATATATGCTACACACACACACACACACACACCCCTTCTATAGAAGGACTATATATATGTATGATCAATGGGTGGAATGAATAGAGCAAGAGTCACTTTCTGAGATAGTTTTCTCTCCCTAGAAAGCTGGGAGCACCACTAAGGATCCATGCAGCCAATGAATAGGCAGAGGCACTTTTTAGGCAGAAGCATAAGAGATGAGACTGTCCAATATGACCTCAACTGACTCACTTATCAGTAGGTGTTTCCTCTAGCCATGCTGGATGGAGAGGAATTTCTACTCCTTACCTTGACTCTAGCTACTCACCTTTTCAAACTGATGGACCCGAAAGATGCCACGGGTGTCCCGACCATGGGAGCCCACCTCCTGGCGGAAGCAGGTAGAAAAGCCAGCATACTTGATGGGCAAGTCCTCTGGTCGAAGCCACTCATCCCGGTGTAGGGCAGCAATAGGCTGTTCTGAAGTGGCAATCAAGTACTTCTCATCATAGGAATTATCATCAGATTTTTCACTGCCTTTGCCAATCACCTGTGCGAATCACAGATCAGATTTTAGAACTGGAAGGGGTTATTAGAAGTCATCTTCTAGACCAACCTCCTACAGATGAGGAAAATGAGACTTAGAGTGGTGAAAGGACTAGTCCAAGGTCACATGGCAGAGCAGAGCTGACTGAAACAAGGCACTCTGACTCCAAATCCATCACTCTTTATATTTTGCTACACTGAGGGAGCCCCCACTCCTTCCCCCTCTCTTCCTGCTGCTGGCTAAGAGAAGAGAAGGAAAACTAAGGTGAGTTGGAAACCTGATAACCAGATGTCTCAGGTAAGTAAGACAAGGGAAAGGACCCTCTGGGCTGGAGCCCCAGGGATTCTTCCTCCAAAGCTGAACAAGGGAGGACTAAGAATGGATAATGCGCTCCAATCAGTTGCCAAGTACTGTAATCTCTTTTCCCTCTTCCTGCCCTGGTGGACGACTTTGATAGCCCCCTAAAAGGTCTCCTGTCCTTTAGTCTTTCCCTCCCACTGCAGCCAGGTTTACCTTCCTTATGCATAGAGATCAACCATCTGGGCTTATCATATGTACCTTGTACAGCTCCTCATCGAACTGGCTGAGTTGTGCCACCTCCTGCATCACCTCTTTTCTCATGAAGAAAGGGGTGTAGATGGGGGTGTAGCCCCTGCTAGAAAGGGTTCGAAGGGCAAGCTGGATAAGGGCCTGCTCTAAGAACACGAGGACTCCCTGTGGGAACAAAGAGTTATTGATTCTCAAAGAGCTAAGCCACCTGCCAGAATTAAATCAGAAGAAGTATGGGTGACAGGACCTAGCAAAACCAGTCATTACTGAAGAGGCCAAGAAAACTTCTGAACTGTAAGCAAGAAATCCAGGTAGCTGCTCTAGAGGAAAAGCACAAATTCTGAGATCTGGAAGAAACTCTGGGGGCCATTTAGTCTATACATCTATACATGAAAGTTATCTCCCAACTAGAAAACACCCCAGGGTGGCTGTCAAGCCTCAGTCTAATTCACTACCTGGAGGAAGCTGGTTCTACTCTGGGATAGTTCTAATTGTTAGAAGGATTTTCCTGACATCAAATCTAAATCTGCCCCCTTGTAATCTCTACTCACTACTCCTGGTTCTGCTCTCTGGGGCCAAAAAGAACACCAGGGCAGAACCAGGAGCAATGGGTGGATTAAGATACCAAAATAAATATAACTATGCTTTTAAAACAGAACTCAGAGCAAGGTCTTCTCCAGCTTATTTCTTAAACATTGCACTTCCCTTTCACTGGGCTCTCTTTTAGCAGGAATTCTGGTGGGGGACAGGAACTCTCATTACTAAGGATAAATGCTAGGGGTAATAAAGAAAGATGATATGATTTCCATGGATGCTTTTCAGAAGCAAAAAAGAACTATGTCTAGAATAGTTTCTCCTGACAGTTTTTTTGGGGACTAGACAATTTAAGAAAAGTCAAAGCTTTTGGACATCTTGATAAACTATCCCAGTTGAGAGTAAGCTTCACTCCCAAGGGACATCTGGGTAGCAGACATGAGACAAAGTGGTGACCTTTCCCCAGCTGCTTGGTGGGGAAGTCATGACCTTTGGTTTTCCAGAAGAGGCCCCCTTTGGAAGTGGCTTTAGGGGACACTCATGCCTAGAAAACATTCTCTGGTCCCACTATTAGAAATAACTGCTTTCCTGACTGGACAATGAGTAGATGGACTCACCCTAGACTGGCATTTATTATGCTCGTTACCCTTCCCACATCACTGCTGTGACATTCGACTCGGCCTCCAATTCCTCACTGCCCATCTGAAGGGGCAATATTTGAATAAGACACCAATATCTTATAGAGACAAGACAGCAAAAACAGTTCTCTCTAGAAGACTGGCCTGCTCCATAGACTCATTCTTCTATGGATATGAGTTCCCAACTCTCACCTTCAGGAAGTAGCCTCTGCTCCCAGCCACCACGGCTCCTTTTTCACCTTCAAAGCCGTCCACCATCACCACCAGGTCCACGTGAGAATATTTCTTTCTCACAGTACAATCACCCCAAATCCTCTCTACTTTGTTGTCAGCATCCTGAGTAAATAGAGTCAAGAGAGAGAACAAGGAGTCCTCATTCTGTAATCACCTTCTATCTGATGCCCACACTAAGAGGAAACAGTTTTGTGAAGAAGGCTCCTAGTTCTCTCACAACTGAGCTTTGTGTAACTCCTACTCTAAGAGCGAAAATTTGTAAAGAAAGCCCCTAGCTAACCCACAACTGAGCTTTGTTCACTGTAAACAGAGCCTGGAGAAGAGACATTGCCGGAAGCTGTATTCAAGGCATAAATGCTAGTTTGGAAAGTCTAGGAGACTAGAGACATGATGAATGAGATCATGATTCTTCAGGAGACCTGTAGTACTCTTTTTGCTTTTACCCTTTTAAATGACTCTGCCCCTTCCAGAAAGGCCCCTACCAGGGCAACCTTCTCCTGACAATCAGCACTGCCTGGAGTACTGGTGAGAACGCAATCTCTTTTTCCTGGCTCTCATTGGTCCAGAGGCCACAGCAAGGGCGGGCTCAGGGCCTTGACCCCAACTGCCTGTCTCAGTTCTGCAGCCTCTTGCACACCAGGCCTCAGAGAGTTTAATGCTCAACAGAGAATGAATGAAAGAGGCACAGATGGACCTAGCCACGGCTGGGGTGTCATGGAACAAAGACTGAGCTCAGAGCTGCTTTGTGCTCTGGAAGCTCCAGCTCCACAGGAAACTTTTATCATGCAGATTTCCCTTCAACCTGCCTCTTCTCAGTTGGGTGTGGGTGAGGGGGTTAGGCTGATTTAGCAGACCCCTCCCACCAAACCCACTGCTTCCCTGGGCAACAAGCAGTGTGGGAGAGCAGCCCCATTTAGAAGAGACTTCTGTGCCAGCATCTCTTCCTACCTGCTGCCTCTGCTACTTCCTAATCAGGCAGGGATCTGACTGCTTCAATTCCCAACTGGTGGGCAGAAGGAAGACACAAAGAGCCTGCTTGTGACCCAGGGCCTGTTATTCAGAGACTGCCAATGTTTCACAGTTCTTTCCCCATGAACAGAGAGACGGCAATGTGAGATGCTTTCCTATTACGGTTATTGCTGCTTACCTCGTCATTACTGATGGGCACAGAGGGATGGAGGAGGTTGCCAATTTCTCGGAGACTTTCAAATCGCTCTGCTTCCAACTGTATCCTCTCAGCATCACACTTGATGATGGCTTCATCAATGAGGAGTCGGACTTTTTTTATCTGTGTCACTTTCAGGCTCTATACATGAAGAAACCCAGATCAGTGCAGGTTACTCTAAGTCAGGGCCAGGGCTAAGAACAGACTCAAGTGACCCGACTGCCCCCTACGTGAATTCAGCAAAAGACAATGTCTCAGTGTGCCATTAAAAAAAAAAACCTGGGCTTTCAAGATATTGAGGATTATTTCACCAAGGGATTAGACATGTAAAACATCCCTGCCTTATAATCATATTCATGTTTTCCCCTGGAATGCCTAAGGCACAAGTGAATTTCAGTCCCTTTGCCCTTTCTACATAATGTGAGATGTTCAGATGGGATAGCACAGGAGATTCTTCACAAGAATTTTCTAGAAGATCTTCCTGACTGTTCTAATTAAGTAATACAGTAGGTATTACCTTTTATTGTTCCCTAATTGTTTTATGTATTTATAGTTTTCCTAGGAAAGCTTGCTGAGTAGGTGCTGATACTTCCTTTGGTAGAGAGCAAATATACTTGTAGATTCAAATTCAAAATACTGGCTTGTATTTGGGAAATAAAGAGGGTCAAAATGAAAATTACTGAAACCTAAACATTGGTCCAGCACACATTCCCCGCCAATTTCTACTCTACATTTCCCCTCTCCACACCTATTTTTCATCTGCCTCTATCACTAATGTCCAGTGAAGACTTTGGAATATAGGGGACAACAAGGGAGTGGTGTATGTTCAGGCTTTTATTTTGCAAACTGCACAAGTTCAAAAGAGTTGAAGAAAGTCAGGACAGTAGAGTTGAGGGTATATACCTGCAATTTCAGAATAAGGTCACAGGAAAAAAGGACAGAAAGCCCAATCCAGTCATGCTGTGACAGAGAAAAGAGAAAGTCTAACATACCGCTAACGTGTCTGCAGTCAGGTCATCAAGGTTCAACACACTCTCTGGCAAGGATTCATTATCCCCCACAGGCTCTTTTTTCTGCAGAAGAAAGAAATCAAACACTATAATGACAGAGGAAAGGTCCAACATAGTTCTATAAATGTACACCTAATATACACTTTAATTTAAAATAATTTTGAAGAAATTAAAAAAATTTTACTATTTTTTCAGTGTTCTTGGAATGTGGAAAAACATAGAGAAGTAGTATAAAAGAAACCATCAAACCCCAAGTAGGTCAGAGACAGAGGGAAAGGTCTTAGAGAGACAAAAATACTGATAGCAGTCCTTTTTGTGGTAGCAAAGAGCTGGCAGGGAAGTGCCTGCCAAATGGGGAAGAGTTGAACAAATGGTGGCATTTAAATGTAGGGGAATATTATTGTGCTGTAAGAAATGACAAATATGAAGAATTCTGAGAATCTTGGGAAGTCTTAGATGAAGTGATGCAGAGTGAAATGAGTACAACCAGGAGAACAATTTATGATGATCAGAGAAAAGAACAAGGAAAGAGAACAGAACTCTGATGAATGCAATGACTAAGGATGACTTCAGGGTACTAACAGAGAAGTGTGCCTCCCACCTCTTGTTAAAGAAGTATGAGACTGTATGTGCAAAATGAAGCATACACTTTCCAACATGCTCAATGTGTGGATTTGTTTTACTTAACTGTAGTCTGTTAGAAGACAGCCTTCTTCATTGTATACAGTAACAACAATGTTATGCAATGAGTAACTTTGACAGACTTAGCTCTTCAGAGCAATAAGATGATCTAAGACAATTCTAAAAGACTCACAATGAAAAATGCTATCTACATCCAGAGAAAAAACTATGGAGTCTGAATGCAGATAGAAGCATCTTTGCTCTCTTTTCCTTTCTCATGGTGCTTCCCTTTTGTTCTGATTCTTCTTTCACAACATGATTAATGTGGAAATATGTTTAATATGATTGTACATGTATAGCCTATATCAGATTGCTTGCTGTCTGGGGGGAGAGGGGGCCACAGGGTGGGGCGGAACTCAAAATCTTATAAAAGTGAATGTTAAAAACTATCTTTACATGTAGTTGGAAAAAATAAAATGTTATTAAGTGGGGAAAAAAAGAAGGGAAGGTTCTTTTGGGAGTGAAGATGTTAGCCATTAGGAAATGACATTAATGTTTACAAAAAAAGAACAATAAAACTTTTTTTTCAAAAAGGCCACATAAAGTATGAGCATATTCCTGAAAAGGAAGCAGCCCGGCTACTAAAGAGTAAGGGAATGGTCACCATCAAACATTAAAATAATCAGAAGATTTTTAATGCATTGATTTGATTCTCTATGGAGGATTAAAGGAAAGATCAGGAAGACAGATATAGAAAATAGTATGGGGTAAGATATGGATAGAGGTAGAAAAGATATAACTGATTTAAAAACAAACAAAACTGGGACCAAATTTTGTCCAAATTTAAATAACCCATCAGTAAATAGTAGGATGGGAAATCAGGCTCTTTGCTATTATCTTATATTTCATTATGCCCAAAGTTGCCATTCAACTGTAAATGTTTTGAGTCTCCTTGAAGAATTTTCTTATTTCAACCCCCCCAAAACCCAAAACCCACCACACTCGGGTCCAACCACCTTTCAAATAAATATTCCTTGCCTAAGTAAGGCTGTCAAAAAACAAAAAGACACTCCCCCCCCCCCCATTCACATCACATTTTCTTCACTTAATCCAAACGTTAATACTGGGAGACAAATAGCACGGGAGAACTTGGGAATTATTTTTGGTCTCTACCTGTGATTGCATACATCTGAGGAACTCTCATTTTGGAAATGATCTTTAGTGATGACTGGCAACTTATAGTCATGGAGAGTTGCCTGGAGTCCCTATAGGTTAAATGACTTGCCCATGGCCCCATAACCAGTGTCAGATGAAGAACTTATAGGTAGGTTTTCCTCATTCCAAGGGCCCCCCCCCCCAGCCATTAATTACATCATACTGCCTCTGATAAAAGAGACTGATATGAAAAAACCCTCAGCAAATGAGAAATTCATTCGGTGAAAATTGGGAGTTACAAGTTCCTTTCCAACAAGGGCTAAGAAGTTTGGAAGGCTGTGCAAGCCAAAGAACACAACGCCTCTGGGGAAAGTTAAGTCATAGTTGATAACTGAACACTACAGCGCAGGTTTGGAACACAATGTTCTGGCAATATGGGATTTTTTTTTTAAAGGTAACTAGCCAAATCACCATCTTTAGTCCCAACATAGCGCTATGCTGACTTGAACAGAGCACTGGATTGAAATCTGGGTTCTGCTGCGAACTATTTAGAGAAACTTGGACAAGTGACGTCCCTTCTGAGAGCCTGAATTCCATCTCTAAAGTGGGGGAAATGGACTCAATGATCTCCAGAGGCTTTTTAGTTCTAAATTCTATTGCCCTATACATGTGACTTGCTCTTTCAAACAGAAATAACTGGTAGAGAGCAGACACTATTCTTCCAACATCCCTTTCATTATATTCTACATATAAAAACAAGATGAGATGCTCAGTTCCTCAAAAGTAAAGGATGGTCATTCAATATGACCTTGACAAAAGGACAGAACAATTCCGAGTGAGACTTGACGGGAGCAAGGAAAGTATCCAGTAAAATACGAAGTCCTTGAAGGAGGGATTGTCTCATTTTTGGTCTGTGTCTCCAGTGACACAAATAGAAGGGAAGGAGGAAATAAACATTTGTGTAGCACTTATGTGTCCAGCGAAGCGCTTTTTACAAATATCCTCACATTCCTATGAGGGAGATGCTGTTACAATCTCCATTTTACAGCTGAGGAAACTGCAGCAGACAGAGGTTAAGTGACTTGCTCAGGGTCACACAACTACTTCTAGCGCTCTATCCACTGTGCCTACCTAGCTACTTCTGTAAAGGACTTAATCAATGTTTGTTGAGTATCTAAGGAAGAAAACCAAACTGCCTAAACTCACAAATGGATTTTGCCTATGGAGGAAACTCAAAGACAGGAAGGACACCCAACAGGTCGCCTTCAGTGCCCCTGCCACTGTAGAGGTATAGAAGAATTTTTTGAATAGGAGCCAGCTTACAAAGAAGTCTAGAAAATTGTCCTGCCATACTATGGAGCTGGCAATCAAGCCAAGCGTAAGGCTGTTTTTACCAAAATGGGAACACACACTTTCATTTCCTTGCAATGGAGAATGACTGGCAATGTTTGTGTATATCCAGAGAGGGAATGTGGGGAGAGGGAAAGGGGGACTGGGAGGGAAGAAGAAGGGAAATAATACCGTTCTGGGACCTCAGCCAGGATGCAAACAATATGCAAACAGTTTCACAGCAACATAGTCAAGATTCCCTAAGAAAGTAATTTCCATGACTATAGATATCTAAGGGTCATGTTAGGTCACTAGCCAAATGTGCAACATAGTCTTATTAAAAAGTAATACTGACTGCTACCAGTAGAAGAGTAATTTATTGAAACTTAAAAAAACAAACAAACAACTTTCCAGTAGAGTTCTCCCTGGTCATTGTACTGCATCTTGTTTGAACCCATGTCTACTGGACATCTTGAACTCAATTATACCCAAACCTGGGCTCATCATCGTTCGCCTTAAACCCTCCCACTTTCTCACCTTCCCTATTATTGTAAACATCACCACTCTCCCAGTCCCTTAGGCTCACAACCTAGATCTTCCTGGACTCCTCACTATGTCTTACCCCCACCCCCAACACCTCATCCAAGCTTTTGCCACAGCCTGTCAATCTCACCTTTGCAATATCTCTCTAATATACTCCCTTCTCTCCTGACATTGCTGCCACTCTGGTGTGTTGCCCTGGTTAACAGGTGCAAGCCTTAATCACCTCATGTCTGTCTATCCAATCTACCCTCCATTCATCCACCAAAGTGATTTTCTTCAAATGCAAGTCTGACGTGTTACCTCCTTACTTAAGAAAGGCCAATGGCTCCAGATCACCTCCAGGATCAAATAAAAATACCATTTGGCATTCAAAGCCCTGCAAAACTGAGCCCTCCCACACCATCCTAGGCTTCTTACAGCTTATTCTCAACACATACTCTTCAATCTAAGGACACTGGTCTCCTGGCTGTTCCACAATCAAGATACTCCATTTCTCAGCTGCAGGCATTTTCTCTGGCTATCCCTAGTGCTTAGAGCTATCTCTGCCTCTTGGCTTCCTCTGAATCCCAAACTAACCCCACCTTCTATCAGAAGCCTTTTCCAACCCTTCTTACTTCCAGGACCTTCCCTCTGTTAATTATTTCCTATTTATCCTGTATATAATTTGTCTGCACATATTTGTTTGCATTTTGTCTCCCCCATGACACTGTGACTTTCTAAAGAGAAGGGACTGGGGGCAGCTAGGTGGTGCAGTGAATGCAGTTTAGTAGGCAGAACCAGGAAGACAATGCAACAATGATTACAACAATGAAAGCTAAAATAAAACAGAACCCAAAACTGAGCACTTATTATGTACTATCTTATTTTTATGGGTTTTTGTTTTTATATCACATTTGTCTTTGAATATATTAATCCTCCTTCCCTGTTCAGCCAAGTCATGCCTTATAACAAAGATTAAAGGAGGAAAAAAAAAAACTCAGCAAAATTAACCTCCACCACCTGTGGTTGATAGTATATGGCATACTTCACACCCATAGTTTTCCACATCTGAAACAAAGGGAAGGAAATGAATTTTCTCAACTCTTCAGGGGTTAAGCTTGGTCATTATAATTATGCGGCATTCAGCTTCAAATTTTTGTTCTTTACATTGCTAAAGCCATTGTACATGTTCTCTTGGGACAGGAACATAAATGGAAAGAACAATAACAACAAAACAATAAAAAATTAATGCTTCAAAATCACAATGACTAAGTTTGCGCCCCCTTCCCCCAAAGAGATGAGAAGGCACCTCCCCCATCATCTTTGCAGAGGTGGAGTATTATGGGTGCAGAACAAACATCAGATTTTTCCATGGAGTGGTTAGTTTTGCTGTATTTTAAAAAAACACTTTTTGTAATAAGCAATGGCTAGGACAGATCATTAGGAAATGTAGATGATATAAAAACAAAGAGTTTCAATAAAAAATTTATGGACAGGGGTGGCTAGGTGGCGCAGTGAATAGAGCACTGGCCCTGGAGTCAGGAGAACCTGAGTTCAAATCTAGCCTCAGACACTTAATACAAAAAAACTAGCCATGTGACCTTGGGCAAGTCACTTAACCCCAATTGCCCTACCTTCCCCCCTCCAAAAAGTAAAACAAAACAAAACAAAACTTATAAATAAAAATAATTCTCAGTCATAGTTGCAAAGGTATCATCTCATCTTCTAATTTTTATGGCCTGATGCTTTATATTCAGGTAATGTAGCTCTTTTGAGGATATGGTAAAAAGATGTTGGTCTAAACTTAATTTCTGCCAAACCACTTTCCAGACTTTCTTATCAAACAGGATGGTCTTCCCCAAGAAGTTTACCAAAGTTTACCATTGTTGGGTTTATCAAACACTGTTACTAAGTTCAATAATTTATGCCTCATCTTTTTAGTCTTTCCCATTGATGTACTCTTCTATTTTTTGAACAATACAAAATAGTTTTAATGATTACTGCTTTATATAATAAGCTAAGTAACTGTAATCACCAATCTTGAGACAAGAAATGAGCAAGTATGTCTTCTCATCTGGTAGAGATGCTAGAGACTGTGGGTATGGAATGTTATACATTCTGTCAATATATTCATTGGCCTTGCTTAATTGTCTTTGTTTCAAGGGATGGTTCGTTTGGGGGAATACATTATCTGGAAATGGCTAGAGTAAAATCAAAGAAAGAACAGGAAATGAGCCTAAAATGCATGAGAAGGGGCTTTTTCTCTATCAATAAACACTAATTAAATGTTTTCATGTGCCAGCCACAGTGACTGTTGAGCATAGAAAAATTTGGAGAGGAATCTACTTCCCAGAATAACTTTTAAGAACAGGACAAAAATATAACTAATTATTTTGATTTGGGTATAGTTCTAACAAGATTATACTTAAGAAAGTAAAGAGTACAAAAAGAAGATCTCCAAAATGTTGAGAGGATCCTCTATGATGAAAGGTATGGAGGGTTTGCCATATATGTTAATGAAAGGAATATCCTGTATTGACTAAATCTTGGATTCTTCAAGAACCTGTCTGGAGATTACCCCTAGCTATAAATCTGTATAAATTTCTATACAAGTGAGAAGAAAGAAGTTCAACATCCCATAGATTTAGTCACTGAATGAGAAGTGGGGCAGACAGACACTGGATATATTGCTCACAGGGCACTTAATGAGATGGTGTATTGGACTGAATCCAGTACCTGTGCCAAACATCTCATTCCTGCCTTTATTATTTCATAGCTTCCTTACCTTCATTTTCTCTCCAATTGTCCTGCTGCATAAGTTCTTCAGTTTGTTTAAGTTGTCTGCCCGAAATCTGCCTAGGAATGAAGGATTCAGGATTAAATCAAGCTGAAGGGATGAGCAGACTCCATAAAAGAAATTCCCTTCTCAGCCACAGTTCTGACCTTGTAAACCTTTCATTAAAGTCCAAAGTACAAAAATGATTAAAGATGAAATGTTTATCTAAAAAATAGTCATCTATAAGAAAAGTCACATTTTCTGAGGAGAATGGAATTTCTGTTTCTGGTAGCAAACCAGAAGGCCCAAGTTCCAAATATAGATTTTGGCTATAATGAGAAATCGGGATTTGGGAGTGGGGTCAAAACCATAAGGATTAGGAGCAGCTAGGTGGCACAGTGGATAGAGCACCAGCTCTAGAATTAAGAGGACCTGAGTTCAAATCCAGCGTCAGACACTAACTATGTGACCCTGGACAAGTCTCTTAACCCCTGTCTCAAAGAGAAAAAAAAAGTAAAGGATGAAAAAACCACCACAAGGATTGAGAGACAGCATGGTATAGTGGGTAGAAAACTTGGACTAAGTCCTGCTCCAGACACAGTGGGTGACTGGGCAAAGTGGCTTAATCCCCCAGATGTAGAATGAGGTAAATTATCTCACCTAAAAGAAGCAAGAAAAAGCTTTTACAGTGGAGGGCAAGAGGGGGGAGGTGAGGGAAAGTGAGTGAACCTTACCCTCATCATAACTGGCTCAAAGAGGGAATAATATGCACACCCAACTGGGTATAGAAATCTATCTTATCCTACAGGAAAGTACTGGGGAAGGGGATAAGAGAAGCGGGGGTTGATAGAAGGAAGGGCAGATTGAGGGATGGGGTAGTCAGCTGCAAAAGACATTTGAGGAGGGACAGGGTGAAAGGAGAGAGAGAATAGAATGGGGGGGGAGGAATAGGCTTAGATAAAGGCTATGTTTTCTTTTATAACATTCACAGAAGTGTTTTGCATGACTACACAGGTATAACCTATATGGAATTGTTTGCCTTCTCAAAGGGGTTGGGGGTAGGGAGGGAAGAAGGCAGGGCAATTGGGGTTAAGTAACTTGCCCAAGGTCACACAGCTAGTGCTAAGTGTCTGAGGTTGGATTTGAACTTGGGTCCTCCTGACTCCAGAGCTGGTGCTCTATTCACTGCACCACCTAGCCACCCCAGAACTCAAAGTTTTAAAAATGAATGTGAAAAATTGTATTTACTGGGGCAGGTAGGTAGTGCAGTGAGTAGAACACTAGCCCTGGAGTCAGGAGGACCCAAGTTCAAATCCAGCCTCAGACATTTAACACAAAAACTAGACATGTGACCTTGGGCAAGTCACTTAACCCCAAATGCCCTCCAAAAAGCAAAAAAAAAAAATTTGTATTTACTGATCCAACCATTCTGGAGAGCAATCTGGAACTATGCCCAAAAGGCTATAAATAAGCGCATACCCTTTGACCCAGCAATAACCCTTCTAGGGTTGTATCCCAAAGAGATCATAGAAGTGGAAGACCCATACGTACAAAAATATTTATAGCAGCTCTTTTTGTGGTGACAAAAAATTGGAAATCACGGGAATGCCCATCAACTGGGGAATGTCTGAACAAGTTGTGGTATATGAATGTAATGGAATACTATTATGCTATGAGAAATGAGGAGCAGATTTCATAATAACCTGGAGAGACTTCTATAAACTGATGTGGAGTGAGAAGAACAGAACCAGGAGAAATTTGCACACAATTACAGACATGTGTGACAACTAACCTTGATAGACTGGGCTCCTCTCAGCAATATAAGGTTATAAGACAACTCCAAAAGACTCATGATGGAAAGAGATACCCACATCCAGAGAAAAAGCTGCAGAGTCTGAATGCAGACTAAAGCAAACTACTTACTCTCTTTCTTTTTCTTGTTTTGTTTTATTTCCTCTTTTTCATTGTTCATTCCATTGGTTATAATCCTTCTTTACAATCTGACTAATGTTTAGTGTGAAAGTATTTGTAGATTCTATATTTGACTGCAGGGGGAGAAAATTTGAAACTCAAGAGATTGTGGAACTGAATGTTGGAAACTAAAAGTAAATAAACAAGTTAATTTTTAAAAATTATATTTAACTGGAGAAAATAAAATGCTAAATTAAAAATAATTTTTTTAAACTGCTTTTAAAATTGTCTTTCATTCAAGTGTTCAAAGCACTCTGAAGATAAGCTGGCCTCATTTCTTTTTACAACATGCAGCATTAATCTGTATAACAAACTGCATTTTAAGGTTTGCAAAACACTTTATACCAGTGCACAAACAGATCTTTTCAGGCTGCATACTAACTTAGAAAATCACCAACCAACATTTTCTATACTGTATTATATTTTTATGTATTTTTAAAAACATTTCCCAATTATACTTTAATCTGGTTTCAGCTGTGCTGAGTTTTATATATTCTACCTCACCTATCGGAGCCTTACATCAATTCTCTAAGTATAATTTCCATTTTACAGATGAGGAAACTGAGGTCTATCCACATTCATACAACTAATAAGTATACCAGTCTTCCTAAATCTAAAGCATTACACCTCCCAGAATCTCTCTTTTTTTGGTTAGGGGTCAAAATCTGTGACTTCCTTGACATGGGCCTCAGAGTCAAGAAGACCTAGGTTAAAGACCTGCCACTGATAATGCTAGTTATGTCACCCTCACAGCCATTTACAGGCAGCTGCTGATTTTCATTGGTAGAGGGAGATTGTTCACTAAGAGTTTCATAGGTTCAAGAATTTTTTAAAGGGGGAAGGCAAGGGAATTAGGGTTAAGTGACTTGCCCAAGGTCACACAGTGTGTCAAGCCCAATTTTAACTCAGGTCCTCCTGACTCCAGGGCTGGTGCTCTATTCACCTGAGTCTGGTAGCTGCCCCAGAGGTTCAAGAATTCTTACAAAAAATATGTAGCTTCTGATTCTAATATGTGCTGTATCCCTAAATGAGATGTCTTCACAAGAAAATGGATAAATATACACTGAAAAACCATACTGATTGTTAGTTACAATTTAATTTTATATATCAGATTTGGGAGAAAATAATCCTATATTAAGAAGTACCTATTTGTTCACTAGGGAATGTTGAGTTTTTTGTTTGTTTTTCTCTAAACATAATGTAGCTGTGTCCTATCATCCTTTATGAGTAAAGAATAGCAGAGAAGAGAAGAGAAGACTCTAATGTAACACAGAACTTCAGTAAAGTATACTGAATATCATTCTCTGGCAAGTTGTGGTATGATATCTATCCCTTTAAACTACCATTATTGAAGAGAATTAGCAAAAAAAACCTAGGCTAAAAAAGAAACTCTTTTGCACCACTGTCTTCATGAACCCAAGAAAATAAATCTCTCAAAACCTTTAAAGGGACAAACCACGGTTTCAGAGCATTTGCAGCATCATCTTAATGAACCCATCTCCCAGCTGGTTGCCGGGGTATTGCATCAGATGAAATGAATCACAAGGACGGCAGCCGCATCCTGCCAAATAGTGATCCACTTTGACAGCGGAGGAAGGATGCCTTGCTTTGCCTTGCCCCAGTCTTCCTTAGACATCAGCAACTAGAGAGCGATTTGATTTCTACCTTCATTTTTGCCAAAAAGCATTTCACCCTCCTCTATATCAACAAAGGGCCTCAGAAGTAAATCTAGGCTTGACCAGCCTTAACTCTCCCACGTCCCCAAAAGAGGCAGAAGGAACTTCGCGGCCCTAAAAGGGCAAGGTCCCGGGTCCCCAGGGTAGTCCAGCCCCACCTCCCATGCCTTCCTAGTCCCGGCCACAGCAGCGGTTAATGGCGCGGCCTCCAAGGTTACCTTGCATCAGCTTTAGGTAAAAAACTGGGTAAAAACCTGAGGGACGTGCACGTGGTGGGGCTTTTGATTTTCATCTCCTCCAGCAGGAGGGAGGAGGGGGCTTCTAACCTAAGGCAGTCCAGGGGCTCGGAGGGGGGAGGGGCCCTTGGGGTTGGTCCCCCCTCCTCGGCTCCCCATCTGGCAGGGAGGCTGACAGCTCGCTCTCCACACGCATGCGCCACGAGACTCTCCCCACGACCCCGGCTAGAGGCTCTGGGCGGGACCCCGAGGGGTCCCGGGCAAGGTGCTCGAGGGCTGAGGGGCCGGCTGAAGAGCAGAGGATTGAGGATCCCTGCCCAACTTGCCCCGGGCAGGGCGGGACGGGCCCGAGGGGAGGTCAGGGTCAGGGAGGGAGGGTCTGGGTCTCCCACGCGTGGCCCGTCACCTACATCGTCGCCACTCGCTGTCCGCCCGCACCAGCTGATCCACCAGCCCAGGGTCCTTGAAGCGCTTCTTTTGGGTTTCCCGGACCAGCTCCGGATCTCCTCCTTTATCAGCGCGAAACAGATCCAGGTCCAGCACCATCTTCCCTTCTCTTCAGGCCTTGCTCTGAGGGGATAGAACTCACCTCTCTCAGATTCCTCCGGCCTGCCAGCTAGTAGCACACTGCGGCTGCGCGTTGCGGGAGGGGCATTGCGCAGGCGCGGCCGGAGAAAGAGAGGCGACCTGGAGGATCAGGATCCCAGAGCGCCGCCTCTGGTCGGCGGTGGAGAATGCAAAAGCTGGAGCGGGGCCGAAGAAGAGGGGAGTGGCCACTCTGGGATATTAAGAGCTACCGCATAATTTGAGAATGCATCTGCATGCTCGTTTATAATCTTAGAACTCGCTCTCGTTCTCGCTCTGTTTATTCTTGGTCAAGATTCTTGATCAATTTATTCAATAATATTATAATTAAGGGACGCTCCCAAGCCTTGCTCATTTTAATATAGGGAATTCAGTAATGCTGGAGAGGGGAAGAGGAGAAAGATGAAGACAGAGAGAGAGAGGAGGGAGATGGAAGAGAGAGAAAAAAGAGAAGAGGCAGAAGACAGATAAAGAGATGGAGAGAGAAAAAAGAAATGAGAGAGGGGAAAGAAAAGAAGGAGAGAGAGAGAGATGAATGTAGATAGATACCTGTAGATGTATTCTGGCCTAGAGGTCAGGAAGACTCATCTTCATGAGTTCAAATCTGGACCTAGACACTACAAGTCACTTAACCCAGTTTGCCTCACTTCCTCATCTGTAAAATGAGCTGAAGAAGAAAATGGCAAACTGCTCCAAGATCCTTGCCAAGAAAACCACAAACAGTGGTTTAGTACCTTGATTTAGTACCCACCCTGTCAGGCTCTGTGCAAAGCACTAGAGATGTTGTTTAGTTGTTTACTTAACCATCTAGTCATTTTGAAACTCAGGCAAGTTAGATAAAATTTCTTGCTTAGGGTTACACAACTAGCAAGTGTTTGAGGTCAGATTTGAAATCATGAAGATGAGTCTGGTGCTCTAATCACCACACCACCTAATTGCCCCTATACACTGATGAGGTATGGGCTCTGGAAGCCCCCTCCAGCTCTCCTTGAGTCCTTGAGGTACGGGCATTGGGAACCTCCCTTGGACTCTTGATTAAATTGTCTCATTTGAGGAGGCATTTTACTAACTGCTAAGTACTAGCCTGCTTACTAGCCTACCATTGTTCATCTACCTCCTACCCTTAATCACTCATTGACCTCATTAACTTAGCCTCCAGCTACCTCCCACCCTTAATCATTCATTGACCTCATTAACTCCTCCCTAAGACCCTCCCCAAACTCCTCCTCTAGACCACCCCTAGATTCCTCCCACAACCTTCTGTAGACCCCATCTTGTTTCCATGTCTAAGAGAGCACCATGGAAGAGTGAGAGCACCATAGAATAACCTAGCACAGACTAAGTCTGTGTCTAGTGCAAGCAAAACTTTTAATAAATTTTACTTTTCTTTGGCTGAGAAGACTCAAGTCAAATTCATTCAGCAGAACCCGACATGTTGGTATTTTGGGGGTTTCCAGAGCAACCCTAACCCTCTTAGTGGGTGACCTCTTCATACACTGGGAATACAAAGACAAAAATGAAAGTCTCCTCCATCAAGCAGCTTACACTCTATTTGGGAGATATGATCTTGGCAGGTAAGTAATACATAATTAGGGAAACCAATCAAGGATTTTTTAAGTGCCTACTGGTATACTGTTGATGTTGGGAAAAGGCCTCCAGCATGTTGAATGGATCCTGTATGACAAACTTTTGGGAAGACATGAATGAAAATTGCACAAGATGGACAGGCATAGATTGGCTGCTTCTTGTTGTTTGTCCTTCATTCTCAAAGAGGACCATGACATCAGGAAGATGATACCAAGACTTACAAGTGAATTGTGTTTAAGTGAGGCATAGTCTCCAGCCTCACTTTCTCCTCCAGAGCTATCTGGGTTCAGTGGTAAGATATAGGATAGGACCACTGGAGATGGCCCCTGATGAAGAAGGAGACCTTGACATTTTTAAGCTAAGGTCTTTCTGAGTTCTCACTTTGAAGGACATAAGGGAATACTAAAGAGATTAAAGGCTAGGTAAGAAATGAGTCAAGGAATGGCTTCTTTTACCTAATTAAAAAAAAAAAATCAATCTGGGAGGGGAAAACCCTCAGTGTTTCTGGTCCAAATAGAAACAATTACTATTTACATTCACTCCTAGCCAGTCTGGGCTCAAACAATGACCTGGGATCTATTGTTGGCCAATCAATGAGAGCCAGAAGGAATTTGGCTGATCTTTAATAGAGAAATCTAGCCAGTAAACCCCAAGATATCTTGCTAGGTTTTAGCCATCTTTGGGCAGAGCACCTGCAGGTAAGGGTATGATGCCCTATGGAGGGAGGAAGGATAGAAGGGAAGGGAAAGGGGAGGGGAGTGAAGGGAAAAAGAAAAGAATGAAAGGACTGTGTTGCCCAATTGGAACTGGCTCGGACTACTCACAGGTTGTTGTTTGCCCTTCATTCTTGAAGAGGACCATGACATCAGAAAGTTGATGCCATCACTTGCAAGTGAATTGGATTTAAGTGAGGTGCAAAGTCACCAGCCTCATTTACTGTTTCAGAGTCATCTGGGTCCAATGGCAAGATATAGATCAGGATGACTGGAGATGGCCCCTGCAGATGAGTCTATCTATATGTTGAAGGGTACTCCTGAATGAATGAGATCACAGATCCATTTGAGTATATGCTAGGTCCTGGGGATACAAAAGTAAAATTAAATAGTCCCTGCCAGAAATGCAAACATACTAGGCATGGAGGACAGCGTGAGTGCAAAGGAAGGGAGTCAGGATCTTCCAAACCAGGTCAATTCTTTAAACTCCAGACTTTTCCACCCCATCCCTGCACTGCTGTCCCCTCCTCTAACTGGCAGGTTCCTCTCTGGAGCTTCCATCCGTGTGTCCAGGCCAGTCATGCTTACCTATTGTACTTCTAACTTCCTTGACTTTTTCACCTTACTCCTTACTCTTCATTCACTCCTTTTCTTCCCTTGTATGTGTTGCCTTCCTCCTTTAGAATTTATGCTTCTTGAAGTAGAGACTGACTTCCTTCTGTCTGTTTTTGTATTTCCAGCACTTAGTATATTTCCTAGCACATAGTAAATGCTCTGTCTGTCCATCTGTGGGTAAAATTGTTGGTGCTAGAACAAACTGAAACCAGAACCAGAAATGTAGGAACCAATGAGGGTTTATTGGGCTGGGCTCACCAGCCATGGAGCCCTACCCATGGAGCCAAGACTCCCCTAGGAACAAAGGACAAGGATTATAAAAGTTTCAACTAGAGGGAGGTAAATTAGATATGAGGTACCTGTTGAACGGATAGGGTTGTTGCTGGGGGCTTGGGGATAAGATTAGAGATCAGAACCGGAAAGACAATTGTTTGGGCTGGCTATTTTTCATAACCCTGCCCTAATAGAAAAGATTGCTCTGGATACTTGCTGTTTCAGCAATAAAGAAGGTCATAAGCAAGGGCAGAGGCTCAGCACAAATAGGGTCAGTGACAAGAAAGAGGAATTGCAAACAAAATGGAGTTACTTTAGCTTTCTTGGATACCCACACATCTATCCATCTGATTGGGTATAGGTTCTGGGAACCCCCTTGAATCTTCCCACTTGATCTGGGATTCCCCAGAGGTCAAAAATCCTCCACTGTCTGTTATCTCCTTCAGGTAGCCTTAAGCCACCTCCCACCCTTGATCTCATCAAAATCCCATTCTCTTAGTCCCATCAAGATCTTCCCTAAACCCACCTCTAGTCACTCCAGACTACTAGACCATCCTTAGATCCCTCCCACAATCTTTCCATCTTGCTTCCATGAAGGCACTCAGGTTCAATATAGCTGAGATTCAGTCTGGCCTGCTCATCAACATAAGCATCACAAATACTTTGACTCCTTAAGAGTCTACCCAATATGGTGAATCTTTAATAAACTTTGCTTTTCTTTGACTGAAATGCTTGAGTCAAATTCATTAGGCAAGACCTGGCATGTCAGTATTTTGGGGTCTCAAGCAACCCTGAACCCCAAACCTCAACATATCCATCCATCCATCTCTCTACTTCTTATCTATCTGCTTTTATGATGCCCTGAAGGCTATTTATGGGCCTAAAACTGGTGAACCTCAACTACTCAGTGGTGATGGAGCCACATTGATTGGTGATAAGGACATGATCCTAGAGAGATAGGCTGAACACTTCCAGTGTTCTTAACAGATCATCATCAATTGAAGAAGAGATTTTTAATGCCATTAGGCTCATTTCATGTGGCAAAGCACCTGATGCTGATTCTATTCCAGCTGAGATTTACAAGGTAAAGGGTCTACTGCTCATACAAAAGCTGACTGAAATTTTCCAGGTTATATGGCAAGAGGACGTTTTCACCCAGGAGTTCAAGGATTCCTCCACTGTCTGTCTCTATAAAGGTAAAGGAAATAGATTGTCCTGTGACAATCACAAGGGGGGGTCTCTCTCTTAGTCATTGCTGGCAAGATTCTTGCCAGAGTCCTCTTTAATAGGCTGATCCTTCACCTGGAACATGGTCATCTACCTGAGAGCCATTGTGGCTTCAGAAAGGGCTGAGGAACAGTTGATACGGTGTTTGCTGCCGGAAAACTCCAGGAGAAATGCCAGGAGCAGAACAAAGATGTGTACACAATGTTTGTAGATCTGACCAAAGCTGTTGAGGTTTAGGGTTTAGGGTTGCTAGAGACCCCAAAATATCTACACGTTGGGTCCTGTGAATGAATTCAACTCAAGTCTTCTCTCAGCCAAAGTAAAGTTTATTAAAGATTCATCTTAATCGGTAGACTCATAAGGAGCCTAAGTATATGTGAAGCTTGTATTGACAAGCAGGCCAGAATAATCAGACATTATATAGAGAAAGATTGTGGGAGGATTTAGGGGTGGTCTAGAGGAAGAATTTGGGGAGGGTCTTGAGGGGACCAAGGTCTGACTCCAGTAAATGAGATTAAGGGTGGGAAATAGTTGAAGGCTACCTGGAGATGGCAGACAATGGAGGGCTAGGCTATTTGGGTTTAGATATTTCAATAGGATCAAGGGCAGGAAGTAGCTGGACAACAGAGGGCTTGGCTAGGTTTAAGAGTAACAGAGATTTGGGTTTAAGATAATTAAAGGCTTATGGCCTCAGGAAAATGCCTCATCTAGTGGGAAGATTCAGAGTTCAAGGGATTTCCCAGAGTCTGTACCCCATCAAAAGCTTTTGTTAGTAGTGAGGGCTTATGGAAAGTTATGCCAAAATTTGGTTGCCCGGAGAAGTTCATCAGCATTGGGCATCAATTTCATGACAACATGCTTGCCTGGGTTCTAGATAATGGACAATGCTCTCATGCCTTCCCAGTCACCAATGCAGTGAAACAAGGCTATGTGCTTGCTCCCATGCTTTTTAGCATGATGTTTTCAGCCATGTTGGCAAATGCTTTCAACGAGGATGAGCATGGCATCAAGGTCAGCTACTACACTGATGGTAAATTCTTCAATTTGAAAAGTCTACAAGCCAAGACCAAAGTGGAGAGAGTGTTGTTGCATGGTTTTCTGTTTGCAAATGATTGTGTACTCAATGTAGCCTTTGAAGCAGAGATGCAAGAAAATATGGATCAATTATCTGCTGCTTTTGCTAATTTTGGCCTAACAATTGTGTAGAATGAAATGTGGTTTCTCAAGTAGACTATTTGCTAAAGTAGTAGAAGCCTTTAGGCCTCAGTCAGGTGACCTAGGGAGGGAAAAAGGAAACTCCAGAAACCCCCCTGTTATGGATGGCCAAATAAGGGAATGTTAACAAAACAGCCAATCAATTTAAAAGATTACATGAGGAAGGGGAGGGTTGCAGTTTTCGGCTATATAACCCAGCTTTGCCTTCTGTACGGCAGCCTCCTCTCTCTGGACTTCCCAGTGACAGGACCGCCTGCTTCTTGAGAGATTCAATAAAACTTACTGCTTTCACCTTGAGACATCTCCAAGTAGTCAGTTTGGGGTAGGTAGGGTCTCTGTACCCTACACACAATTAACACCAAGAAAACAAGCTTCTCCATCAGCCACCACCATGCCATCCATACATGGAACCATTGGTTATAGCAAATGGAGTTTTGAATGCTGTGGATAAGTTTACTTACCTTGGTAGTGTACTTTCCAGGGATGTACACATTGATAATGAGGTTTACGTACTCATTGCCAGAACTAACTCAATGTTTGGGAGGCTCTGAAAGAAAATATGGGAGAGAAGAGGTATTAGCCTGACTCCCAAACTGAAGGTCTGCAGAGCCATTGTGCTGACCTTATTGTTGAATGCCTGTGAAACTTGACAGTCTACCAGGGCCATGCCAGGAAACTGAATCGCTTCCATTTGAATTGTCTTAGGAAGATTCTGAAGATCACCTGGCAGGATAAGGTACCAGACACTGAGATCCTATTCTGAATCTAGGTCTACCAGAAACATTTTAGTCCAATCTACCTACGACCTGTTTGGCCCTCTCTCTGTCAAGGCTCTGCCAAAAGGCCCTGAGCCACAGAACAGGGCTGACAACTGCAGACCTGGCATGTGGATACTTGCAGAGAGGTTTACAAAGCCATGCTGTCTGGACTTGCCCCTCTCAAATTCAGCTTGCCTAGGATGGTAATGTCTAAACCCAATGGTAAGCAAGGGCAGAGGGAAATAATCTTTGAGTCAGAGATGTGGTAAGCCAGGGAAACAAGATATTCCTGAAACTCCTCCCAAATCATCATATTGGTAGGCTGAATTACAGGGCTGAATAAGATGATTTCTTGGGATGAGTCCTCAAGTGATTTGCAACAGAGCCACTGTCAATGTTGTGTCCACACATTACAGCAGTTAAATCTCAAAACACCGACCATTCAGTACCCCTGGTGTCCAGACCAGCCCCTTTAGAATTCAGCTAGACTAGATTTGGGTTCAGAATTGGTTTTGACATGTAAGTCTCTTTGAGCCTTAGATTTCTCATCTGAAAAATGAGGATACTACTAATTTCACAGTTTAATTGCACATGTTTGTTTTCCCCCCTCCTTACCTAAAATGTAAGCTCCTTGAAGGCCAGGATTGTTTTGTTTCTATATTTGTATTTCTACAAGTTTTCCCCCCCGCCAACATAGTACTTGGTACAGTCTATGCTTAAGAAATAGTTTATCTACTTCACAGTGTAGTTTTAGGGAAAATACTTTCCATTTCAAGTATTACATAAATATGGGCTGTTATTAGTCCTGGAGGTACCTAGATTAGTCTGACGTAAAGGCCATATAATAAAGCTGGATAATTGAAAAACCTCAAAAATCCTGCTTACTCCCTCCCAATTGTCTCCTTTTTTAGCCCCCTTCACCCCCAGCCTTTTACCTTGAGTCTCTTTCCTCAGTTCCTCCCTTGGCTTACCTGGGTTATCCCTAACTTATCTTGGATCTGGGTTCTGTGGTAGTAGGATTAGTAGCCAATGGTGGGTTTTTAAATGTATTGCTATATTTTGTTTGAACCCAACAATCACTTCTCACTAATCTCTTCCCACCCCTACTCCCATCCCTGATACTTTCCCTTAAAAAAGTTAAGCAAACCCATCTAATACAGTGATTGCAATTGTTGGCACATATAACTTTCCTAGAGTAGACCAGGTAGTTTACCAAATCGTCCCCCTCCCCACCCCTCTCAGCAGAGGACTTTATTCTTTACTGTAAAAATTGAGGCCGTCCATTTCTATCTCTGATTGACCCTGTAGGTGTCTTGAGCTGTTTGATGTTGTCTCCCCCAGGAAACTTAAGATCCCGGAAAGCAGGAGCTGGTTTTTTGGGGGGTGGGGTGGGGCAAGGGGCTTTGCCTTTTTTTTATATCCACAGCACACAGCCCAGCGCTTGAAAGTAAAAGTATGTTTTAGCATTTAACAGAAAAGAAGTGTTTTAACATCATTCATCTAAAACCAACATTTAACCCATGGAGTTCTTTCTGGGACTCTTAATCCTGGTGTCTTTACCATGGAACACGGTTAGGGGAAGTCTAGAGTTTTGTGATAGAATTTTCAAAATAAAATTCAAGCTTTCCATTTTGGTAGAGTCCCTGGGTGAGGACAGAAGAGGACTCTTAGAATTAAGAACAGTGCAGAAGCAGGAAAACCTGGTTGCCTGAGTAGTTTTAATTAATCTGTCATCAGGTATTTTATATATATATATGTATTCTGTAAGCCTCCTCATACTAATTACCTTTATTGCATTTGTGGATGTCCTCCAATCATGTCCCATACTTCCTTGCTTCCTTTGTTTATGCCAGTCTAGAATGGCCACTTCACCCATATTTGCCTTGAAATCCTTTCTATATTTCAAGGCTCAGTTCAAATGTCACTTGCTGCATGATAGCTTCTCTCATATTCCCTCTTCCTCTCCTCTTCCAAAAATAATCTCCTCTCTGAACTCTCAAAGTGCTTTGTACTCCTATTTTATGGTTTAGTAATATAGCTACAAGTGTGTAATTTCAAAGTGGTCAGTTCCTCCCTGCCCCCTCCAGTCTTGCTAAGTGAAATGTAATGCTAATCTGCTTGTAAATAGCATGGTACTAAGGAAGGAGCACTGGGCTTGAAGTCAGAGGACCTGAACTTTAATCATGGCACTGTCACTACCAGTGTGATCTTGGGGAAATCACTTAACCTTTCTGGACCTCAGTTTCCCTTTCTTCTCTTCTACCTCTAATGATGGGAGCCGAAAGGCTATTACCCAAACTCAAATATGAGAAAGGGCTACAGAAGTTGCTACTGGGGTAGAGGAGGATAATGTCAATTTGAGACAGATTTGCCTTGAGGGACTTTCTCTAATGCTGGCTGGGTGTGGCTATGGGTCAGACTCACAAGAGAACTGAACTAGGTCATCTCTCACAAGATCTGCACCCATTCTCCAGTAGGGAAAAGGAAAGAGAAAGCAGTTGCAATTCAACAGAGAAACAGAAGATGGCAATAGGAGCTCAGGAAATCATATCAGCAGCTCCATGGGGAAGCAGCAAGTGGCAGCTCTGAACACAGGTCACATTTAGGATGCAGCACTAGGGGAATGGTTGGTCAAGCATATATCTTCTTCCACTGGTGGCAAACAAGGAGGTGTTTTTGTATTTGTTGTTGGGAGGGGTTCCTAGTTATTGACCTTTTTAATTGCTTTGATGTGTCCTCTGGTTTAGTCTGGTAAAAAACAGCATTCACTAGGCCTCATAAGCTGTAGTCTTTAATAGTTGCTGAGCCAAAGTTGAGTTTAAACCTGGGTGTAGCTTTTAGAGACCTATATTTACAGGGAGCCCAAACTACATTTTGTAGTTATTAGTATGGTTTCCAACTCCTCGACTAGATTGTATGCTCCTTGGTAACAGGAGATAATCTTTCATCTTCTCTCCTTCAGTGACTTGTACACAGCAGTCGATTAATAAGTATTTCTTAAATGATCAGTGCAGTCAGTCAGCTAGCCCTAAAACTACAGAGGAGTGCTTAGCTCTTTTTTGCTTGCCATCAAGGCTTGCCAATGCTTATTCCTAATTCATTCATCTATTCCCCAAGCCCATGTTCAAGAAAAAAAAAATCCAAAAGGTACATTTTTATTTCACACACATGTTACATGCAATGCCCGTCCCCTAACAAACTACAAATTCTTGGAAAACAGAGTAAAAAGGAAATCCAACCCGTTTTGACAAGACAGAATTTTGGTTTCACAAAGCTGAAAAATGTATTACAAAGTCTCTGTTGTATAAATATAGTCAGTCTTATCTTTAAGGTACAGTCGTGCCAAAAAAAGTCAACAAATAATCTTATTGGTTGGCATAAGAAATCCCCTGGTCTTTGAATACATTATAATTTTCATTTGTGCCCCCAGCCAAACATAGGAATTCTTTACAAGATGACTAATTCCCGTGTCCCAGGAATCCCAATGAGATTTTAAAGTCAATTCCCCTCAGAGTTTGTGTAAGACATTATACTTCTTGGCAAAAAAAAAAGGGGGGGGGAGAGGCTTTCTTAAAAATCACATCTAAAACACAAATGTATCTGTCCAAGATCTCTAAAGAGCTCAAGGAGTAATAGGAAGATAGCTACGAGAGACCCTGATGGTGCTCTGGGGTGGCAGGTAAACACCCTGCCTGTACCCTGAGGAATAGAAAAGAGATCTTTGAAATGTTTTAACCAATCACTGGAGTTCAAGATTGTTCTGAGGGGGCCCATACTTTGGCTCTGTAGTGTGGACATCAGGGTGAAGGGGCTATGATTGTTCCCACTGGGGTTGTTTTTGAGAGTGGTCTGGGAGCTCTTTCCATGTCCTTTGAGGCAGAATGGTAAAATACCATGAGAGGAAAGAGAGTGGCTGGATGCGGTCATTTCCAAGTTCCCTACCAAACAAAGAGGGCTAAGGGTGTAGGAACAATTGTAAAGGAGAGCTACAGAGTCAAATGTGTGCATTTCCTGGCAGAATTTCCCAGCAGAGTTGAAGATCCTAAAGGGGGAAAGAACCACGACAAATAGAGAACTTGTGTATCGAAGTCACTGAGAGTGGTCTAGAGTGGCATGGGGGATTTCATGAAAGAATTTCTAGGTCAACTGTAGCTACTCCCTTCTCCCCAGCCCCCAGTCATTATGGAGGACAGAGACATCACTTTTAAAATGATAACCCATTCTGTACAAACAAATTAAAAATCAACTGACCCTTAAATAGTGCAGACAGAAAAAGTGGATAAGTAGGCCAATGGCCAAGGGACCATCATCATTATTTCAAATGATATAATGAAAGGAGAGTTGTCAGTGGTGGAAGGGATATAAAATAGAATTTTGACTCTTGCTTTGGTTTCTCCAGCCCCTCTTCTTACAAGTTTAGTGAGTTGTAAAATAAAATAAACGGAATGGAGCTAAAAAAAACTGGGTTTGAGCTTGTCTGTGTCCCTTGGGGGCCAGAGGGAGGTGGCAGGGAGACAGGAGACTGTGGAGATGGAATTCTTTAGTATAACATTAGGGTAGGGAACATATCTGACCAGATTCTTTAGTGAATTTCTTTATTAACTTTCTTATTTGGCTCCAGTGAGAACATCTCTGTGATAAGAAAGGGAAAAGGACCTTGGCACCTAGTTCCCCAAGGGGAAACTGAGGAAATACAAGGAGAGTTTGTGCCTTTAGATAAAGAGCCAAAAATAAGTCAGCTCCACACCTAACAAGAGGGAACATTTTTTCATTTTGGAACAATCAGAACCATTGGTGGATAAAGCTACAGTTTGGGAGGCTGGGTCATTTTGACGAACAAAATGAAAGCAAAGGAGCCATCATACAGACAATTGTGGGTGTGTTTGGCAGGTCTGGGGTAAGCAGGGTGGGAATCTGGGGTGTGTATATAAAAAATCTGAAATTTAAACATTTTATGATAAGGCCACATAAAGAATCTTCCAGCTGCAGGTGGGAGAGAGCCAAGCAGCCAAGTCACTGTGGGTTCACGAAACAATATGCCTAGGTAAGGAAAGCAGGAGAAAGCAGCAGGAGGCAGGTCTGGGCTCCTCACATGTCCATGTCTCCTGAGGATGTCTTCAATGGCACAGAATCGAATCCATCTGGTGTCCTCTGAAAGAGAGACAGTGATTGGGAATGGCTGGCACTCTTGGGTCTTTTCTACCCAGCAGGAAGAAGCAGGGATTGAGGGGGAAAGAGGCACTGCAGGAGGGTCAAGAAATGGGAAAATGGGTTAGTAGGTGGAAAAGGTAGAAAGGTAAAATTCCTGATTTCAATAGCTACATAGAAATGAGAATTTTTGTTAGTATTTGAGCTTTCTTCTTGTTTTTTTTTTTAAAGGACATCTTATTGATCAAAGGAATTAGAAAACCCAGAGATAAAAGTTTTAAAAAAGTTTTTAAGAGAAAAAAAATAAAAGCTTCCTGTCTCATCAACCTAATTAAAATTAAACCCTCTCTCTGACATAATGTTGAACCTTTATAATGTACCTCCCCACTCCATTCCCTACCTGCCAAACTCCTGGGATTGATTATTTTAATACCAGAAAACAAACAAGATGAAGGCAGGGGAGATGAAAGGGGCTGCCTAGCAAAGTGAATGGGATTTAGGAGTCCAGATTTTCCTTCCCTTCACATCTCCAATTCCCCCCCCCCTCCCATATGTTTGCCTCAGTTCCCTCAACTGTAAATGGGGATAAAAAAGCACCTGCCTCCCAGGGTTGTTATGAGGATAAAATAGGATATTATTTGTAATGCACAGTGCCTGGCACATAGTAGGCATTTTATAAATGTTAGCTATTATTACTATTATACACACACATACTATAGATGCCTTTAAGTCCCTTGGCACAGGGCAGGAATTAGGGCACTTATAGAACCACAGAAGCAGTTCATGCTGGCTATGCCTTCTGCTTGGCTCCACGCCCAGCTGTAAAGTAGTGCCTGGTGTTCACGTTTATGAGCATCAAGCTCACCCTCTCTCCCACACAAACCCTATCCCTCCCAACCCTGAATAGCTCACACAGTGAATGCCCACTATAACTCATAGACCAGGATTTGGCCAGGATGCCTTGAGGGATAGCATCCCCTGCTGGCTAAATAAGGTGTCTTTTCATCTCTCCCCCTCCTCCCCAGTCCCCCTCCTTTGGACTAAAGCCATTTTTTAGCCCAGGGAGCAGTAGTAATGCTATTTTACATTAATAAAGCACTAGCTTTCCAAAAGGCTAGAGCCAGCCTAATTAAAATCAAACCCTGTCTACAATATAATTATATGGTCTTAATATGGGATGGTTTGTTTACATTTCCAGAAAGAGTTGTTGAGTAATTTGCCTATAAGGAAAAGATATCTTATTTAGGGTTAGAAGGGACCTCAGATGATGAACAATCCCAAAGTACATCTCTGAGACCTTGGGAGCACTATTCCTAGATGCAAATTGAAATGAAGATGGAACCAGGAAGAGCTAGGGATTAACCACCAAAGATTTACAGCTGGAAGGGACTTTAGGGGTCATCTGGTCCAACTTCTTCATTTCACAGATGAGGAAACTGAGGATCAGAGAGGGAAAATGCCTTGCTCAAGGTCATATAGGTAGAAAGCAGCAGTGCTGAGATTTGAACTCAGATCTTAAGACTTCCATTGCAGCATGCTGGATAGAACTGGCATTGCAGGAAAAGCACTAGTCTTAAATTCAGGAAACCTGAGCTTGGGTTCCAAATCTAACAATCAATATGGCCATGGGCAAATTATCTAGCCTCATTAAACCTTAGTTTCCTCATATGTAAAATGGAGATAATAATAGCTTTATCAGGTTATTTTAAGGAAAATGCTTTGTAAAACATACATACAAATGTAGGTTATTCTTATTATATATAAAGAAAGTTCAAAGAATGGATGAAAAAAAATGGAGGACAGAAAGCAAGGAAGGGCAGCATAACCATGGACCACAGAGTAATTCTGGGCTGCTCAGCTTACCAAGAGGGTCATTCCTCCTAGGACCGAGGCCCTCTCTGTCCAGCTCTGGCAAGATGCCTTTGGTACTTACCATGTGCTTCCCCCAACCTACCTTAGAAGTGAATGATTTGATCTTCCCAAAGAGTGACTTTTTGCTGGTGAATATGAGATCATCCTCTACATCCTCGCCCTCCATGATGGCGCAGCTGTCAGCGGCAGGCAGATCACAGTCCTTAAGGGTGGCATTCATCACCAGCTTGGAATATTTGTACTCCAGTCTATGGAAGAGAAGGACAGGAAAATAAACCCATCGGTTTGGGCTGATGGTGTGTAAGTGAGCTGGGTGAGAGACAGTGATTTCCCTTTTGTAGCAGGGGAAGATCCGTCACAGAGTAGAGATGGCAAGGCTGTGAATAAGCTCCAGGTTATCTTGGCTCTCACTTCAATGATCTGTTTTCTAACGTTGCTGCTGCGGTGAATTTCAAAGCACAATATAAATATAACCAAATACCAGGGGAATAAAAAATATTCAGGGTAACAGAAAAGTGAGGGAACAAACACGTTTTACACTTACTTTGTGTTTGAGGATCTCCCAGATATTCAGATTTCTAATGCCAATGGGGATGGCCAATATTATCACCCTTACTTAAAAGGCATACCGAGAAAGGTTAGGTGGTAGGCTCTAGATCTACAAGGTTGAGGGCCAACGCAGGGAAAGATCCCGGCAATTCTGACTCCTGGGACATGAGATGCTCCTCCAGACTCCTGGTTCCATCCCCCTCTACCTTCATCCTCCATCCCTGACTACATCCAAATATCTAGTCATGTACTTTTGGTTCTTTTTCCAGAAGTAACAGGTCATGACAGTGAGAAGAATAGCAGCACAGGTGCCTGCAGAGATGCCCACTTTGAGCCAAAAATCCATTGTCTTGCAGATGGTAACACTCTGTTCCGGCAGGGACATGCCTCCTGTACACAGCTTCGGCTCTCGCCACACATAAGTGGTTCTCTGTTGGGGAGGGAAACCAGGAATTGTAGTGTCAAACCCTTACTGTGTCTGGATTAGTGAATACTTCACCAGGGGACTCTACCTGGATTCCGGCCACACAGCTACTGATGATAGCATGGTAGTCAGAGCTGGAGCAGAGGGGGCAAGCTGTCACGCTCTCCCATAAGAAGTGGAAGTTACAGCCATCACAAGTCCCATCAGAACATTTCCTAGTAGGAGAGGAGGAGAATATTACTTGTGGGGGTGGGGACATGTAATAGAAAATCCCTTGTCATAGGCTCTCTGATTTACCCTCTTATTGCCCAGATCTTCCACATTTCTCCCAAACTTTGATTTCTACTACCGTCTACCCACCCCAATTGCTGACATAGAGGCCTTGATAGCCATCTTCACACAAATAACATGTTACAGTGTCCTCTTCTAATTTGGCATTGCTCACTATACCCCCAGCCTCTCTGCCCATTAAGATCCCTGCCATCAGCCAGATCCTCACTAACCTCCTCAGCCACCGGCCCCCTCCTACCATTTTTATGTCCCTACTTAGTTGATTGCTTAGAAGAAATGGCCACTAACGGTGAGCCTTCAAATCACCACGTGCCTCATGTCAGTCCTTTCCTGATGGCACCTCTCCTGCATTTTACAGTGGCTGAGATTCTTTGATTTGTCTGTGAGCTTTAAAGAACCAGCTAATTATGTACAAAAATAGAATTGGGAGACAGAAGCTTGTGATTCTCTGCACAGAACAAATCTGTCAGTGCAGAATGACAGCTATCCTCAGTCATTGTTTGACAGTAGAAGATGGATTTGCTGTCTTTCATTAGTTTACTCCTTTCCTCAGTGAAAGTCCTTCACAATCTGGCTCCAACCGACTTTTCCAGGTTAATTAGATAGCATTCCCACCTCTCATGTACTTGATGATCCAGCCAAACTGGCCTTCCTGCAGTTCCTCACCCATGGCATTCCTGCTCTCATTACTGAGCCAATGAATGCATGGATTGTTCTCCTTCCTCACCTCTATCTCATAAACACTAGATCCCTTTAGAGCTCAACCCTAGGGCCACCTCCGACCTGAAGCCTTTCCTGTTGCCCACAGATGCTAATATCTACAATTGCCTCCCTGAGATGACCATGTATTTACTTGCTCTTTGTGTATTTTGTATTTACTTATGTGCAAACAAAATCCTCTAAGTAGTAAAGCTATTTGAGGTTAGGGACTATTTAATTCCTGTCTCTCTGTCCTTAAGGCCCAGTACAATGTTTGGCACATAGTAGGTACTTAATAAGTGCTTTTTTGATTGCTTGGTTCCTGAGTCTATTGAGGGTTCAGTGCTCTTTGAATCCCCAAGGACCCATGAGGAGGCCCAAGATGCTTTCTCCCTCCTTCCCTTTAACCATCTCCTGAGTAATGGAGAGCATGGACTTCAGTGTTTCCTATCTATTAGGCTTACGCTGGCAGCGAGAGGCTTCCAGAGGCAGGTTTCAGTGGATTGCATCTGACTCGGACAGTGGTTGACCTCCCAGAAGTGCAGGATTGTGTCACCTCATTAGACCTGCAAAGGAATCCAGATCACTTGGGGGAGACCACAGATACCTATCGGTGCTCCTGAGGAGTCAACATGGCATGGACCTAAGGTCTTCTGCTGGCAGCAAATATGCTCGGGTTATGTGATCCAAAGGGAGACAGCCTAAATGACCAATATTGGCTTGACTTATTCATGTCTGAAAGGGCAGGAGGAAAAACATCAGGAGCCTTAGTAAAGGGGAAAAGGAAGAGTCAGGAGGGAAATCAGAGGGCTTGATGGTACAGCAAAGAAGTGGTGTATGGCAGAGGCAGAATGGGGCATATGTTCTCAGACATGGCCAATGTGTTCATGGTGTTGTTTGACTAAACTTATTTGTTACAAGATGAGGTTCTATAGTGGAGGCACAGATGACAGTAATTTAAGAGAAAAAAATATTTTAAAATCGTCAGGGGAATAAAACACAAGAATAGAGCTCATCGTGAGTGCAGATTGTTCCATTCTTTGTACTTGTATTCCCAGTATGTGCTTGGCACATAGTAAACATTTAATAAATACTTTATTGATTGATACAAAATTGGAGAATCTTTAGTCTGAAGAGGTTCATAGAGACCATCTAGGCTTGTTCTCTTGCTCCCAGGGCAGGACTGCCTCATGGATAATAAAGAAATCCCGAAGATACTGTGGACAATGGGCTATAACTATACTTTCTGGGCAGATGCTTCACAGGTCACAGTAATTTTATATCAGTATATGGCCAAGGAGGGATGGATGGATGGATGGATGGATGGATGGATGGATAAATGGATGAACGGATAGATAGATGGACAGATGGATGGATGGAAGAATGGACGGATGGATGGACGGATAAATGGATGGTCGGATAGATAGATGGACAGATGGATGGATGGAAGGATGGACGGATGGATGGATGCATGGACAGATGGGTGCCAAAGAACTCTCTACTTCACCCAAGGGTAGTTTCCTTACATACCAACCCTCTGAACAGTGCCTCACCTATAAAAGAAGATCACATCGGGCATCCTCAGAGTTTCAGAGGGAAAAAGTTCAGCTGGGGAGGTGATTCCATCTAGGTTCATATTTGTTGTCACTCCTGCCAAAGCAAAGCTCCCAATTAATTCTCAGTAGGAACACAAGCTCAGGACTAGGACTACCCTATTCCTCTCAGCCCTGCATCTCATCAGAGGGTTTGCAAACCTATATATCATCCTGTCACTGGAGGCAGCTAATGAATGGGGCAACGGTCCAGAAAAGGAACAAAGAAATATGGTGAATTAGGGATGGAATTAGAAATAGAATCTAGAACCATTGATGCATGTAGTCTTTTTCTTTATTCATTTATGTATTCACTTGTTCATTCAGACATTTACTATGTCTTCTGTGCTTGCCCCCTGGATCACTGCCTTGTTGTGGCAGGGAGGCTTGCATAGCTCAATGAAACTCTACCCAAGATGGATAGGTCATAGCTTGAAATCACAGGGTTATCCAAGACAGACAGGTCAAGCTTTCAAATCATGGTGCTGAAGAGTACTTTTGAGAGTCTTTTGGACAGCGAGAAGATCAAATCAGTTCAATGCTTAAAGAAATTAATTCAGGCTATTCACTGGAAAGTCAAATACTGAAACTGAAGCTTGAATACTTTTTTTTTCTTTTTTTTTTTAATTTGAGGCTTAAATACTTTGGCCATATAATGAGCAGATGAGACTTACTGGAAAAAAAAAAACCAACCCTGTGTGATGCTGGGAAAGACCGAAGGCAAAAGGAAAAGGAAATGGCAAAGGAGATGGATAGACAATGTCATAGAAACAATGAACATGGACTTGGACAGACTTTGAGATAGAGGAGGATAAACGGGACTGGCATGCTGTGGTTCACGGGGTCACAAAGAGTCAGACATGATTGAACAGCTGAACAATAGCACAATTCCTAGCATAACTTTGGGACCTTTCTTCTACACTTGAGACCCGGCTGACAGTGCCACTCACCTACAAGTCGATCAGCAAGGCTGACAGGCTGTGAGGAGACACCAGACTTATAGCCTGTCACCTCAGAGGGGATGATGACTGACTGACAGGCATAGGCTGTGATGGATTTAGAGAAGCCCGACTCCCCCTCTGGGATCCGGATGTCAGTGACATTATCTGTGCATGAAGCCATTTTCTTACCCTGGGGAAGAAATAGATCAACGGTTAGGGAAACCCTTCAAAGGAGAAGAGGGGACAAACTGGTTAATGTCTAAGATTTCAGCTTTCCTGTGGTCCAGAATAGGGTATGACTCATTTCAGACTTAATTACAAGCTAGGGAGAAAATGAAGACCAAGTCCCATGTGTCCTGGCTTTTAAGACTATGCATCAGGAATCCCCATTCTTTTGTGAAGAAGAGCTATTTTCCATTTGAGATGGTTTGAGATCACTTCATGTTTGAGGTGACTGCATGGGAGCATTGAGACATGATTTCATTCATTCATTCATTTGCATTTTGAATTCCAAGTTGTCTCCCTCCCTTCCCCCCAACCCTGCATTAGAGAAGCCAACATTTGATATAGATATACATGTGAATTGATTTTCACTAAAAGTGGTCCATCACTATAGAGAATACACTTTGAGATGATGAAGCAATCCCTTTACTATTTGCTGAGCTGGAGGAGCCACTTTTTAAAGGAGAGATAATCTGTGGGCTTGCTCTCTTCTTTCAACCCTCCAGATGGCATCATGGAACTTTGAGACATCCATGGCAGGGGCTGCACAGCTGGATGGCACAGTGGATAGGGTGCTGGGCCTGAGGTCAGGAAGACCCAAATTCAAATCCAACCTCAGACACTAGGTGTATGACCTGGGCTAGTAACTTATCCCCTGTCTGCTTCAGCTTCTTCAACTGTCAAGTGGGAATAATAATGTCATCTACCTCATAGGGTTGTTGTGAGAATTAAATGAGATAATATTTGTAGAGCCCATAGCACAACACCTGACCATAGGAAGCACTTAATAAATATTCTTTCCTTTCCTTCCTTCCTTCTTTTCCCACCCTGGTGCCATGATATCTGCTCTCACCAAGGTTGTGCCATGGTCTCTACCTATATTTTCTGCCTTGTGTTTCCTTCCCTGAGTCCATAACTAAGCATCAGCCTCAAGATGTGTGTGTCTACTCTTAGAAGTGACTTCATGGGTTCGAGAGTTCCAGAGGTTCAATGCTTCCTAAATGACTATGGTCAAGGGAAAGCTCTTCACTGGGAAAAAAAATGATTACTGGCAGTTAATAACAGGGAGTTATCTGAACAGTGCTGAGCCAAAGTGAAATGTGGCCCCCATGTCTTTTCAGATGTTCCTACATATTGCTTTGTGTTTTACTGAAGTTTAATTGTCAGCTTCCCAGAAAAGACTGTAACAGTAAAATCCTGGTTTAAATTCATTTTTGTCAAATTTATTCTTGTGAGTATTTGGTATCAAACATTCCTTCTGTGCATTGGAAATAAATACCTGTCTCATTCCTTATTCACATTGTACACTGAGTACCTTTCTACTCTTCCTTTTTGGGGAAATTCTAGATATGAACCCAAATTTAAGCTATAAGTAAATCAGCCAGGGGTCACTGGGGTAAGGGTTTAATAAGGTGAAAAGAGTGAGGAAAGGGAGGTTTAGGCTCCCTCTCATTATCAGCCAGACTCCCCCATACCCTCCAGATCCCCACCTCCCAGCCCAGAACTGAACCTGGTCCTGGCTGTAGACCTGGGTCCAGAGTAGAGGAGTCCCCTCCTATAGAATTTAGTGGGCACAGTACTGTAGCCCCTGTGTGCACATCAGTGGTTGATTAATAGAAATGGATGAAGAAATAGGCACAAGGAGGCTTAGAGACTTTGTTAAGAAAATAAGCATCAGAGGTTGAATTTCAAGTCTTCCTGACTCTACCCACCATATAAAATGAGGGGGTTATAGTCAATGTCTTTCGATACCCCTTTCAATTTTAAATATTCTGGGATCCTACATCATATTGCCTATAATAAATAGTAAATACAAGATTCAAACCCAAGTCCTCTGATTCCAAATGCAGGATTATAGATTCACAGCTGGAAGGGACCTCCAAGACCATCAAGTACAGCCTGTCTCATTTACAGAGGAGGAAATAAAGGAGGTTGAGGGTCTTACCCAAGATTACAAAGGGAGTAAGAAATGGGGGCGAGTTCAAGAGAACCCAGGCCCTTGAACTACAGATGTGGGGCCCTTACTTTAATCCAGACTGTGGCTGTCATCCAGTGTGACTCTCAGTCCCAATCTTGTGCCATCAGCATATTTTATTAGCATACAGTGCATGCCTTTACTTCATTATTGATAATCATGTTAAAAGTACTGAGACAAGGATATATTCCAGGTCATATCTGACCCCACTACCAGATTTTTCCTCAGATACACACACACACACACACACATATACACACACACACACACACACATATACATACACACATATTCATGTCTTCCTTTCCCTCACAACTCTTGTCTTTAATGTTCATTTGTTTTTTGTCTTTTTGGAGAGGGAAAGGCAGGGCAATTGGGGTTAAGTGACATGCCCAAGGTCACACAGCTAGTAAGTGTGTCAAGTGTATGAGGCCAAATTTGAACTCAGGTCCTCCTGACTCCAGGGCCAGTGCTCTATTCACTGTGCCACCTAGTAGCCCCGTATTATTTTTTATAAATTCCTCACTACTCCACTTATTGCTTTGCACATTGCCATTAAAACATGTTTATTGAATTATATTTTCAAAAACAGTTTAAAAAATGATCCCCAAATTTTGGTTAGTCAAGGAAAAAATGTCCTGGAGGAAAAAGTTGTTTCCCCACCTTTTAATTTTTCTGGGCCATCAAATATTTCATCCCTCATCCATCAGCAGCCTTTCCCATGTTCTCTCCCCATACATGTACTTGCACACATTTTACCTGGTGTCCACAGAGGCTGAGGGTAAAGTGGTGGAAATACTTGAGCCCTTTGGAAGTAAAGCTTGGTCCTCCAGACAGAGAGATAGGATTTGCCAAGGCTGAGAAGTCATAGTCGAAGGTTCTGGCTGCATTGGTGACCGAGAAAGTGCAGTTGCTGAAACAGAGTGAGTGGATCTGCAAGGAGGAACAGGATTTCAGTCAGCTGGCTGGCCCTCCGGGCACTGAGGCTGGAGAATGGAGCAGAGCTACAGTGAAGGCTGGGGGTAGAACACAACCAGGTATTTTCCCAAACTGAACCAGCCCAGAATGAGAGGAGGGAGGAAAGAATGAGGACTGGATTTCAATAAAGTGCTGGTAATAATGAGTGATCACAATGTGTATCCTTGGAAAAGGGATCTCTCTCAAAATTCGATCTTCATTTTTAACCCAGGACTCAGCCTCTTTCGTTTTATAGCAGAGAAGACTGAGTTACTGACAAAGGAAGGGTAGTTAGGCCAAGAGAAAAAAGCCCATGAGTCTCCCCCTTCTCCTTTCATCATACTTGACTCACAGGTGATTTGCAGGTTTCCATAACAGAAGTACACTGGTCGACAAACTAAATCTCTAATTTCACCTCTCCTCCCCAATCTTACTTCTTAGGTTTCTGTGGAAGGAAACTTCTTTTCCCACAGCTGCTCCCTTTCTCCTAATCTTATTCCTTGCTCCTTTTTTGTGGAAGCCATTCAGAAGCTTTAATAACTGATAATAATTGACAAATTTATAGAGCATGTTAAAGTTCGCAAAGTGCTTTACATAAAGCTTCATATAGACATTATTTCATCTGAGCCTGCAGGTTGTGCTGTGTGCCATGGCAAGAGAGGGATGGATGAGGCAAGTGTCTCCTCCATGCCTTAGAAGATGGTAACTCTCCCCCAAAGAAAAAGTTAGATTCCCAAAGCTGAATTAGACAAATCATTATGAAATTAGGCTGAATTAGACTGGAAACCTTGGACACCAGGGCTCCCTCCTTTCTGCTACTTTTTATGAAAAATATATATGTTCACTTGTTAGGCCCCTGCAAAAAATGCCTCATTACCTTCTAGGTGTAGATGGATTCTAATCTCTTTTATTTATCCCTAAAGGAAGAGGATATATGAACATCGCCTCAAGATTAGAGGGATGACTGAACTCTGGAAAGTAAGGGCATATCATTCATAGGGCCAACATGTCCTGGGCCTCCAGTATCCTGGGTATGTGCCCAGGGAATATGCTAGAGCTCAGATGCTTACAATCTCTTTGATTTGATTAAACAGCAGTCAGTCTGACATGGGAAGTGAATGGGTAGAGTAGACTGGGTGGTACCTTGTTACTCTGGGTCCCTGGGCCACAGGGCACACAGGCCTGGATACCATAGGGCTGGTGTGCCCTCAGGAACGTGTTTGCCGGACATGAGTGGCAGGCCCCAGATTCCCGGTTGATGTAGTAGCCAGCGGGACAGGATGTACAGGAGGAGCCAGAGTCAGAGGCCTCCAAAGCACAGAGGCGGCAGTAGGAGGCCACCCCATCCATGACATTGGTGACATTAATAGAGTAGAGCTTGGCAACATCATTAGTGTACTTCCGGCCCTGGAACCAAGAAAGAAAGGAGAAGGAGATCAAAGGATAAGCATTTGAGTCCCAGGGGAAGAATACACAATCGAAGTCCCTGGGGATCGACAGATTGACCTCTTATCCTATAATTGGGGATAAGCTGAGAAATACTCTGCTGTGTTCACTCTATTCAGTCTACCGCTCATCTGTGCATTCCACAAATATTCACGAAGCACCTATTATATGAGGCATTTCCCTCCATTTAAACAGAGGGCCAGATCTAGAACAGATAGAGAGGAGATCTTAGTGATAGCGGAGGGGCTAGATTCTGGGACTGGTTATCTAGGAGGGCTATGGTACCACTTACCCAGAAGAGTATTAGGAAAAGAATGATCCCTACCCACCTGGTCTGGGTTATTTATCTCAGGTAGCAGAAGTAAGTATCCCAGATCGGTTATGAGCTGATAGATGAGATGATCGCTTCGTGTCTTTCTAAACCTAGTGCTCTAAGCATCAGCCCCCACTCCCAGGCTAGTTCTGAGAATTCTCCCTTCTTCCAATTGTCTGTTCCTGAGCAGTGATGCTTTCTGGGAATGAGAACTGGGGTAAAGCGGAGGATCTTACTGTTTTGTGGGAGGTGGTCCTCTGGAAGGCCCAGGTGAAGCTCATGCTGGAGTTCTTCTCAACAATGTAAGTGTAGGACTGTTTGCCCTTGGATCCCTTCCATGTTTCCACAGGGGTGTTGGTCCTGGAATTCATTCCCTGGATGACAGAATTTTTGCACGGAGTTTGAACCCTCCCTATGCCTGCCCTGGACTCTCCATTCTGTCTTCCTCATGACAGTAAATGAAGAAGTAGAACATGATGCCCTGATTACAGTAATCACTAGGCTCATAATTAGTCTGTGAATACCCTGAGAACAAGGATGGTGCCTTTTTTCTGAGTCTCCTCAGGGCACTGATGTATATAGGTCCTCTGCCTCCTCCCCACACTTCCCACACACAGTAGATGCTTAACAGAGTGAGTGGATGAGGCCAACCCTCCCTCTGGTCCCAGGAGGTACCTCAGCAGGCCAGGGAAGCAACCTACCACCATGAAATAAAGTTCGCAGTTCACGGAACACACAGTCTCAAAGACAAACGTGATTCTGGCCATCTCTTTATTCTCTGTGTCTGTCATCACTGAATGTGGAGGGCTGTGGGAGAAGTAAGATGTCACTTCTGAGGGGCCATCAATAGCCATTTAAAAAGAACAACGCAGGCCAAAAAGGAGAGGGGGCAGGATGAGGTGTTGGGTGCTATGGTTGAGGCCCTCAAGGTCTCTAGTTTGGTTTCTTTTTTTTTTTTGCACTTTTTGGAGGGCAATTGGGGTTAAGTAACTTGCCCAAGGTTACAGGGCTAGTTTTTTGTGTGTGTTAAGTGTCTGAGTCAGGTCCTCCTGACTCCAGGCCGATGCTCTACTCACTGCGCCACCTAGCCACCCCCCTAGTTTGGTTTCTTTAACAAAGGCCTGCCTGTGCCCACTCAGCAAGCAGTTCAAATCCCAGCTTTTCCTGAGCTGAGTAGAACAACCCTTCCCTTCACTGAGTGTGTCTGTTTCCATCTAAGCAGAACCAAGAAAAACTGCTGGGGGCTACTTGAGACTGAGGGGCAGGAACACCAACTAAGATCCTAAAAATGTAGATAATCCTCTCATGATGAGATTCAGGCAGAGCAGAAAGGAAGAGGCGAAGTTATTCTGGCAAAGGAAAAGTTGATCAAAGAAGTCTGTTGTTGTTTTCCTTTGAAAAGCACAAGTGGGACAGAGAATGGCTCCGGAGAAATCCCGTGACAGCTTGGCTTTCCACTCTGGCTCTCCTCCTCGGTTCTGGGGGCCCCCACATTCCCAGGTCCTCTGTTCCTCAGCCAATGGCTCTGTTCACCATTGGACAAGAAGGGAGATCTTATTAGCCTGGGCTCCCAGGGACCCAAGCCAAGGGAGTCACAGAATTCTAGTGCTGAAAGAGACTTGAACATGCTTTTAGTAGGGCCCACATGTACAACTAAGGAGGCAGGTCCAGAAGGATTATGTGATTTGTCCAAGGTTAATAACGAAGCCATGACTAGTCCCCCAATCTCTTGACTCTTAGTATAATACCTCTTCTACTATATCATATCCTCCTTATAAGAGGAGAAGACCAGTGAGGACAAAAAAGGGGAGGCCAGATGTAATGGTGAGGGGCAAGACTAAGAACAATCAACATTATGTACTGGGAAGAAAACTGGCTGGAGAGCTGTGAAAGTCTGTGACAGAGTAGAAGCTCTGTAATTCAGTAAATTGGCGCTAGGTGGAGCCATAGTGCATAAAGTGCCAGGCTTGGAGTCCGGAAGACTCATTTTCCAGAGTTCAAATCTGACCCCAGACGCTCACTAGTGTGACCCTGGGCAAGTCCCTTAATCCTGTTTGCTCAGCTTCCTCCTCTATAAAATGATCCAGAGAAGAAAATGGCAAACCACTCCAGTATCTTTGCCAAGAAAACTACAAATGGGGTCATGGGGATGGACACAACTGAGCAGATGTGTGACAACTCTGGTCCCTTGGCCACTCTGGGTCTTAGTTTCCTTATCTGTAAAATAAAGTTTTGGACTAGACCTCTTACACCCCTTCCAACTCTGACATAATTTTGTTAAGCAGTAGGACAGTAGGGGTGCTATGAGGCCCCAGGTGGATCCAGATTTCAAGCCTCAGAGCCACCTCTGAGAAAAGCCTGGCATTCTGTGATTTAAATGTGGCAGCTTCAGCTCCCACCCCTTCTGGGAATTTATATTCCTCACCTGAATCCTGGTACAATCAGTGTAAGAATCATGAAGTCATTATCTGAAGCTCCAGCAGCTGTATAAATATGGTCACCAGCCACCTCCCAACCTGGAAAATCAGGGAGAAGAGGGTGCCTTCCTGAGACCCGGAGCAGCAGGACTGATTATGCCCAAACTCAGAGAATGAGGCAAAATGAGTTTCTGAAATGGACAGAAGCCCTCGGTCCCCAGTCAGGAGGTTCATGAAGTGATTCAGTTACTTTGGTTAAAGACCTTGGAACTATCAGGACAAAAGGAAGAAGAATTACAATATTTGGAAGGCAATGCTCATTTCTGTGGGGCATCAATGACATCAGGGCATACTGTAGAGCCACAGACTGAGGTGGGCAGAGAGGTGGAGGGCAGAATCAAAGAGGAGAGAGGAGAGGACCCTTACCAGCCATGCCCTTGTACTCAAAATTGACTCCACTAAGAACAGTAGTTTCCATATTTGTGGGCAGGGTGTTCCACCATTTGTATTCAAAACCCAGGGCTGGTTCAGTCCCAGCTGGGCAGCTGGCACAGCCTAACAGGAGGTGAAACACAAGAGTTACTGAGCAGGAAGACCCCACCAACCCAAAATGAAGCTGCAGCCATGCTGGTTAATGACAATAGCCAAACAGTGAAAAAAGGCTTAGTGCTAAATTCTGTTCTAAAAAAAAATTCCCAATCCATTGACTCAAAAAAAATCTAATTCTCCTTTGCCATATTTAAGAAACTCCAAAATGACCAAAAAAACCCCACAACCCTGTATTTTATAGATTGGATGCATATCCAGGCATAGAGAATGATGAGAGCAAAGGCAAAAAAGATGGAGAAATGCTAGAATATCTACAAGTTCGGGTTCCTCCTCAAATTTTTCAGTCTAAAACCCTGGTGTATCTTATAATTCAGGGCATCTTCAAGTCCAACACATGCAGTGCCAGAGGCCTGGATGTAATTCATCTCCAATGTCTTTCTTCCCCATCATTCCTGGACTCTGCTGTGTCCAATTGGGCTACCTAGGACAGGAAAACTTAGTGTTTGGTTGGTAATGGTACCATCTTCTGCACAAATAGAAGCAGCCCCTATTGTTGGGACACTGGTGCCCCATATCCAAGTTATTTCCTTCATACCTATGCCAGTGTCTATAAGATTTCACTGCTAGAAGAAGGAAGGGAGGAAATTCTGAAGTTGGACTTTGAAGGGGATGGGACTAGACTTCAGGTATCCTGTATCCTGGGAGGGCACTTGGGCTAGTGCTCCCCCTCAGATCAGAGGCATCTGGTTCTTAGCACTTTCCTCAGGAGACAGAGGGTTGTGTTTAGGGCTCATGGTGGGATTATTAACCTACCAATGAGACCCACTGTAGGGCAATAGACCTAAGATGAGGAGTACAGATTACCTGAGCCATTAGAGAAAGAGCCGTAGGGACAGGGCTCACAGGTGCTGGTGTTGGTTTTGAAGAATCCCGGATTACAGGGTGGGCAATGGGTCTTCATTCCAGAAGCTGGAAGTTTCACCGCTCCCTCAAGATCCTCACTGCAAATTTTTGGCTCTGCCCATTTATACATGAGCTGTGTCTGCAAAAGAGAAGAAAAGAAAAGATCTAAAGATCGCTAACTATCCACCTTGTAGGATTCCTAATGTATCAAAGGGTTGAAATATTAAATAAACTATTAGATTCATTGGAAATCAAACCAATGGGCAGTGGGAACTATACAGAAGAGGGAGAGACATTCATTCACTGATTCATTGATTGATTCATTTATACATCAGCCATTTTTTTTTAGTAACTAGTATATGTAAGCCACAGTGCTAGCCCAATAAGGCAGAAACAATTAAAATCACGAATTACATCCCAATAAAAAAAATCTAGAGTGTATTATTAAAGAGATGGCTAGTTAATATCTAGAAAAGGAAACAGTAATCACAAAGAGTCAATATTGGTTCACTAAGAACAGGTCATAACAGAACAACCTATTTTTTGTAAGAGTTACCAAACTGGAAAATCAGGGGAATGTTGTTGATCTGATTACCTAGGTTTTAGCAAAGCTACTGATAAATTATGTCATATAGGGGCAGCTAGGTGGCACAGTGAATAGAGCACTAGCCCTGGAGTCAGGAGGACCTGAGTTCAAATCCGGCCTCAGACACGACACAAAACTTAGCTGTGTGACCTTGGGCAAGTCACTTAACCTCAATTGCCCTCCAGAAACCAAAAAAAAAAATTATGTCATATATTCTTGTGGGGGGGAAAAAGGAAGAGAGACTAGGTTAGATGATAATACAATCAGATTAATTCAGCACTGGTTGGATGGCCAAACTAAAAGAGTAAATGTTCATGGTTCAATGTCAGAGAACAATAGGGCTCCAGTGAAGAATTCTAGGGATCTGGAACTGGCCCTATTCTGTTACACATTTTTTATCAATGACTTGAATAAAAACACAGATGGTGTGCTCATCAAATTCCCAGATGACACAAAACTGGCAGGGATAACTAATAATAAGGGAACAATAAAAGTCAGAATCTAAGAGCAGTGGATTAATCTAGTAATATAAAATTCAAAAGGAATAAAATAAAGTCTTATACTTAGGTATAAAAAACCATCAACCTTCTAAGATTGGGGAGTCACGGGTAGACAGCAATTTTATAGGGTGGAATAAAGGAACAAATAATGAACTATACCCAATATATGCATTTACCTTGTAAATTTTACCATTTATCCAATACATGTTACACATATATGTATATGTTGTAGACTTATGTGGACTCTGGGGACCCTTGTACTCTCATTGTAGGGAAATAGACACAAGTCATGACTCAACTATATTCTAAGAGTTCTCAGATGCAAGGGGAGGGGAAAGGGCAACAGAAATTAAAGAGAATGATTTGTGGCAACCATTGTGAAGACTAAATCTGGTCTAGGTTATCCTAGATCTTGAGATTCTAGGCCATGGTAACATTAAAAAAATATGTACAACAAAGAAACATGTAATAAAAATCAAAGACTGGAGAAAATATTTATGGCAAATGTTAGACAAAAACCTGATATCTAAAATATATATGCAACCACTATAAATTTACAAAGGTAACTAACTCCATTCCAGGATGGACAATCAAAATCTATAATTAATTTTCAAAAGAAGAAACACAAATTGTTTATAACCATTTGGAAAAAAAACTGCGCAAGCTTATTAAAAATTAAAGCAATGCAAATTAGGACAATCTGAGGTACCATTTCACATGTCAAATTTGCAAAAATAATGAAAAGCAATGATAGTCATTGCTCAGCAGAGTTGTGATGAAACAAGTGAACTCATTCAGTTATACTGGAATTGTAACCTTGTTGGACAATTGTTAACATTTTGGACAACTATATAGCAGAATGCAGTTAAAGATTTAAAAAATCATATTCAATAGTACCTGATAATTCTGTTGTTGGGAAAGTATTATGAGAAAGAAACAAAAAAAGGGGCTATTTGTCAAAGATTTTCACTGCTGTATTATAGGTGTAACCTGGGTGTGCCCAGAATGTGTAACCTTAAGGGACTTTTGTGGCAAGTTTAGATTGGCTAACATGAAGGCCTTTGAGCCCCCCTATCATGGATGTGGGTAGCCTTTGGTTATACGACCAACTTTAAAACTGTCAAAAATGAGACCTCTCGCTCTGTCTCCTTCTCTGACTCTCTCTCTCTCTCCTTCTGTCTTTCTCTTCCTCTGTCTAGATTTTTCCTCCACATTCTTTCCTCCTACATCCAGAAGGTGAAGTTCACAGTTTACCCACAGCATAGGCAAATTGAATCAGTAACAGGGGAAGGACTTCCTCCCTCTGCTCCCTCTCTCTTTACCCTGACTCAAAGAGATGGGCCTGAATAATGTGTTTCTGTTCTGTGTCTTTGCCCTTCTCAGTTGCAGGTGTTGGTGAGGATCCTCACCATCCCAATTAACTGAGAATTCAAGTCACGGTCAAATTGGACCCAGGATTTCAGGTAGGATGGTACAGTTATCTAGGAGAGCTATGGTACCACTTACCCAGGAGAGTATTAGGAAAAGAAAGATCCCTATCCACCTGGTCTGGGTTATTTATGTCAGGTGGCAGGACCAGGATATGCCCTAGCTGGCAGGGAAGTCTGGAGAAGCCAGGGTGCTGAGGTCTTGAGTCCAAGACCTGGAATTTGGGACTGGGCTCTATAGACACTGAGTTAAATTATGAACTAAATAATTCCTCCCAACACCTTCTTCAGAGTCCGAAGATCACTTCAGGTGGTAAAAGAAGGAGGATTATGGCTCCCATGTGATGAGAGAGTAAGTTTGTATAATTGTGACTTTATCTTTTCTTTTTTTGGAGGTCAATTGGGGTTAAGTGGCTTGCCCAAGGTTACACGGTTAGTTTTTGTGTTATGTCTGAGGCTGGATTTGAACTCAGGTCCTCCTGACTCCAGGACCAGTGCTCTATTCACTGTGCCACCAAGCCACCCCTGTGATTTTATCTTTTGAAGGAAATATTTCTTTGTAAAATCTAACCTGTAGTGGCTAAATAGAAGTGGGATTCAGGAGCCCCCCTCTATACTTGGGGGAACACCGTCAGTGTGGACTGGAGCCATTTTCAGAGATTATATATGACCCTTCCCAATTCCCTTAAGGGTACTAGAAAACACTGGGGGAGGAATTTCTAGGCCTAGGAGCCTTTAGGCCATGGGGACCACAGTGATCAATGTTGTATGTGGGGATTCTGCTGGGATAAAATTGAACTCTTTGTTTTTATGGGGACACTGAGGAGATTCTCTGTCCAGGTTTTTCATTTTGGGTTTTTTTTTTGTTTCTTTGTTTGTTTTGGACATTTTCTAAACAATGAGATCCTAGAATAGTTTGATTTTTTGGCTCTGTCCAGATGGCCTAACATGGAGGCCTCTGTGTGTGTCCATGTTAGGCAGTCTATGTATGCTCCAAAAGACCCTTCAGAATGCCTCCTTGTTAGGTGATCCAAGCATGCCCAGAGAAGCCTGGGTTACATGTATAATTGGCGGGGGGGAGAAAGAAAGCAATCTAAATGCTCAACAATGAAGGAATGTTTGAATGAATTGTGGCACATTAATAAAATGGAATACTATAATTAATTATAATTGATAAGTATGAGAAATATAAGAAAATGTGGAAAAATCTTTATGAAATTATGACCACGGGGGGGGGGAGGAGTGGGAAAGGTGGGAAATAGAGTCAAAAGAACAAAATACACAGTAATTATGATCACAGAAGAAGAAAAGTGAATGTAATGAATGGACAAAGAATCTTGTTGGAGGCTTACAGGGGAGTGACTTAAAATTTATTCAAATGTTTTATGGGTTGAATTTCATTTGTATAAATAGCTACAAAACAAGCTTAGTTTATTGTATTGGTGTTCAATTTGTTTTATAATAAGTCATGAAAAAGAAAATAAATGAATACATAATGAAATGATAATTGAGATATTATCCCTTACCCTCAAGGAGATTACAGTAGGAAAGAGGATATCACTAAATACAAACAGGTATTATTGTACAATACATATATGATAGCTATAATGTGGGATCCTACAATAAAGTCCTATTCCAGTGTTTTATCCTAGCACAGAGGTGACCCCGGGATCTCAAAGGACCAACTTTAGCAGGTGCAACATAATTCTGAGCAGGGGCCGATGATAGACTCTGCATGTCTGTTTCATGAGGTCCAGCCAAGATAAGCTAGGAGATTCTCTTATCAGCAGGTTAGCCACAGTGGGTTGGATATTTTATACCACAGCAACTCTCTCTACTAAGGTAGGATCTCCTATGGTAATCTACGTCTGTGGAAGAAATATTCAAACCAAAAAAAAAATCATGGATGCTTTTGGAGAAAAGAATACAATAAGGTCATAAGACAAAGTACAAAGTGATGTGTAAGGTTGGGCAAAGGAAAGATCATTCCTGACTGGGAGCACCAGAGAAGGCTTCCTTAGAGAAGGTAGTGTTTGGGCTAGGTCTTGAGGTAGATGTTGGGGAGCAAGGGCATTTTTGGCACAAGGAATGGCATGAACAAAAGCCCAGAGATGGGGAAATAGTAATGTTTGGAGAGTCAGTAATAGGGCAATTTGGCTGAATTAGAGCATAAGCAGAGTGATATAGTATGAAATAAAGAGGAGGAGGTAGGGAGGCACCAGATTGTGGAAGGCTTTGAATTCAGGTTAAGAAATCTTGTCTTTATTCGGTAGACACTGAAGGATTTGAACAGAGAAATATGGCCAGATTTGTGTATGAAGAAGATTAGTTTGGCAGGAGAGTAAAAGATGGTTTTGGTATAAGAAAACACTAAAGTCAGACATTCTAATAAGGAAACTGGCACAGTCATTTTTCAGGCAGGCAGTAATGATGGCCTGTGTTAAGATGGAAGTAGAGGGAACAGAAAGGAAGGGGTGAATAAGAGAGATCTGACAGAGACAGAATTAACAGGACTTGGTAGAAGACTTGGATGAGGAAGGTGAAGGACAAAGTATCAAAAAGATTAAGGTTTTGATTTGGGGTGATTTGGTGGTGCCATTGATAGAAATATGGAAGTCAGAAGGAGGAGTCATTTTTGGCGAAAAGGTAAGTTCTGTTTTGGATATGCTGAGTTTGAAGCACTGGTGGGACTTTGGGACAAAGATGTCTTGTAAAGACCTGGATTGGTGCAATAAATAGCCAAAAAGTATTTTTGCTTCCATTTTCTTCCCACATCAGTCTATTTCCATTCTTTCTCTACTTCAATCTACCTTTCATATAACTGACAGAAAAGTCTTTATTTTCCATCAGTCGCTCTGGTTTCAACGCCATGAACATCCTGCTTTCCCCAGCACAGGCTTATCACCTGATATCTTATCATCATGAAGATTGAGTCAGCTTTGATAATCAACACCTTGAATTGCCTCTCCCTTCTGATTGGAGGACTGGAGGGCGGAACAATAAATTCCTCCCCAAATCTTCCTTATACTGCTCAGACCTTTCCAGGTAACTCCATTTTCTATCAGCAGCTCTGCTTGGTTCTGATTCCATGAACTGGTACCCCCTGATTCTACTCCCACAGCTTTTGAAGCTTTCCTTTGTGTGTTGTCCTCTCATCTTCTCAAGTTCAAATTTAGCCTTAGAAACTTACTAGCTGTGTGATCCTGGGTATGTCCCTTAACCCCGTTTGCCTCTGTTCCTCTGTAAAACGAGCTGGAGAAGGAAATGGCAAAGCACCCCAGTATCTTTGCTAAGAAAACCCCAAATGGAGTCACGAAGAGTTGGACAGGACTGAAAAATGACTGAACAACAACAAAGCATTTAGCACAATGTCTAGCACATATTAGGTACTTAATTAACGTTTATCGACTATTTTGCAAAGATGTGATCATGCCCCTCAATCTTCCCTATTACCTGCCACATAAGTTAGAAACTCCTTTGGCTGGTATCCAAGGCTCTCTGCCACCTGGCACCCACCCACCCACCTTTCCAATCTTTGCAGACTTGTTTCTTATTGCTCCTTTTCACAACACACTCTATGCTCTAGCAAAACTAGACAATTCTATGTCTCTAAATAGCACTGGGTTCTCACACCTATAGACTGCTGCTCAGGCCATTTCCTATACCTAGAATCCCTCCAGCTTTCAACTAGCTATCTTTTGATTTTTTTTTTTTAATTAAGTGTCGGGGCAGCTAGGTGGCCCAGTGAGTAGAGCACTGGCCCTGGAGTCAGGAGGACCTGAGTTCAAAGATGGCCTCAGACACTTAACACAAAAACTAGCCGTGTGACCTTGGGCAAGTTACTTACCCCCAATTGCCCTCCAAAAAGCAAAAAAAAAATATTAAGTGGACATCCCTTGAATCACTTCCTGGGCTATCTCCAGTTGACCTCATGAATATCTGGCCACTGGACCCAGATGGCTCTGGAGGAGGAAGTGAGGCTGGTAACCTTGCACAGCCCTCCCTCACTCAAATCAAAGTCAAGTGCAAGTCATGTCATCATTTCCCTGATGTCATGGTTCTCTTTGAAAACAAAGGACAAACACAAAGCTATCTTTTAAAGCTCAATGCAAAGCCACCACTTTCATGAAGATTTTCCTGATCACTCCACAATTAATAACAGCTTTTTCCTGTAACTTCACGAAGCAATGTTTTTTATAGTGTTCCAAAAGTCTCAGGGCAGATTTTTGAACACCCTGTACTAGGAGGAGAAATGAGGTGGGTAAGTTGGTAATAGGAGCTCAGGGGCACATCACATTGGTTCCATTTCTCTCAGCAAGCAAGCTGAAGGAGAAAGGGAATAGTGACTTTTTTTCTGGGAACCAAAAAGACCTTTATATAAATCTATCATCTTCTCAATCAACAAGTATTTCCCAAGCACTTACTATATGCACTAGGTGCTGGGTATATAATTACAAAGAATGAAATAATCCCTCCTTACAACAAATTTACATTCTGATTTCTAATGCCCTGTCCCCTCTCCCCTTTCCCCAGAATCCTCCTTTGTAACAAAAACATGTAATTAATCAAAACAGAGCAACAAATTGGTCGTGTCTGACAACCTATGCCTCATGCACCTGTCATCCATGACCACCAAGAAGAAGACAGCATGTTTGACTACCAGTCTTCTGAAGTTGACTGCCCATATACTATCATGATAGGAACATTAAAAATAAGTGACTTGAATGAGGCCATAGTGCATAGTGGGGAAGCTGTGAAGCAGAGATATCAAACTGTGGTGCAGCAGTCAAATGTGTCTCTTCAGAATTTCCATGCTCAGTCATGAGGCAAGTGTATGGGAAAAAAAACAAACTTTTAAAAAATTCCAATTTTAATTGATGTTGTCTGTGATTGAAAATATCTATGATTTTAATCAAAGCATACACATAGAAGTAATGGATGAATAATGTAAGTATCTGTCAGGTCTATTCACTATACTAAATAAATTATGCATCATCAGTTTTTGAAAAGAAATGACAGAAACCTTATGTTAATGATGCTGATGAATGTTAGCTCCCACTTTTTTTTTAAAGCAATCACAGTTAAGTAACTTTCTCAAGGTTACACGGCCAGTTATTTCTGGGTGTGGTGCTAAGCATCTGAGCCCGGATTTGATCCCAGGTCATCCCGACTCTGGGGCCAGTGCTCTTACTCGCTGTGCTACCTGCCCGCTCCTAGCTTCCACTCTTAATCAAGTAACATTTGCTGTGAAAAGAACCTAGATGCCCAGATTGCCAGGATCATACTTTATGTATTAACTTATAATGGCACTCCTTCTACAATGGGAGACCCTCCCCTCAGGATGTCTCCTTAGAAGAAGATCTGGAAAAGCAGGAGAATCAACCTAGGCAGACTGATCAACAGTATCCTGGTATGGAATTAGTGGATAGGTGTAATGGGAATGTAAATTTAAAGATCTTCCCTGCCCCTAGGCTAAAGTGCACCTGGAGCCTGGGGTAGGAGGCTTGTTTTTCAGTAGATACTTCCTGATTGGCCAGTGAGTCAATAAGGTTGTTACATTCTCTGAGCCAGGAGAAGGCTATATAAGCCCTGATGTGTAGCTTTGTTTTGGGGCTCACTTTGAGAAGTGTTCTGTGATTTCATGAAACTCTGGGCTAGCCGTTGTCCAGAGCCCCCCGGCTTTGAAAAACCCAGATGTTGAAGTACAGATGTTGATTTGGTATGGATGTAATGGTTGGACAGTTTGGAAAGCTGTCTACTTGATCTGTTTCTGTCTTGATAATTCTGCCTGTATACTTTGAAGTTCAGGGTGCTGACCTTTTTCCCCTGAACAAGGTAAACGATATAAGTTTGACTGATTAAAGTAAGCTTGTTAACCCATTTTGAGTTGCTTTCCTTTATCAAAGCAGATCCAAGAACCTGTGTTGGTAGCAAACCCTGAGGACACTTGGGGTGCTTGCTGCTACAATAGGGCCCTTCCATCTCTTCGAAACCACTTAGGAAAAGGGATAGCCAACTGGGACAAGGGAATAAATAACACCACCCTTGAAATGTGGCACCTGCCTTTATTCTGTAGTTACTGAAGAAAGCTACATGATGCTATGTAAGGGTGTGACTCATGGAACACTACACTCTCAGAAGGATCAGATTTGTAGGGGACCCAAAAGATAATGGTAAAACAGACTGTGGGTGCCATTAGGTTGCAGCATGTTATCAATAATGTGTGCAAGAAGTTTCATAAAAGATATTATCCCCAAAGATGGGAGATAGTCAATGTTGCAAGGATTGCAAGAGAAGGCATACCACTGCCTTCATTGTTGGTGGAGTTGTGAATTGGTACAACCATTCTAGAAAGCAATATAGAATCATGCTAAGCAAACTACTAATAATATATCCATACTCTTTCACCCAGGGACCCCAATGTTAGGTATATACCCCAAGGAGGTCAAAGACAAAAGAAAGGTCCCATATATATAAAAATATTCTTAGTAACAACTCATATAGAAAGTGGTACTTAAGCTTTAGTTTTGAAGTGAGAGATTCTATGAAACAAAAGTGAGGAGGGAATGTATTATAAACATGGGGGACAAGCAAAAAGGAGGCCTAGAGATGGGAGATAAAGTTTTGTGAGCAAAGAATATAGAGAAGGCCAAGATAGTTGGATCATAGAAAGCAGGAAGGGAGTGATATACAAAGGGGCTGGAAAGATAGGTTGAGGTCAAATTGTAAAGGGTCAGAGAATTCATGTTACACTAGAGGCAATACAGTTATTGAATCTATTGAATAGGGAGGTGATGTGGTCAGACTTGCACTTTAGGAAAATCTCTTTGGCAGCTCTGTGGAGGATGGACAGGCATAAGGAAAGATCTGAGGCAGGAAGATCAATCAGGGGGCTATTGCAATAGTCCATGTGTTTAGGTGGTGAGGTTTTAGGTGATGGGGGCCCAACCTAGAGCTGTGGCTTTATGAATGGAGAGAAAGGGACATATGACAAAAATGTGGAGATAGAAACAAGATATGGCAACTGATTAGATATGTAGAGTGGGGAGCATAAGGAACTAGGAATAAAACCAAATCTGTGAACCTGGGAGACTGGATAAGTAACGTCTTCTCTGAAAACAGGGAAGTTCCATATGGGAAAGAGTTTGATGGGAAATAGGAATTCTATTTTGGACATGTTTGAGGTGCCTTTGGGACATCTAGTTTGAAATGTCTAATAGTCAGTTGGTGATAAGGAACCAGAACTCAGGAGGGAGATGAGAGCTGAATATCTAGATTTGACAGTCATCTGTATGGAGAAGATGATTGGACCCATGATAGTTGATAAAGGTCACCAAGGAAGACTGGAGCAAGAGGGAAGAGGGCCTAGGAAAGAAGCATGAGCTATACCTACAGTTAGAGGGGAAAGGGCTGTATGGTTTGGATGATAATTCACCAAAGGAGTCACATAGATAAAAAATAGAACTGAGGGAGAACAGAAAAGTATTCACATCCATTTTTAAAACCCAGACCCAGAGGAAGGTCCCCAGCTCATTGAGTGGCTCTGCTATGGAAACTCACAGCAGGACATGGACAAGACTTTCACAGGATGAGACGGCATGAGGGGACTGTCATCTGCACTCCTGGAGAAACAGCCCAGGCCATGGAGACCACTGACCCATTGAAGCATCTGAGTATGGAAGTCATGTCAAAGGATTGAGCAGAATGTGGGTCCCAGGAAGGGGCTGAGTTATGAAGAATTAGGCATCTAGAATCTCTGTGGCATTTTACAAAGTGAGGTCCCTGAGGTTAGGGACTGTTTTTGCCTTTCTTCATATTCATTGTACATAGTACAGTGCCTACCACATAGTAAGCACGTAATATATTAATAACTCTGATTAATTCATTAATCACTTGTTGACCGACATTGTGCTAATATCTCTTAAACAGGCTCCTTAATTTTCTGAATCCTGATTCTCTGCACCTGATTTTAGCCTTGTGTTTTCTGCAGTGGAGGGCAAACAGGACTGGTTCACAGTGAGCAGGGGACCTGACAGCTCTGGTATACCAAAGGTTGGACAGTGGGAGCTGTCTGTCCTAGGTGCATGAAATTAGGGCGTAAAATTATCTGTAGACAATTTTAAAACAACAATAAAACTGATTAACAGTCTGCTTTTTATTACCATCATGTGCCAATGATTCTAAACAATGTCAGCAATAAACTACTCCTCCCCATTAAAAACTTTTGTTCTTAATTTCTGCAGGATGGCAGTTGGCCCTGAAACACTCAAATTCTGTCTTAAGCCTTCATTCAAGACGAAGTACATAAGTGTTCGAACTGTTTGAGCTCGATTTGGGAACAGTTTGTCTCCAAACCCTAAGGTCCTACATATTCCTACATTTGAACAGTAGATTCCAAAAGAAGAGATAGCCCAGTGATTCCTGTTTCTGTGATCAGAAACTCCCTCCATGGGCAGCTAGGTGGAGCAGTGAGTAAAGTGCCGGCCCTGGAGTGAGGAGGACCCAACCCCTGAGTTCCCTTCCAGCCTCAGACACTTAACACCTACACACACACACACACACACACACACACACACACACACACAAACTAGCAGTGAAACCTTGGGCAAGTTACTTAACCCCAATTGTCCTCCAAAAAGAAAAAAAAAAGAAACTGCCTCCAGTTAATAATTGCTACAGATGGTATTTTTTTGGTGCCATTCACACTGGTGGCCTTTTGCAAATTGTCCTGTGATGACTCCAATAGGTATTCTAAAGACAAAGAAAGTGAGCTCAAGGTATTTCAATTCTGTCATTCTCTGTGACCACTTAGAATTTGCTTCTGGGTTTAAAATTTGAAAACAGTGAAACAGAATGCAATATTTTTCTCTTGACAAGAGCAAATTTTAGTTCATATGTGAAATATATTACTGACTTTGAATAACACCTTTAGAGTTGAAATTTATTCTTTCTAAATTAATCATTGTAAAACTAAAGAGCAGATCAAGAAGATATAGCATTGCATTAGCAATAGAACATAATAGTTAAATTGTTATCTTTTGCAGACATGTTGGTTCTATTAAAATTCACTTGTGAAATGAGATTTCTATGAGTCTCTGCCCAATTTATCCTTATGTTTAAGATTTTCAAGGTGTGGCTGCCAAGTTACAAACTCGGATTTTCTTGCCTTCTGAAAAGGGGAAAGAAAAAACCCCTACAGTCATGGATGGATAGGGAAGTCGTAAAATCACTTCAAGGTGGACAGACCTAGCCTTTTAAAATCTGCAAACACTTTGTATATACCATGTTTTCCCGATAATAAGACCTATCCCGAAAATAAGCCCTCCCCTTACTGTGTAAGATTCCTCTAAAATAAGCCCTCCCCCAAAAATAAGCCCTATTGAGATTGCTACTGTAGTGAAGGTGATCCCCTGCGCTACACGCTACATTACGGTACCCTCTGTATGCACCATTCCCCCCCCCTCGAAACGCACGCTGCACTCCGAGCTGCATCCAATCAGAGCTGCAGCAGTGAGCGCATCATCCTGTTCTTTATTGAATTCATTATTGAATAAAGGTACATTTTTTTGTTCACATTTACCTGTTTATTAAAATTGCTGTCAATGTTCATTAAAATAAGCCCTCCCCTGAAAATAAGCCCTCTGGTGTTTTTCTGTCCAAAAAAAATAATAAGACAGTGTCTTATTATCGGGGAAACACGGTATTACTTCAGCTGGGCTTCCTAGTAACCCTAGTTTACTAGGGACTACAGGTATTATCATTCCCACTTTATAGAGGGGGAAACTGATACTCACAGATATTGTGGGAACTGCCCATTTTCACAGAACTAGTAAATGTCAGAGCTACCACTCAAACCTGAGTCTGCCTGTTTCAAAGTCTGGCACTCTTTGTATATTCTTGGAAGCTGCTTCTATGTAATGATGGCAGTGGAAAGTGTACTTGAACTGGGAATCAAAGGACCTGGGTTCAAATCCTGGATCTGCCAATTAGGCCCAGGGCTCCGATGGGTGATTTGCTTAATTTTTCTGGGCCTCTGTTTACAAATTATGTACAAGGAGGTGAACTCTAGAGTTCCTTCTGGCTCTAAATCTACCACCCAGTGACCCACCAGAAGGATAATGCAAGGTACAAAGGAAGGATGTTCATTTTCTTTTGGGCAGATTCAGATTTTGGAATAAACACAGAAGCATGCACACACACACATCCCTCCTTACACTCCCAGATTCTAAGCAACACTTACTGAAGCAAATAGGAGGAAGGAAACCCCTCTGCTAAGTAAAAAAAAAAAGCACAAGCATATGAGGTTTTCATTATAAGGAAATTCGTTCAAGGGGCTTCACCAAAGGTGATGATGGTGGTAGGAAGAAGAGGTCTCAATTGCCGGTCAGCCAGGGATTACAGAGACAAGCTAAGGAGATGAAAAAATGATTCTGAAGCAAATTAAATGATTTCAGTTATCAGAGCAGGATTTGATGAGCAGTGAAAATGATCAAATAAAACCAGTCTCAGATCCCAAAATGATGAGACCCAAGGACCTTCTCCTCCCACTTACTGAGGCATCTGTCACCTCACTTAACTTTCCCATCTGTCCTGGGATCTTTCTAGGGACTCCCTTGGGGGGGGACTGCTCAGCATGGCTGGCCTCTTATAGCAACAGGCTGCCTGTGGAGCCTGGGCTGGCTTCTTCTGCCATCACACATGAGCTTTGTGATCACTGTACCTACCTCTCCGTTGGCATCACAGGCTGTGTGTGTGTAGAAATAATCTTTGTTGGTGCAAGCTGGACGCAGCTTGCAAGAGGAGGATCCTGGTTCTACAAACCAAAAGCATAAGAAAACACCATAGCATGTGTTAGGAATACAGAAGTCTTTCTGGAAGGGCTTGTGAGAGCAAACATTTCACCTGCACAGGTGCCTGCTGAGAGCATATACCTCTCCACCTCTCTTTTCCCTGCTAAAGCCCCAGGCAGGGTCAGATAAATGGCACCTGGTTATCTTTTACTAGCTTGTAACAAACCATTGATTACATGGAGTGGAAAGATGGTTGGGTTTGAAATCAGAGGACTTGGACTGGTATACCAACTGTGTGGCTACTAGCTAGGTGACCCTAGGCAAGTCACTTATCTGCTATTTCTTCAGGTCTGTTTCTCCATTCCTAAAATGATGGTGTTGGGTTAATTGACCTCTAAGGTGCCATTGCACTATAGATGTGGGATCCTTAGAATGACTGAAGATGATGTATGGAGGATGGGGGGTGGTGAAGAAAGTCAAGGAATCAGCTTGGCCAAAAGGCTGGCTTCAAATCAGGGCTTATTTTCCTGTTGGATCTTTGCAGCTCTCTCCTCATAATCCCTGCCTGGGTAAAGCACCTTTCTCCTGCTTTATGGTTAAAGAAAAGCATGCCCTCTATATCATTATTTGACTACTGTCTATGGGTTTCCTCCCATATATGATATACTGTGTCATTTAGCTTCGTAGAACGAGAGGGTTAGACTAGAGAATCCTTATGCCAGGAGCGTCCTGTCTCCCAAATCAGCAATGGTCTCTTTTCCATTAGCAAAACAGTTCTTTTCCTTCTCCTCAAACTAATCAGAAGAGAGGTGATAACCTCCAGCCCCACTTGAATTTAGACTAAAATTCTCCTGTCTCTCACTTTCACCACCCTTGCATTGCTTTTGATACTTGGTTTGACAATTTCATCGAGCACATATTGCATGCCCACTATAGATCCATATCTGCTTCCAATTTTTAGATCCTAGAAGGCGTAGACTGCTTCTGTATAGCTTCCTTAGTACAAGGTCCCAAACATTGCAAAAGCATTTAACAAATGTTGGTGATGATGATGATGAGAATCTTTTCCTATAGCTACGACATAGATACATGGGCTTATTCTTACTTGGCGGTGTTCAGATAATCCTTGGCTTCCTTCAGAGAATCCTCGGCTTCCTTCAAGACTTATTTCTTGCAGGAAAATGTTCCTAGATCTCCCAGCTGCTAAAGCTTTCCCTTCTAAAGCTATCTTCCATCTACTCCGGATGTATCTTGCATCCACCTGCTTATGTACATGCTTTCTCCTAAGATTCCATCAGCTTTGAGACTCCACCCCATCATGACCCTCAGACAGGAGGCTAGAGCCATGAATGCCAAACCTCCATTTAAGGAGCCTGAGCTCAGACATCTCATTTCTCACCTGGCTGCACTGCCTTGGGACTTCTGTGAGTTCTTCAACTATGTCGGAAGCCACCAACCCTTCTCCACCCCCTTTAAAGGCTTTTCATCTGTGTGTTCTTCCCTTATTAGAGTGTAAGCTCCTGGAGGGTAGGGACTGTCTTTTTTTGCATTAGTATCTCTAACAATTAGCACAGTGCTGGGCACTTAATAAAAGTTGATTGTCTCCCCTCATTAGACTCTAAGTTCCTAGAGGACAGGAACTATTTTCCCTTTTCCCTTGAGTCCCCAGTACTTGGCAAAACAATAAGTGCTTAATAAATATTTGTTTTATGGCTTAATGCAAATGACAAAATAGCACCCTCTCATCATCCCCAGGCAAGGAGCTGTTTCCCAAATGTTCCCCTCCCCCTCCCCCTCCTTCATCACCAGAGGCTATTAGACACGAGCTGCTCTGATGGCATGTTTTGGGGGCTCCCCTGAAACAGCAGATACCCCAGCACTCCAACGCTCCAGTCTTATTAGCACCAGCAGGGTGGAATTAATGGCAGAGAAGCAGCTGGTGCCTTCTCAGCTCATTAGCTAGATTAACAAGCTAGAGGCCCTCTTAAGCAGCAAGGCTAATGGATCTGGAGTCTCTTGAATTTGGCTGATTTGATTCAAAAAGGATTGGGAAAGATTTTTGAAAAGGAACTCCTTCCCAGGGCCCTGAAGGGTTAGGGTTGGTTTTTGTTTTTTTCTCTCTCTCCCTTTTTCTGAGTGCTGGACCAAACAAACCACCTGGTTACCTGCTGAAAAATACCATCTGTATGACAAGGAGGGCTTCTTGGGCTTGGCAAATATTTGCTCTGTGTGACAGCCACACTCCTGGCTTCATAGAAATGCTGCAGCTGTTGATTTGCAGCCCAGCCGTCTGGTTTAGTCAATAATTAACCCAAATGTCGTGGCACATTCAATTTCCCTGGTCAGAAGGTCTCAGTGAGGCACATAAATGGGGTGCCACCAATTTTTCAAAAGGAGAGAGAAACTGGATATGGTGTTTAGTAAGGGAAGAGAAAATAGTCTGAGCAGGGCTGGTCCTGGGAATAACTATAAGAGTCTGTCTTTAGTTCTTCAGTCCGCTTTCTGAACCATTTCCTGATTTTCTCACTGCCCCTCCCTCTCTAAAGGTGCCTCTAGCTATCCCATCAGAGCAAAGCAAAGATGCCAACAAACTCATTAGCCCTAAGATGTTAGGGAGCTCCATCTCTGTGGTATTTACAGGCCTCTGATTATTATGAAGTAATGAATATACTACTGGTAGAATCTCAGTCAAGAGAATGGTTTAGTCAGATGACCTTTTGGCACCCTCTGTCCTCAAATCCCAACAGGTAGGGTCAACAAACCCTCTGCCTATGTGAAAGGCCAGACTGGGTCAGCCACTGGTCTGGGATGAGGCATTCTTTGCTTATTTATTCAATCTCCATGCTGGTTCAGCATCCTTGGAAAAGACAGGTCTCCTGTAAGCCTCATTTTAGCCTCCATAAAATGGATCTATGTTCTCAAAATCAAGGAAATCACTAAGGGGGAATCTCCCAGTTTATAGAGATCCTTAGCTCTGCCAGTATTTCAGCAATTAAATTCAGCAAGCACTTAGAAGCATCTAGTTTGCCCTGGGCACTGGGGATATATAGACAAACAAAAATCAGTCCCTGTTCTCAAGGAGCTCACATTCTATCAACAAGCACTGTGCCAGGTGCTGGGGTACAAAGACAGAAGTGAACCATTCCCTGCCCTCAAAATGCTTTACATTCTATGGGGGAGACAACATAGACAGGCTCCCAGAAAATAAATATAAAGCAGATACGCGGTCATTTTTGAGAGGAGAGGAACCTAGAAGCTGAGGGGATGAGGAAATGTTTCATATTAAATAGGCCCTTGACCAGCTGAATTCTAGTTGATTCAGAGAGCATTTAGCATTTCTCAGTTGAAAGCAGTCAGATCAACATAAAGTTCCAATCAAAGAATTACAGGATCATTTCATGTTACAGCCAGGAGTGACTTTAAAGGTGATTCTCATCCAACCTCCTCATTTTACAGATGAGGAGATAAGCTCAGAAATTAAGGGGCTCATCCAAGTCCACAGAACAAAGTAAGTGGAAGAACCAGGCCTGGAGCCCTTGTCTTTTGGCTTCAAGTCCAGCATTTTTTCAACTACCGTGTTTCCCCGATAATAAGACACTGTCTTACTATTTTTTGGACAGAAAAACACCAGAGGGCTTATTTTCAGGGGAGGGCTTATTTTAATGAACATTGACAGCAATTTTAATAAACAGGTAAACGTGAACAAAAAATGTACCTTTATTCAATAAAGAACAGGATGACACGCTCACCACTGCAGCTCTGATTGGATGCAGCTCGGAGCGCAGTGTGCGTTTCAGAGAGGGGGGGGGGACGGTGCATACAGAGGGTACCATAGCGCAGGGGATCACCTTCACTACAGTAGCAATCTCAATAGGGCTTATTTTAGAGGAATCTTACACAGTAAGGGGAGGGCTTATTTTCGGGATAGGTCTTATTATCGGGGAAACACGGGTAAGAACTGAGTTCTAAATATAGTCAGTCACTGTATTATTCCCTTAATGCTGGCCCTGGAGTCAGGAAGACCTGAATTCAAATTCTGCCTCAGACACTTACTAGCTTTGTGACCCTGGGCAAGACACTTACCTGCTCTCTGCCTCAGTTTCCTCAATTGTAAAATGGGGATAATAACAGCACCTACTTCTCAGACATACTGTAAGGATCAAATATTTGTAAAGCACCTATCACAGTGCCTGCCAAAAGGCAGCTCCTACAGAAATGCTTATTCCTTTTCCCCTCTCCCCATTCTGTTTCTTCTGTCCATACACTCCAAACTAAAGTGCTAACCACATTCTCCATAATCCAAACAGATTGAAAAGACCCAGTACCCTATTCAAAAGATTTACATTTGAGGGCTGACTTCTCAGTCAGAGGCAGAAGAATGGAATCCCAAGATCCTGATTCTCTAACTCACAAACCCAAGGCTGTAAACTGATTTACATCATCAAAACAGACCCAGGCAATTTTGCCAGAGCCTTGTCATTTAAACCATTGCACAACTGGTGGTCTGGAGAGGGGAGCCTAAGACTGAGAACAACAAAGGCTGCCATTGAGGGAGGCACAGGAGGAAACAGAATAAGAAATCCAAGTGGAAAAACAGGAATTTAGACATACAGAGAAAACTATTTGTTTGTCAGACCTAAACATTCCTAGTCATGCCTAGAGTTACACTAAGCTGGCAAGACCTGTGATAATGAATACAGACTTTTCATTTTATCAATACTGAGTGAGTCAGGTCAATTTCCATTCTTAACTGAGCAAACACTCTAAGGGGTGATTTGTGAATATGTATTTGTAGGTGAATGTGGTGCTGTGCTTGACAGCTTCTGGGACCGCGAATTTTTGTATGTATGTTTGTTGGGTCTGAATTTGTCTAAGGGAGAAAAATGAGGAAAAATGAGTAGGTTGGGGGAGAGGGCTCATTCTACCCATTTCCAAACCAATTAATTTATTTCAGGTCTAGTCTTGAAGACTGTGGAGGTCACAGTCTTAATAGCCGAGAGATATTAGAACTCTTTTCTCCCTTCTGTGTCAGCTCCTCATCCTCTGTCCCTGACCCCTGCCCCCCTTCACATTTGAGGGACTGTCCTGAAGACTTGACTGCATTGGGCAGCACTCAATTTCCTCCCCTCCAGGCAGTGTTTCTCAAGTTAAGGGCTAAGGATGGAGAAGAAGCCATTTGTAACTGAACCACCTTTCCTCTCAAATCAGTATAGGAACAGGAATTCTGGTTCTATTTTTGTTTTTGGAGAAGGTTAGTGGGGCAAAATGACAACAACTTTCATTGAAAAAGCACTTTCCAGTTTAGAAAAGTCAGCCCAGATATCATCCCTTTGGAACTGTAGGCGACTGCCAGGATCTGCTTGGAAAGGTCTATTTTGAGAGCCGCCATTTAAAGACCTGGAGAAAAGAATGGCCATTTCCCTTTTCCTCCATGCTGTACCCTCGGGTTTGGTGGTACCTCCAACCCCCTTAACCTCTAGAAACATCACCTGAGTATTTGTCCGAGTCACACTCGTGGCAGGAGGTTTCTCCCTTATTGGAATACGAGTTTGCTGGGCAGAGCTTGCAGGTGGAGGAGCCCTCGTTGGCAGCATAGGTGCCAGGTTTGCAGGGGAAGCACTCTGAAGTGTAAGCAACCCCTGTGGGGAGAGAGCGCAGTTTGGGTCCACAGTCGGGCTTGGCCGGGAGCTAGGAAGTCTGAAGCCCACATTCTGTACATTCTGTACCTGTAATGGCGATATTCCTCACCAGCACAGGCTTACGAACTTTGGACCACACTGAGAAGGCCGTGGTTCTCCAGTATAGAACGTTGTTGCCACGATTTAACTCCACCTGAAGACATGAGCAAAAGGAGGCACTCCCCGCAATGGGGAGCCACGAACACATCAAAGATTCTGCCTCTAGAATCTTGACTAACTTCTCCTCCAAGTTCCTTAAACCACAGTCTCTCCTTCCCTCTCTCCTACCCCAAGTGCCTATCAAACAGTCAGTCAATCAACAAGCATTTATTAAATACCTACTATGTGCTTGGGAATACTAGGGATACAATAACAAAGGGGAAACCAATCCTCATCCTCAAAGAACTTACATTCTGTCAAGGGAGACGACTGACACATGTATACAAAATGCTTTTAAACCAGATACAAGGTAACCTTGAGAGAGAAAGAAGTTTCGGAGGAGACAGAGCACATGCAAAGTCAGGGAGATGGGAGATAGAAAGTCATGGAGAGTCATCTGTAAGGAACAGCAAGAAGACTTTGGCTGGACTGTGGGGTGCCTAGAGGGAGAGGACTAAAGCCTGGAGGGGGTCAGGTTGTGAAAAATTCCAAATGCCAATCCGAATTTTTGTTTGATTCTAGGGCTAACAGTGAGCCACCAGAATTCACTGAAGGTCAGAGCTGCACTTCGGATAAATCATTTTGGGAACTGTGTGGTCGTGGCTGTTGTCTGTCCTCTCTTCTTGAAGAGGATGTCAGATGATGTCTTGACTTGCTGGTGAGTTGGATTTAAGTGAGGCAGAGCTGAGCAAAGTCATGGACCTCACTCTCTCCTCCAGAATCACTGAAACCCAATGGCAGGACAAAAGCCAAGGTGACTGGCCATGCTCAGGAATGCCGTGGGTTACCTTGGCCTTTCTAAATTAAGGTCTCTCCCAGGCCTCTGTTTGAATGAGGCAAAGCCCATTTAATGACTAGAGGTTGCTGAGCGGGGACAGAGGACCAGGGAGGCCTCAACAGAGAGAGCAATTCAGTGTCTATTGCAAAGGTCCAGGGGAGAGATCGTGAGAGCCTGTGGCTAGAGCAGTGTCTATGTGGGTAGAGAGAAGGGGATGTATGCTGGAGATGGCGTGGGGGTAGAAATGACAAGGTTCATGGGAGTCAACAACGACACTAAGGTTCTGAGGGATAGAAGGTACCCGACAGAAACAAGAAAATTTGGGAAAGGGGGTGGGTGATGGTGAATGCTGTTGTGGCCCTGCTGAGTTTGAGATGCCTATGGATATCAGTTTTAAATGTCCAATAGGCATTTAATTAATTGGGACTGGAGCTGGAGGTGTGGAGAGAAAGGGAGGGAGAGGGGAAGGGGAAGGACAAGGAGGGGAAAGAGAGACAGAGAGAGAGAGAGGCAGGCAAGGGCAGAGACTTGGACTGGATATTCTCTGCATAGATGGGAGATGATAAAGGCACAAGTGAAGATAATATAGAGAGAAAAGATGTTAAAGAACAGAGCCTTGAGGGACACCTGCCTAGTATTCTCCCCCTGCCCCTATTCACCCAAGGATTTAGAGGTGAGAGGATCCTTATCTATTACCTAGTCCAACCCCCTTATTTTATATATAAACTTATAAAAACTGTATATAAACACTTCTATTTTATATAGAAGTAAAAACTGAATCCCACACAGAAGAGGTAACTTGCCCAGGATCACACCAATAGTAAATCTTGTACTTCCTTCCCATTTCACCTCTCCTACCAAGTCTCCCATCACCGCCATTGCTCTTATGACTTCTCTTATGATTCCAGTCACATTCTCCATTGACACCCCTTTTTGGTTACTCCAGCAGGGTTGCTGACAATGACAGTGACTTCTATTCCCTCATTCCCACCTGTGTCTCTCCATCCCTAGTATCTGGAAAATCAACATCTAAAGAAGGGAAACTGCCCAATAGCCTGATCAAACCCATCCACAGGGGAGGGTGCCACCCTTGTGCATCAGTCTCACAGGAAAGAGAAGATGATTTTTCCCTCTCATCAGGTCATTCTCCAATACTCCTCTAACTTTTGAATGGAAATGCAGACTAGCAAGGAGCACCAGTTGGGAGGGAAAGCTTTTGCTTTTGCTCTTGCTTGGCTATGCCCAGGAAGGAGGCTGGCGTCATACTTACACTGTGGTATTCCCACCCCTTTTCTGTAGTTTTCATCCACCTAGAGTCTTCTATGTTAGGCTGACACTGATCATTCTGAACCTGGGACAGAAGGAAGTATGAAATCAGTGTTCAAGTTCCCTAGGGCATGAGTGCATTCATTTTTTACCTGAGACCATCCTAGCTCACAACTCTTAATGGACGTCTAGGTGGTCTTTTGGACAGGAAACAAGTTACCAATTTACTTGAAAATAACAGCTCTAATGTTGGAAACCAGGAACCCTTTGCTCTTTTTAACACTGAGACTTCAAGATCCTATAGTCTCATTAAAATAAAAAAATCAACTATAATTTACATATGATTTGCATACCAGCCCAAATCAAACACCTAGAAACTTCCCAGGTTCTGCTTTCTTTCCCTCCCTCCACATCCTCCTCCAAGGTGTCTTTCAGCTTTGGTACTTTCCCCCAGTCTCCTATAGACTTTGAGGCCGGCTCTCATAATCCTCTATAGCCCTCCTTGCATCAAACTGAAAAAAGTCCCACTTAGTCTTCACTGCCTGCAGCCCCTCCCTAGTGGTTCCTAACAAACAGATTTCAGCCCCTGACAAGCCCAGCAACCCCTCTGGCTAAGAGCTTACAAAAAATTCAAAGATGATGCCGGTGTCCGGGTATAAATATTCAAATGACACAGTGCCTGATTGCTTTAGGTTGACAGCATATATCAGTGTGGCCGTGCATTCATCTGTGTTCGAGGCGATGTAGTCACCCAAGGGAACCCAGGTGGACCTATGTGGAGAAAGAAGCCAAAATCACTGGAGGGACGCTCTCCATACCTGTTGGACACTGGGAGGAGAGGTTGCTGAAAGCCTTGGGCAGGTGCTCTAGGGGATTCCAAAACCAACGAGTGCCGAAGTTTCCTGAAACTAGGAAGACTTTTAAAAGGACATTAGAAATAGTCTAGAGCACTTACATGAACTGATGCATAGTGAACAGAACCAGAACAATGTGCACAGTAATAGCAACATTGTTTGATGAAGAATTGTCAATGATTTAGCTATTCTCAGCAATGCAATGATCCAAGACAATCCCAAAGGACTAATGAAGCAGACTACTGGCCTCTAGAGAAAGAACTGATATTGTTTGAATACAGACTGAAGTGGGCTAATTTTCATTTTCTTTCTTTTTTCCTTTTATTCGAGTCTGCTTGTACAAAACAACTAATATGAAATTGTTTTACATAACTGCACATGTGTAACCCATATCTTATTGCTTACCATCTCAGGGAGCTGGGAGCGGAAGGGAAGGAGGGAGGGAGGGATAGAATTTGGTACTCAAAACTTTAAATAAAAAATATTTTGTTTTGTTTTAAAGCAATTGGGGCTAAGTAACTTGCTCAAGGTTACATGGCCAGTTATTTTTGGGTGTGGTGCTAAGTGTCAGAGCCCAGATTCGATCCCAGGTTATCCCGACTCTGGGGCTGGTGCTCTTACTTGCTGTGCTGCCTGGCCACCCCAATAAAAAATGTTTTAAAAATTGAAAGAAAAAAAAAGAAATAGTTTAGAGGCGGACCAACCCCATCATTTTATAAATTGAGGGAACTGAAGCTCAAAAGCTAAAATCTAAACTTGAAAAAAAAATTTCATTGCAGGACATTGGAGAGGCGAGAGGAAGTTGGATAAGCCTAATGTCTACCCCCAGGCTCACATTAAGCAAGCTGATTTATTCACTCTACAAAAGTAGGCTTCACTTTACAAAGATTCGCATAGAATTTTTGAGAAATCGCAAGCTTGCCTTAAAAAGCCTGATATGACTGTCAAAGATTGACTTATATACGACCTCTCAGAATTACAGAATCATGTGGAGTGAGGCATCCCAGCACTGTTCTACGGAGTCCTGACTAGTAATTCTTGCTTATTAGATATTAGAAGCAGTCAAGTGGCACAGTAGAGAGAGCACCAGCCTTGAAGTCAGAAAGACTCATCTTCCTCAGTTCAAATCTGGCCTCAGACACTAGCTATGTGACTCTAGGGAAGTCACTTCACCCTGTTTGCCTCAGTTTCCTCATCTGTCAAATGAGCAAAAGAAGGAAATGGCAAACCACTCCAGTTATCTTTGCCAAGAAAACCCCAAACGGGGTCACAAAGAGTCAGACACGACTGAAAGTCACCAAACAAAACCAACTAGATACTAAGATCTGTTTTTTCTGCATGCTAAAAAGTACAAGTACTACTAGTACCCTCTAAATTTCAGCACCCCGGGCAAAGCTCTGGTTACTCCATCCTAATTATAATTCACCTACTATATATATTCTGTGTATTATAATGCACTGAGCTAAAAAATTTGTGCCCCTAACCCCCAGATGTTAGCAACCTCCTCTTCTTTTCCTCTACCTCACCCCCCACTCAAAAAATGATCTTGAACTTATTCTGTATATATTCATATATGTCCATGTTGTCTCTCCCTTTGAAATGTAGTTCTTGATGGAAGGGATTTTTTCACTTATGTCTTTGTATCCCCAGCATCTGGTATAGAGTAGGTTACTGATTGCTTGTTTGACATAGAATAACCATTGAATAATGTGAATTGATTTATTGGGAACCTTTAATTGCCGTATATCACAGGGTATTTCATGTTCTGGAATGGAAAGAAGTGCTGTAGGCTTTTTAGGGCGTTAAGAGAGAAATGCTCTCAACTCCAGGTAACACAGCAGATCCTGTGCAGATGTCTTTCTAGCCTCATCTTTCAAATCCCCAAAGTTCCACTGGAAAGGCATTCCAGTCTCTTACAAAGTAGGAAGCCAGTGTTCTTCCTATCATATGATCTAAATGTATTTTTTCTGCAATGAAAATTCATGTGCTTTTATTCTGAGCTCAGCAGAGATGGGGTGGGGGTGGGGCAGTTATCCATCACCACTATCAACAAAGATGTGTTGAGGGCTCTGTGCTCAGTGATCTAGCTACATGATCCCATCATATACATGGAGACTCTAATGTAGACTCTCCTGCTGTGGTTCTCATATCTCTTAGCTATGTGACTATGAGGGAATTACTTAGTCTTTCTGGGCTGATATGTGTGTTCTGAGTCTCTCTTCTCAACCACCATGGTTGAGAATAAAGGGCTTTGTAACCTATAAAGTGCTGAAGTACATGTAAATTACTGGCAATATTTCTTTTGTGGCTCAAATTACCCCAATCAGACACTAATTTTGAATCTCTCTCTCTCTCTCTCTCTCTCTCTCTCTCTCTCTCTCTCTCTCTCTCCCTCCCTCCCTCCCCCTGTTTTTCTCTCTCCCTCCCCTTTCTGTCTCTTGGAATCTCTGTCTCTCCGTCTGTCTGTCTCTCTGACCCTCTTTAATTTCTATACAATCTAAGTTGTGGGTCAGAAAACTTGGAAGTAATAAACACGGAAAGATTAGCCTGAGGTTCTGATCTACTCTCCAGTATCTTTAATTGTATTCTCGAACAAAATCCTTAACTTGTTTTCTCCTCCTAGTGCTCCTAAGGTTTAGGGAAAGGAGCCAAAATGCTCAAATCAAACAGAGGATATTAAGACGCAGAGCAAATCAAAATGAAAGACACAAGTAGAACCAAGGAGTTATGGTGTTCAGCCTAGCCCAAACTGTTTCTCTAGAAATGACTCCTCTTCCCCTGCTGACTCTAGAATAGGAATGTAAATTACTTTTTTCTTTTTATGGACAAGTCACCTATTTTGCCATATTCCTTAACACTAACAAAAGCCTTCATCCATCCATCCATTCATTCAACAAGTATTTATTAAGCACTATTATGTACCAGGCTAAGTTTTGGAAATACAAAAAAAAAAAAAGGCAGAAATACTGACCCTCCTCTCAAAGGGCTCACATTCTAAAGGGAAGACAATGTGCAAACAATTACATATATGTAAGAGATATACAGTGTAATGGAAGGTAATATCAGAGGAAAGGGACTTAGTAGGAAAGACTTTATGTAGGAAATGGCGGTGCTGTAAGGGAGCTTTGAAGGAGTTGGGCTAAAAAATCAAGATGAGGAGGGAGTGCATTCCAGGCATGGGCAAAGGCTGGAAGAGAGGAGATGGAATGATGGATATGTAGAGTTAGTGAAGGAGGGTGATGTGAAATGAGTCTGGGAAGGGGGGTTAGAACCAGATTGTAAAGGATTTAAAATGCCAGACAGATGGTTTTGTGTTTTACCCTAGAGTCAATTCCCTTTGCTTTGGCCACAAAATGCAGCAGTGCTCCTCGTTAAATGGAAATCCTTTCAACTCTCCAAAGCTGAGCTCATCATTAACCTAAATGGCATTGATTTCTCCTGTTCTGAAAAAGACAAAACTTGCCACCCAGCACCAGCTATAAATAACCTCCGAGGTTTGATGAATTATTAAATTGATGCCAAAAGTAGGTTACATTTGCAAGTTGTATATAAACAGCCTTGATTTTGTTGGGTCTCAATGTCCCTGATTGAGAAGAGAGGTTTCGTGGACAAAAGCACTTCCTGGACCAGACCCAGATGTACAAAAAGAAGGGCCACAAGTGGATTTACTTAACATTGACATCCCTACTATGAATTCCACGATGGCCTTGGGGAAACTAAGGCAGGAGAGAGAACTCAGTCTAGTTCAGGGGTTTCCAAATGTTGGGCTCCCCAATGCAATGAAGTATAGGAGAAAGAGGAATGGATCAGGAATCAGAGGAGCTAGGTTCAAATCTAGGCTCTGCCACTTACTACTTGTGTGACCTTGGGCAAGTCACTTCCCTTCTATGTACCTCAATGTCCTCAGGGGCTTGAACTAGATGACCTCTAAGGGTCCTTCCAGTTCTAAGTCTACAATCATCCTCTGATCCCTTCATTGGTATTTGTAGACTTTTCCTTTCCTCAGTTTCTTCGGCCCTTTGTTCTTTCTTTCCCTTTACTACATCATCTCTGTTTCTTACCCCTTGGTCCCTGATTCCCATTTTTCCCCTACATCAGGTCCAACCAGGGATCATCTGAAGTTTCAGGACCCCCTCTGGGAAATGCTGATCAGAGATCAATTACACAGCAGAACTGTAAAACCATTTTTCTGTGCTGCAGTTCCCACCGAGTCACTGCCTTGCTGTGGAATCTTAGTTAAATCACCAAACCTTCATAAGCCTCCATTTCTCACTTTTTCCTAATAGGAAGTAAAAATCCCTGTCCTGAAAGTGTGTAAAAGAAATGAATGAAACCCGTCTCTGAAGCTTTCTGAACTCCTGAAAGAAAGGCACTGTGGAAATATAAGATGCTATATTATCCTACATCCTGCATCAGTGAACTTTGCTCAGAGATAATCTCTGAAATCTATCTCAGGGCCGTCTCTAGAGAGCTAAGAAAGCCTTTCTGTGCACGGAAGTGAATTGATCATATGGGCTGAGACTGGCTCTTGTTCTGACCAAATTACACTCTCCATTAGGACTTAAATAGTTGTTGCCTTAACCCCATACACTCTGTCTCATAGCTTTTTTTTTTTTTGTCACCAGGCTGTCTCAGTTTCACTCTTTTCCCACCCCAGAAACCTGTTGTCATGCTAATGCCCACAGAGCATACAAATGAACACTGCGGTAAGTCAAATTGCTCTATTAAATGTCCAGTCTGTTTAGCATACACAGACTTAACAGGGCTTCCAGGAAATGTAACTTAAGGAGCTTGAGGGATATCCTCTATTCTCTAAATTCAAGACTTGTTCTAATGATTCACTGCTTTTCATCTTATATAAGAGCATTAGCTTGGTATTACTTAAAACAAAATGTTCATTTGTTTTCTTTCTTCATCAATGACATGTTTTCAATGTCAACACTGTTTAACAAAGCATAATGTACAATGCCTTCTATATCTTTGTATCCTTCACAATGCCTATGCTTAGTGCCTTGTACATAATAAATGCTAAATAAATATTTGTTGTATGGATGAATAAACATCCAAAGATACTGATGGTGATGGACCAGCATCTCTGATAAGCACCGATGTTTTGTATCTCCTTGGCTTTTTAAGCAAAGATCTCTTTAGCTGAGAGACTTTCTAACCTTCAGTCCATAACAGACTTTGGCAACCATTAAGTAGTGTTTAGCCCTTCCTCTGTTTCCAAAGTTTGGTTGAACTAGCTTATGAGTTAATGCCAGGCCCCAAGGAGAAAGCTCAGCCCTTTGCATTGCTTGCTGCTTCAATGTTGGAGCAATGAGGTTATATGGCTGACTTCAGTGAGACCTATCTCCACAACACTTGTTCTCTTCCTTGTGTTAGGTAGGCAAACCCTGGGTCCCTGAAGGGAATGCCAATGGAAGGGAAGCTCTATTGGGTCATAGAATCACAGACTTAGAACTGAAAGGTATTGATGACTCAGAGGTCATCAAGTTTAACCCTCTCATTCTACAAATGAGGCAACTGAGGCACATGGAGATTACGTATACTCCTAGTAATAGTAACAATAGTCAACATTTATAGTTCAAATCCGACCCCAGACACTAGATAGGTGACCCTGGGCAAGTCACTTCACCCTATTTGCCTTAGTTTCCTCATCTGTAAAATGAACTGGAGAAGGAAATGTCAAACTACTCCAGTATTTTTGCCAAGAAAATCCCAAATGGGGTCACGAAGAGTCAGATATGATTGAAATGACTGAACAACAACCACCCTCACAACATGTAGAGGTTTAAGGTTTACAAAGCACTTTTTTTTTTTGGAGGGGGGAAGGCAGGGCAGTTGGGGTTAAGTGACTTGCCCAAGGTCACACGGCTAGTAAGTGTTAAGTGTTTGAGGTCGGATTTGAACTCAGGTCCTCCTAACTCCAGGGCTGGTGCTCTACTCACTGCATCACCTAGCCACCCCATACAAATCACTTTACAAATATTATCTCCTTTTATCCTCAAAATAACCCTGGGAGGTAGGTCCTATTATCATCTTCCTTTACAGATGAGGAAACTGAGGCAATCAGGTTATACATGACTGGCCCAGGGTCACCCAGTTAGTGAGTGTCTGAATCCAGGGTTTAATCTTCCTGATTCCAGGCCTGGCATTCCATTCCCTGTGCCCCAAGCTGCTCAGATTAGTATTTCCCAGGTAGGATCTGATACTAGGTCTTCTTGATGCCAGCACTTTCTCCACTATTCCATCCTGCTTCTTCAAGGTCCTACCAAGTTGTAAAGGTTTTAAGTTTGGGCTTGGAGATGGACTTGCCGATCAAGTTTCCAAGCACTGGTTTAATGTAGGTTTAGACAGACTAATCACCAGGTTGGTCATGGGTGAAAAATTTTGGGACTCAAAAGACTCAAGTATAATCTTCCAAGGTCTAGATGGGTTGCACATGTTTCACAGAATCTCAGAGCTGGAAGGGACCATGAAGTCACCTAATCTGACCCAGACCTGAACAAAAGTGTCTTCTCTCCAACATTCCTGACAAGTGGTCAGTAGGTTTCTTCTCAAAGATCACCCTTTGATGAAAAGGAATCCCCTACTTCCTCCTGAAGCAGGCCATTCCATTTCTTAAAATCTCCAGTTGTTGGGAAGTTTGTCCTTACCCAGAACGTAAGTCTGCCTTCTCTGCAAATCCTACTGGCTGTTCTAGTTCTGTTCTCTGGGACCCAAGCCTAATGGGAATAAGTCTAATCCCTCTTCCGTAAATATGGCAGCCCTTCTCATTGTTTAAGACAGTGATTATTCCCCATCTGAATTTTCTCTTCTCTGGTCTAAGCACTCCCAGTCCTATCAACTCATCCTTAATGTGGCATGACCCACCTTGCTTGGCTTCCTCTGGACAATGATTAGCCTATCAATGACATCCCTAGAATGGGTATCTAGAACAGAACCCAGTCCTCTAGACTGACCAGGACACAGTACCATCGGACTTTCACGCTTCCTCATTTCTAGGTAGTATGGGTCACACTTATATTTGCTTTGTTTTTAGCTGCCATATATCACATTGGGCACTAAAACCAGATCTTTTTCAGATGAGCTACTCTAGCCATGCTTCCTCCATATGATATTTGTGACACTAACTTCAAATCCCTTCCTTCCTTCAAGACTCAACTAAACACCACCTTTTACATAATGCTTTTCTGATTCACCAGCTACTAGTGCTCTCCCTCCCCAACTCTCTTGTATTTACTCTGAATATACTTATATGTGTACACATCTCCCCTAACAGAAAGTAAATTTTTGCAGAGTGGGGATTGCTTCTTTTTTTCCTCTATTTCTCTGGCTTCTAGCTCAATGACAGACACAAACAAGGAGCTTAATAAGTGCCTATTGGTGGAACACAAATGAAACCATATTTAATTTAAATTTATCAGACTTAATCCAAGGAGAGATATGGATGAGTTGCAGGATCCATCAAAGTATTAGAGATTTGATTCAACATTCAAGGCTGTCATGATTTTTTTTTTTTGGATCTTAACTCCATTATCCACTGGTCTCTTCCAACTTTTTTGATAAGCATATCATCTATGCCTTCACCTAAATCCCTGATAAAAGTGTTAAAGAGTCCAGGATTAAGGACAATTCCCTGAGAAACTCTACTAGAGACCTCCTTCTAAGTGACATCAAATCATTAGTGACTCCTCTTTCAGTCAAGTTCTTCAGCCAATTCAGAATCCAATTAACTGTACCGTCTATCACGTAAACCACATCTCAGCATCAGAAACTTTGTCAAATGCTTTACTGAAATCTATGCACACTCTAGCAACAACATTCCTTTGATTTTCACCAGACTGGTAACCCTGTGAAAAGATTATCCCTGTGCCCCAAGGCACTTTTCTGTGAAAAGAAGGAAATAGATTTTGGGCTAGCATGACCTGATCTGGTTGAAATCATGCTGGCTCTCATGATCGCTATCTAATACTTCCTAGAATTTTTCTAAGGATCACGGTCAAGCTCAGTGGCTTCCCCCGCCCCGTTTTGGAAAATGGGAAAATTTGTTCCTTTCCAGTCTTTCAAAATCTCTCCCTTCAGCCATGCAGTCCACCACTTCTTTCAGGACCTTTGCAAGTACTCGGCAAACCGGAATTAGAACTCACAGTTCCCAAGTTATTCAGAATAAATGGGAGATGCTTGTTTCCAG
>NW_027185798.1:48119579-48216450 GCF_028583685.1 Petaurus breviceps papuanus
TGGGATTGCTCTCTGGGCAGGAGCAGAAAGAAGGATATATCAGAAAATGCAGGTGATGTAAAAACAAAAGATATTGATAATTTTTCAAAAAGAATAAGTGGGTAGAATGCTTTCTCTCATGGCTTACTGAGTGACTTCAGATGGTGGTTTTTCTTGACAGAGGTCATATGCACACTGATGAAATTACACCTCTTTGTAGTGCTGGAATAAGGCACAATCTTAAGGGACAAGTTGACTTATCCAAACAGGTACCTAAACAAACCCAATAGCAGTTTCGTTTCTAAATGGGAATTTCTCTTTAACCCTTTGCTCTCTAACTCCTTGAAAACAATACCCATCTAGTAGGAGAAGAAGGTTAGTTGTTTATATTAAGGGTGGCAGTGACTGGTGGTGATGGGAAATCGCTAACGGCCAGTCTTGGGTAGTTGGTTGGTCAAGTCATTACTGCTACCCGTGCCCTACTGACTCCTGAGCTTCTTTCTTTCTCTCATTCTCTCTTCTTCATCTTCTTATCCTTTATCATGGGCAGCTCTGGGCAGCTAGTTGGCACAGTGGATAGACTTCAGGCCTGAAGTTAAGAAGAAATTAGTTCAAATCTCATCACCGACGCTTACTAACCGTATGATCTCGGGCAATTCCTTATTGAACCTTCGTTTCCTCATCTATGAAATGGGACTCGCTGACCTTAAAGGGTTATTGGAAGGCTCAACAAAAATAAAGCTCTCGCTAAACTTGCCCACACCTGCCAGGCTGGCACTGCGGCCTTCTTCCTAGAGAAATGGGGTTGAGGGCTGAGTATCTCACAGGAGGATGCTAAACTCACGAGGTGCAGTTCTCAGATGACTCTGTGAAGTCGTCATCAATCTCCATGTTGGCTGCTTGGGTGGCAAATCCATGCGGTAATTCATCCCACTCATCAAATCGGATGCCTGTGCCTAGGGAATATCGGCCTTTGGCACACGGCTTACACGACTGGTCCTTCATGTCCAGGAATTCCCCAGCCTTGCAGGAAAAGGCTAAAAAATAGAACAGAAGTTGGGTAATAGTAAGGTGATTGCTCAAGGGAGTGTGGATGAGCTGCAATTCTGCACGGTGGGGGGAAGTTTTGATGCCTAATGGAAAGGAACAGAATCAGCCAGGAGGCACAGGGTTCTGCCCATCAAGCTTAGCAACTTAGGAGCTAAAACTTTTCATACCCATTCCACCTGACTTCAAGTGAGGTCACACTGGGTTTAACACCAGTTGAGAGGTACCTTTCCTATTCTGAAAGCTCTTCAGGGAAGGTGTTATCACTGATTTTCGTGTAAAACTGTTCATGTCTCATAAAGTTTTCATAAGATCATAGATAGCCATAGAAACCTTAGAAACATAGAAAACTTCTAGTGAATTCCTAGTCCATGTCCTTCACTTTGCAAATAAGGAAATGGGGGAGGGGCGGGGAGGAGGGAGAGTTAATTGACTAGCATAAGGCCACACGGGTACTAAGTAGCAAAGCCACAATTCAAACTCTTTTTTAGTGTATACAATAATTCATTTGCTCTTGGTTTCTTGGCCTCGTTGAGGCCCCTTTAAAGGCAGCCTAATGTTCAGCAGTCTTCATATATACATTAAAAAAAAATCCTCAATATCATCTCCAGCTCTTAAAAATGTTCTTTATTCCAACTCCCTAATTCCCAATTCCCCTTTCCTGTCTTATCAGAAGAGAAAAGAGAAAACAGGTGCCAACCGCTTGAAAGGTTGTGATCGTAAAGTACAGAGTTACACGAAGTGGGAATGGGTGCTTCAGACGAGTCCTCGTGTTTCTGAATGCACAATCAGGCCCACCCGCCAAATGAGATTTATATTTCTCTGAATTGACACAGCGTACTTTAAAGGTCTGCTTCTGCAGCAATCCATCTTTCCTGGCTTCCTTTCCAAGAAGGAAAATGTGCTGCAATCTTCACTAATGAGAGATTATAGCTGCCCAATGAACAGCTAGGCTAAGAATGCATAAACATAAAGGAAACTAAATATGCAAAAGAAGAAAACATTTGAATGCAACACAGCTGGAATTCTGTATTCTTATTCCCCAAGATCCAAAAAGCATAGAAAAAAAAACAACATTCAAGTATTAAGTCTGTATCACACAAAATGTTTCTCTACCAAAGTGGGAAGAAAAAAGAAAGAAAAGCCAAGTGTCTGGTAAAAGATCTGATTTTCCCAAGACTTCTTTCCCCTCCCCTCCTCTCCCACAACTGAGGAGTGACAGGGCTTAGAGCTGACAGCTCTGTGCCAAGCAAGGACACAGTACAGGTAATATAGAGGATCACGGAGTGACAGCTGCTTACAGCATTCAGTGCCTTTGACTGGATCAGGGAGGCTGGTGCACAGTCCCGGTGTGTGTGGCACGGCGACCCTCCATCTGGAGCCCAGGCTGTCACACGCAGTATACTCATAGTGATACTCAGACTGCAGGGGAAAGAGAGAAAACAGCACAGGGTGAGGGCAGGGCAGTCGTCCAGAGTACATATTGACACCTGCTGTCCCTTGCCTCCCCTGTGTAGAACATGCTCTAAAAAGAGAGTCCATTTCAGAATTTCAAGCTCCCAGGATACCCTAGCAAGGCCTCTTTAGGGTTAGACTGATCATCAGTAATGGAAGTGATTTGGTTTGTTTTTCTTGGCTGGGATGTTATCCTGTCATTGGAATGACAAGTTTTTCACAGACATATTTTAGGACCCTTTTCCCTTCCTTGCAAATAAAGGGACCTTGACCCACAGGACTGAGAGCAGTGCTAAAGAGGGAGACAGAACAAAAAGGGATGGGGTGTGTGTGTGTGTGTGTGTGTTAGCAAAGGGAAGAGTTCGGATTGCCCCAAACTGAAGAGCAGACAAACTCCAGCTTTCCATGAGAAAGGGTCCTTCCAGGCCACAGAAAAACTGAGCAGGCTATGATCATAGCTGTTGTATCCCTCAGGTTCCGTCCCTCCTGCCCTGGAAGGCTGTAAATTGCTACCTTGCCTTTGATGAACACTAGGACAGGTGATATACAGCAGGTATTGGGGGACTCCCTTTTCCAATCCTGCGCTAGCCTGGATATGAAATCTATTCACTATCCTTACAATTTTCTCTTCTATAGAAGGGATAGTTCCCAGTCCAGTTCAATTATCTGATTAGCTGTAGAAAGAACTGAATGAGCAATTATCAGCCCAGCATTGTTTCAAAGAAGCAAAACACAATAGATGTGCCAAATGTCCTTATAAACTTTTATTTTTAAGCATTGTTTAAGCTTTTTAAACATTAAAAATACAAACAATGGGACTGGTCACAATGTGGCTTCTGGCTTCTATTTCATTTGTACACTGTCACTTACCTGAAATGGTTTTAAACCTGAAAAACCTGAAAGAGAGCTTTTCTCTCTTCTAGCTGCCCACATGGAAAGAAATGAAGGCAAAGACTCAGTGTCCTAAAGCTACCAGATGGATTAGAGATCACCTAATCTAGCCTCCTCATGTTAAAGATGAAGATAGGACCAGAGACTTACCCAAAATCACAACCACAAGTGTATGGCAGAGAATAGTCTCCTTGGCCTCAGTTTTATTTTATTTTTTGCTTTTTGGAGTGGGGAAGGCAGGGCAGTTGGAGGTAAATGACGTGCCCAAGGTCACATAGCTAGTAAATTAAGTATCTGAGGTCAAATTTGAATTCAGGTCCTCCTGACTCAATGGCCAGTGTTCTGTTTACTGAGCCACCTAGCCGCCCCAATGGCCTCAGTTTATTAAAATGAAGCTTGGTGGCCTAGTGGATAGAGGGCAAGCCTTGAAGTTAGAAAGACCCAGGTTCAAATCAAACAGTATTGACCCTGGGCAAGTCACCTTACCCTTTCTGTACCTCCTTTTCCTCATCTGTAAAATGGGTACTCAACTTACAAGGTTGCCTGGAGGCTCAAATGAGTTCATGGACAAGGTACTTTGCAAACCTTAAGGTGACAAATGTTAATTAGCATCATCATTATTAAAATAAAAGAACTAGAAGGCCTCTAAAGTCTCCCTCCAGTCAGTTCCAGATCTATTGACCTTGTGGTCCCCTCCCCCTATATTTTCTACCTTAACCCTATGTAATAAAGAATTGCTAAATACTATATGAAGGCTAGGAATGAATGGATTTCGGGTCTACTGTGGGGCAGTGTGATCTTAAACTGCAGCAGAACCAGAAGCAAACGGCTTTATTCCCTGAATAGGGGACAGCAAGAATGGGTAATGATGAACATACCTCAACAGTACTGTTTCCAGTTTTGAGATAAAGAGCTTCTGATAGCGATTTAAAAAATAATTTTGGAATTTTGTTTTAATATGCATCAATTGAAAATATTTATTGAGCACCGATTGCATACCTAGCACAAGAAATATTAGGTCCTGAGCAGGGCTCAATTTTCAAATAAACCAGTTAGCCAGATCCAAGGAGCAGGGATGAACATTTGGAAAATTTCAAGTTTTCTTTTTTTCCATGACCTCTTGCTTCAGGTCTGGATGCGAGCTCTAGCTAGGAAGGAGCCCTGGGCTAGCTAGAGAAAGGAGACCTGTTTTTCCCCTGATGCCAATCAATATACAATGACACTGTGGGCAAGCCACTTCTGGGGATCCCATTTTCCTCTTCATACTCATCTCCCTGCCTCACAAGGAAGAATGTCAACATATTTGTAATGCATTGAACCCTTTAGGTTGTTTTAAAGAATACTGTATAAAGGGGAGGCTAGGTGGCACAGTGAATAGAGTACCAGCCCTGGAGTCAGGAGGACCTGAGTTCAAATCCGGCCTCAGACACTTAACACAAAAACTAGCCTGTGTCCTTGGGCAAGTCACTTAACCCCAATTGCCCTACCTTCTCCCCTCCAAAAAAAAAGAATACTATATAAATTCTAGGCCTGACTCTCCTGAACAGAAAGTTTCTACTATTCAGTAGCTATATTAACTGTAAATAGCCACCTTTCTTCTCCACCAGAGTAAGCAAAGATTTACCCCTGGCAAGTAATAAAGCTAGATGGAGTAATGCATAGAGTACCAGGCCTGGAGTCAGAAGACTCATCTTCCTGAGTTCAAATCTGGCCTCAGACACTTGCTAACTGTGTGACCCTGGGCAAATCACTTAGCCCTGTTTGCCTCAGTTTCCTCATCTGTAAAATGAGCTGCAGAAGGAAATGACAAACCACACCAGTCTCTTTGCCAAGAAAACCCCAAATGGGGTCACAAAGAGTCAGATAAGACTGAACAACAAAAGTAATAGTGATTGAGCTGATTTTATTAATTGCACACATTCCTGGGCATGGAAAAGAATAGAAAAAAGTCTGCTATCTCTATGCCCTTGGGGAGGTCCCTCTAGTGGGGCCTGTAACAAACACATGCAGATACACAACCCTCCCCTCCTACCTCCTCTTACTCACATTGTAATAATAAATGCCTGGATGAGGCTCCCAGTTTAGGAACATGCCTCTCCCAGGAACTGAGTAGGTCAGTGTTCTCTGCCAGTCAGGCCCAACTCCGCACCCCTCAGAAGTGCTGCTGAAAAGCTAATGGGTTCAGTAAGAGGGTTTCTCTTCAGTCTGATTGCCTTTTCCCCTTGGGGAGATAAATGGAACAATTCCATTTCTTTCTATCTTCTTTCATCTGTTCTCCCTTGGGTCCTACTGCGGTCGGAGGTTTCCCAGGCAAATGGCAGTTTTAGACCTTAGACAAATTTCCTTTAGAATATGTGCTAATTTATGCGTTGTTATCTAGATAGATTTACAGCAGTCAGGGTAGCTGTCTCTGTTGTCTCTGCTTGTGACGGTTCCAAGGCTGGATTACCCTGAGATAATTCTACTGTTAACAAGAACGTTAAAAAGGGGCAAATGACAGGTAAAAGAGGAAAAGAGAATTTTCCAGGGGCACTGAAAGCCCTGTGGATACATCACCTCCATTGGTAGGTGTGCCTCAGTTTACCTGAGGCCCTCCCTGAAGTATATGTAGATAACTTAGACATTTACAAGTAGTTCAGAATTTATAATTAATCATGGCCAGTCCAGACAAATACACAGTACCCTGCACATTTCACATCCTCCTCCTCGCTATAAAACAGCAATGCTGACTATTCTTTTGGGGAAGAAAGGAGAGACCCTAGTATACTTCTCAGGCACAGTACCACTTCTTAATTCTCACAGGAACAGAAAGAAGAGAAGAGATGGAACGCTGAAGTTCTTTCTATTCCTCTGGCGCCAAACAGGAATCATCTCCCTATTCGTGATGCCTACCTTTCAGCTCTTAAAGAGGAGCGGTGTCTTTGCCATGTGGGAACTTGCAGGAGCTAGCGAATCATGAATTCTGTTATTGTAAGAGCCCCAGAGATGTGAGAGTAACTCCTGTTCGTCCCTGGTGGTGACACAATACAGCAGGATTTCAAGGATCGGCACCTCCAGTCCATCCTGAAACGTGTGCCCTTATGCTACGGCATTACATATTGGTGTCGGTGACACAGATATATTTCTTATGCTATATCCCCAGAGCATCTCAAGCTCAACATATAATAACAAGTAATATTCATATAGAGTTCGCTATGTCTGTGCTAAGTGCCTTACAATTATCATCTCATTCGATCCTCACAATAAACCTGAGGTGATAGATTAGCTATTATTATCCCCAATTTACAGATGTGGAAACTGAGGCAAATAGAGGTTAATGACTTGCCCAGGGTCACACAGCAATTAAGTATCTGAGGTAAGATTTTAACTCTGTTCTTCTTTAACTTCAGGCCCAGCCCTCGCTCTATTGCACCACTTAGCTGCGCTCTATATCTTAACCCCTTAAACATATCCTAACAACTCATGCTTCCCTCCCCCCTCAAAAAATTCGTCGTCTTCCCAATTTCCTCCTTTTACAATCTCTGCATCATCCTTGCATCCTCATTCTCTCACACCCGAATATCCAATCAATGGTCAAGTCTTGTTGATTCTATTTTCACTCAATCTACAGTGTGGCCAAATGGGTCTTCTGGCTGTTTCATTTCCTGCCTTTGAGCTTTTCCCTGACTTCACAATCACACTTGGAATGGTCTTCCTTTCCTCTGCTTCCAAGAATCCCTAGAGCTTCCTTCAAAACGGAGCTCAAGTACCATCTTTAACACATGACTTTCCAATTCCTCTAATGGCCAGTGCTCCCTGCCATCATGTGGTATCTATGTTGTATGGATTCTATGTGTACACATTATTTCCTCCCATAGAATATAAGCTCCTTGAGGGCAGGCATTGTTTCATTTTTTTTTTTTGTCTTTGTACCCCTAGCACCTAGTACAAAACCTGAAAGAGCAGGTGTTTAATCAATAGACGAATCAATCAGTTGATTGATCAATGACCCATTGCATGCATACTCCTCTTGAGAGACCTGGCGTACAGGTTGACCTCACAGTTGAGTGACCTGGGCTCCTGAAACGGTACACAATAGAGCTGTCGCCACCGTGCATTCACCCGTAAAATCCTGCTTCTGAACGATGTGCACTCAGCACCTCCATACCCAAGACTGGGGTTCAGAGAAGTACGTGTTTTTTGTTTCTTCAATCTCAAAATCGTCAAAGTGGAAGATAGAAGCATAGTCATCAGAAGTTTCCTACTTCTACCATGGTCCTAACCATTCCAAACCACTGCAAAGACAGTTGTTGTTATCATTCTCGTTCAGTTGTGTCTGACTCTTTCGTGACCCCATTTGGCATTTTCTTGGCAGAGATACTGGAGCAGTTTGCCATTTCCTTCTCCAGCTCATTTGACAGACAAGAAAACTGAGGCAAACAGGTTTAAGTGACTTGCCCAGGGTCTGAGACCTGATTTGAACTTAGGAAGATGCCTTCCTATCTTCTGTTTAACCACAAGAGGGAGGAAAGCTATATAGGGTGATAGCTAGCATAGATGGATGAATGAACAAAATCAGGGTTTTTATGTGAGAGACTAGGACATGTTTGTGAGCAGTAGGGAAGTAGCCAGTAGATAGGGAATGACTGACAAATAGTGGAAGCATGGGGTAGGAGAGAGCATTGGCCTAGATGGAGAAAAGGAGCACAAAAAAGACAAAATCACTGGTGGTAAAAGTCATCTTTACAATTTTGCACAGAGGTGCTTCCAACTCCCTCTCCCAAATTTAGAAAAATCACCAAAAGTGCAGATTGTATCCTAAAAGTCCTGTGTTGTGGATTCCCTTATTGAACCTGACAGCAGGTCTGTATTTAATAGTTTTCTTTTCTTTCCCCACAAAGGACCAAATGGATTTTTTTGTTATAAAAGCTGAGTAATTACTGAGTCCACAGACACAGCCTTCATCTTTGTACAACTTTTAAAACTTATTCATCCGTCTTCAGTATTGTACCTTTCTCTGAAACATGGGTACCATTAAAAAATTTTTTTCTGACATCCTTATTTTGTATCACTGTGGCCTGTTGGACCAGCAGCAACTGAATTTGACATAAGTTTGATGTCATTTTCCTCAGGAATTAACTCATCTGGAGAAGTGGAGCCAAAAACAGTGGTCTCATGCACACTTTGTGGATGTGTTTTTCACCCAGGAAGTTTCTGATTTTCAATGAATAAGCCATTCTCTTAAAAAACAAAATTGATAGAGAATCAAATATACACAGACCTCATCTCATACAGAAAACCCAGGGTAGCGCCTTTGATCATGTTTTGCACCTGTCGACAGATTATGCAAGTTGTGGTGAGCTCCTTTAGATGTTCCCAGCACCTGTCAGACTGGGGCTTTTTACTCTTCTTTCCAAGGAAACTAAATTCAAGCATTGGTGGAGTTGAAATTTTTTTTCAGAGAAAAATCTCTTTCAGAGAAATGTCAACATTTTCTGGCATGCATGTCTCAGGAATGATCTTCATCTCATTGTGGAGGGGCCAAAAAGCCAACAATGAATTGTTATTATACCTTCCCTTTCCTTCTTTTCCAAAAAAAAATTAATTTTAGTTTTCAACATTCACTTTTATAAGATTTTTAGTTCCAAATTTTTTTCTCCCTCCCTCCTTCCCCTTCTCCCTCCCCAAGATGGCAAACAATCTGATATAGGCTCTACATGTACAATAATACTAAACATATTTCTACATTAGTCATGTTGTGAAAGGGGAATCAGAATGAAAGGGAAAAACACAAGAAAGATAAAACAAAAAAAGTGAAAATGGATGCTTCAATCTGCATTCAAATTCCATAGTTCTTTCTATGGATGGAGATAGACTTTTGCAGTTATCTTAGATTATTGTATTTCTGAGAAGAATAAGTCTATCAAAGCTGATCATTACACAATGTTGTTGTTACTGTATACAATGTTCTCCTGGTTCTGTTCACTTCACTCAGAATCAGGCACATGTAAGTCTTGCCAGGTTTTTCTGAAATCCACCTGCTCATCATTTCTTATAGCACAATAGTATTCCATTACATTCATATACTACAACTTGTTCAGCCATTCCTCAATTGATGGGCATCCCCTCAATTTCCAATTCTTTGCCACTACAAAAATAGGTGCTGTAAATATTTTTGTACATGTGTGTCTTTTTCCCATTTTTTTAATGATCTCTTTTGGATACAGACTTAGTAATGGTATTGCTGGATCAAAGGGCATGCAAAGTTTTATAGCCCTTTGAGCATAGTTCCAAATTGCTCCCCAGAATGGTTGAATCAATTCACAACTCCACCAACAATGCATTGGTGTTCCAACTTTCCTACATAGCTTTAATTTCTCCATCTGAAAAACTCATATCCTTTGACCATTTATCAATTCCCCTTCTTTTTTTCTAGGTAAATTGCTTGGTTCCCAGGGAATCCATTTAAAAGGCAAAATAAGGCTTTCCTGACATTCAGACCCCAACACAACCACCTAACCAAAATTGTCTCTGATGGAAACAAAGCATCACAGTCAACTAGTCCCTAGAAATCACCACTGGTCTAAATTGTCTAAAAATGACACCTGGACTCTTGCACTAGAGAACACAGATTACATGGAGTTAGACAACTCAAAGTCTACACCTGATTTTTGCAGATCAGAGAAGCAAAAGCAGAGAGGAAATGTGATGATGAAAAGCAAAGGTGGGGTGTCAGGGAGCAGCTGAATCTGCCTGAGATGATCTTCCTTCAGTTAGCACAGGACTTGGAAAGGTATTTGTAGTCCACTTGTTTTTTCATGTGTGGATCAAATTTTTTTTGAGTAACTATAGGATTTAAGACGCTCTGCTTTGTTTTGGGGCTTGATGCAGTCAGCACAATCATCTCCAAATTGCATCTGAAGGGCCTAAACATTATAGACCAGCTAGGTGACACAGAGATTGGAGCACTGGGTCTGAGTCAGGAATACCTGAGTTTAAATCCAGCCTCAGACATTTATTAGCTGTGTGACCCTGGGCAAGTCACTTTACCTCAGTTTGCCTCAGTTTTCTCAACCATAAAATGGCGATAATAATAGCACTTATCTCCCAGGATTGCTGAGAAGATCAAAGGAGATAGTATTTGTATAGTACTTGGCATATAGTAGGTATTTAATAAATGTTTGTTCTCTTTTCCTAAAGATAATCCCTCTAGTGGTTGGATTCTCTGATGGACATTCTTCTTTTTTATTATTTTTTATTTTTTGGACATCCTTCTTGACAGGAGTAAACTCATTCTGGTGAGCCTTCAATGCTTGTTTAAGTCTCACTTGGTATATATAGTCAAAGCTTTCTCTGCTGTTGACGGATCATAGTTTTGAGCTGGAGAGGATTTAAAGATTCATCTCAGAGCTTAAATGCTTTTTGCATTCAGTTAAATGACTTTCCAAGATCACTCAGCTAGGGATAGGAGCGGCATCTGAACCCAAGTCCTCTGACTCTGAAGCTAGTGTTTCCTTCCACTGCACTGTAACGCCTGTGGTGTCTTCTTCTATCCCATGAGCTTTTGATATACACAAGGGAGGTGCCTTGTTCATTGTTGTTCAGTCATGTCCTACTCTTCATGGCCCCATTTAGGGTTTTCCTGGCAAAGATAATGGGGTGGTTTGCCATTTCCTTCTCTAGCTCATTTTACAGATGAGGAAACTGAGGCAAACAGGGCAACATGACTTGCCCAGGGTCACCCAGGTAGTGTCTGAGGTCAGATTTGAACTCTTAAAGGTGAGTCTTCCTGATTCTAGGCCCACTCAGTATCCACAGCAAAACATAGTTGCCTTCACCTTGTTGGAGGAAAGCCTTTAAGGCAGCATTTTGCTCTACCAATTCAAATGCTTTTTTATAGTAAACTAACAACATGGTGGGATCTTGTATTTTCTGCACCTAAGATGTGGTCTGCTATAGAACTGTATTTGCAAAAACCTGCCTATTTCCTTCTTATACTGTCACTCGTGTCTATGTGTACACACCTGTGTGTGCACATATGTATAAGGACTCATCAAGAGAATTTAGTCCCCCTCCCCAACCCACTTGATGAAATTACAGTATATAAGGGCCAGATAACAATGGCAATGATGTGTTGAGGTTATGCTCTTTTCAGAGTGGTTGTTTTCATAGCCTATTGCAAGCCCTACACCCTAAGTGACCTATTCTCAGATTATGAAGGGTGTCAAACTAAAACCAAGCCTTATCTACCAAAGGGTTCAGCCCTTTCAGACTTTGGAGGACCAGAGAGGGTAAAGGAGGTAGGAAATTCTTCCTTGAAGAGATTATAGAACTGGCTATCATGGAATCACAAAATTTTCATCCCTTATCCGAACCTGCTTTCAAAAAAAGGATCTGATGAAAAGCTCAGTCATCTCTAGGTACAAATGCAAATGGCTTAGCAAGTTACCCAGGCCTTTTAACAGGAGACAAAAATTAAAACAAAAGTAATGAACTGGTAAATGTGGGATTCCAGCCATCCGGAAGCTACTGGGAGTGACATTTTGTAGCCCTGAAGCACATTTCTAGTGACCCTGAAATCACATCCCACAAGTAGAAGCCACCATCCCTATCTGCTTAGATGACCCCAGCAGACTGAATGGAGCAAGAACAGTCTGAATCCTTCCTGGGAATTGTGTAGTGATGTGACTTTGAGGAAGTTTTCCAGCCCTAGCTGGGTGTCTCAAATGTCCTTCCCTAGTGACTTTTACAAAGGAAAAGCAAGCTCTGAAGACGCGGTTATCCCTGGCAGTAGAAAAGAGAGCCAGTTATAGAGGAAGAATACAGCTCATAAGAGGAAATTGCTTTTTGCCTTTCCTTCTGTGCCTCTTCCAACAGGCAGGTAGGTGGTAGGAAGGGAGAGGCTTTTCTCTCCCAACCTCACCCATGACTAACAATGGAATTTTTCAGTACAGTCTCAGTAGCAGACCCTGTGTCCCAAAGAGAGGACACTCTGATAGTCCAGCTGAAAAGCAGGGTTTAGCTAAGGAGAAAAGCAGACCCACGAAGGTCAGTAGAGCAACTTGTCCAGCAGAGACGCTGCACCCAGGGTAAGTAAGGGGAGGACCCCATAAGAGAAGACACTGCCAGAGGTGTGAGCTGCTTGGGTTGTGTGCATGCCCTACAGATGATCCTCTCTACCAGTGTAGTCTGTATGTGTACCTATTCTTCCTATCAATGTGTGCGTTTTCACTAGAGTGAACCCCAGGGTTATGGAGGGAATGTAGAAATATCATGCCATTTCAGTAAAAGTCTTTGCTTTGAGCTAATTGGGTCAAATGGCTTTTAAAGGTGAATGCACCAGGAAGGGCTAAGGAGGAAGGACCCAAAGAGTACCTAGAACCCTCAGGGAACTCTGCCTTTGAGTTGGGGATCGGGGGTAGCCTGAGAGTTATAGCCTATTCCTATAAAGATTCTGTAGAGTTGAGAAAGTAGGGTATGTATGACAGTAGTTATTGATGTTTTCTCAATTACCTTTTTTTTCCTTAAATAAACTACACGGCATCTTTCCCATTGTTTTCTTTCCCCCTTCAGAGAACCATTCCATATAATAAAGCACAAAGGATCATTATTCTGTAAGAAATAATGAAGGGGGTAGTTTCAGAAAAACTTGCATGAATCCATTCAAAGTGGAGGAAACAGAAGCAAAGGAATAAATTAAAAACTACATTGTAATGATAACCAACTTAGAAAGACTTGAGACCATTCTTAGTGATGCAATGATCCAAGACAAAACCAAAGGACTTATGATGAAAAATGCTATCCATCTCCAAAGAAAAAACTGATAGAGTCTAAATGAATGCAGATCATAGCATACTTTTTTATTTTCCTAATTTTTCTTGGGTTTTTTTTTTTGGTCTGTGTTTTCTTTTACAACATGACTAATACGGGGATATGTTTTGCATGACTTCATAAGTATAAACTATATTAGATTGCTTACCTTCTCAATGGGAGAGGGAAGAGAGAGAGGGGGGAAGAAAATTTGGAACTTAAAATTTTTTTTAGCAATCGGGGTTAAGTAACTTGCTCAAGGTTACATGGCCAGGTGTTTCTGGGTGGGTGCTAAGTGTCTGAGCCCGGATTTGATCCCCAGGTCATCCTGACACTGGAGCCAGTGCTCTTACTCGCTGTGCTACCTGGCCTCCCCTGGAACTTAAAATTTTAAAAGATGAATGTTAAAAGTTGTTTTTACATGCAAATGGGAAAAATTAAATTTTTTTAGGATAGAATAGATTTTTTTTTTTTGCTTTTTGGAGGAAGGAGGGCAGGGCAATTGGGGTTAAGTGACTTGCCCAAGGTCACATGGCTAGTAAATGTTATGTCTGACACCATATTTGAACTCAGGTCCTCCTGACTCCAGGGCCAGTGCTTTGTTCACCGAACCACCTAGCCACCCCCAAAATTAAATTTTTTAAAGAAAGAATTTGAAGACTGTGATCAACACATGACCAAAACAATTCCAAAGGACTGATGATGAAACATGCTAATTGCCTCCGAACAGAGAGCTGATGGATTCGGTATGCATATTAAAGTATCTTCCTTTTCTTTTCTTGATATGGCTAATGTTTTGCATGGCTATACATATTTGTAATGGAAGGGGAAGAAGCAGAAAATTCAAAACCAAAAATATAATAATACTGAATTTAAAAAATATAGGCAGTATCATACAACCATGCCCCCCCTATGTCCAAAAAGGAGCAAATCATCTTTTTTTAAGTAGTAATAATATCCATATTTTTTTCATTTATTAAGGATCTTCCCTTCTATCAATTTTTTTTAAAGCAATCAGGGTTAAGTAACTTGCTCAAGGTTACACAGCCAGTTATTTCTGGGTGTGGTGCTGAGTATCTGAGCTCGGATTTGATCCAGGTCATCCCGACACTGGAGCCAGAGCTCTTACTCGCTGAGCCACCTGGCTGCCCCTAAGCAATTGGGGTTAAGTAACTTGCTCAAGGTTACACGGCCAGGTGTTTCTGGGTGGGTGCTAAGTGTCTGAGCCCGGGATTCGATCTCCAGGTCTTCTCAACACTGGAGCCAGTACTCTTATTCACTGTGCTATCTGGCCGCCCCTTCTATCAATTATTTTAAGAATATATCCTTCAATTCCATCAGAATTGCACTGCCTTGAACACATACCTCCCCTATGTATTACTATTATGTATTATGGCTTAGTCTAGCTATTATTTCCATCTTTATTTTCTTTAGTGCCATTTCTATTTCCTCATGAAACAGATTGGGGATTATGATATTAGATTTTAAATATTGTGGCTTCATCATATTCGATGGAGAAAATAGTTGTTATAGTAATCTTGACAGATATTTTTCATTAGTTTGTTGTTCATCTAGCTTACCCTTTAATTGCTCTCAAAATGTCTTACCTTTCTATAAACATTTTTCTTCCATAACTTGCTCTTTTATGAGATGTTTCTCAGAACTTACTACTCTCTTCCTTGTAAGATTTTATAAAAATTTTGTATTTTAAATCAGTGTTGTCCTGCACTATATTATATCTCCACTTAGCAATGAGGTCACCTATTATCTGGCTAAGGTGGTTTCTAGGTTTTTTTGGTCTCCTCATTGTGGCACTTGATTTTCATTGGTTAGATTTCCCTTGGAAAAGGTGATAGTCTGTGTTGATGTCTGTTTTTTTAATTATTTCCCATTTTTCAGCATAATTTGTTTAAATAGGTTGGTTTAGAGGTATTTTATTTGCATATCAAGTCTTATGCTTGTATTCTAGAACAATCAATTTCACAGATTCAAGAGTAGGCAAATATAACTAGAGAGCGATTCCTCTATAAAAAAATAACCAACAAACTACACACACAAACTGGAGATTTTAGTGAATTGCTTGTTAAATATGTCATTAGCCTGACATGGCATTCACAAAAGTTAACATACTCAGATCTTCCTATTGTCTTGTGCTATCCTGGACAGTCCACATCTCAGATACCGCATTTAGTTCTGGGGACCACATTTTAAGAAGTATATTGAAGAATGCTCAGGAAGAAATGATCACAATGCCATATGAGGATTAGTTGAAATAACTAGGTATATTTAGCCAGTAGAAGAGAAAATTTAGGGAACAATCACCAACCACCTATTGAATATTTCAAACTGTATGTCCTAAGGACATCCCAAATGCAGCATATCCAAAATGGGAGGACTTTCCATCTTTCTCCCCAAACCAACCTACCTTTCAAATTTAAATTTCTCTTTTAACTGTAGAGGATGCAACCATCCTTTCTAGTTACTTGGATTTGCCACCTTGGTGTTACCCTTACACCCTCACTTTTTTTTTTGAGGCAATTAGGGTTAAGTAACTTGCACAGGGTCACTCAGCTATTAAGTGTCAGAGGTCAGATTTGAACTCAGGCCCTCCCGACTCCAGGCCTGGTGCTCTGTCCACTGCGCCACCTAGCTGCCCCACCTCTTCACTTTCACTATGCCCATATATCCAAAATCAGTTGCCAAATCTTATCATTTCCATCTCTGCCACATCTCTGCCTGAGTCTCCTTTCTCACACAGCCACTATCCTGGTTCAGGCTCTTATCACCTTTCACTTCAACTATTGCAACAGCCCCCTCATGGTTCTCCTAGCCTCAAATCTCTCCCCAATAGAATCCATCCTCCACACAGTGATTTTCCTAAAGCCCATGTCTGACCACCTCATCCTTCTACTCAATGAACGCCAGTTTCCCTATTGCTTCTGGGACAAAATAGAAAATGCTTCTTTTTGGCAGCGAGAAATTTTTTCCCAACTTGGTCCTTTCCTACCTTTCTCCAATCTTCTAACACATTCCTTCCTACACCCTCTCCCTGCTCCGCCCCACCAGATGGTGCCTGCTGTACTGACCTGCTTTCTATTTCTCACACACAATACTTCCTCAACTATCTAAGCACCTTTACACTGGCCGTGGAATCTACCCAAGCACCACGCATAGTTCAGGCCTGGAATGCTCTCTCCTCACTTGTAATCCCTGGTTTCCTTCAAGATTCAGGACAAGTGCCACCTACTATGGTGTCTACTTCCCTGGTCCTCCTCACTGCTCACGCCTTCCCCTCTAAGGCTAAGTTATAGCCAGTCCGAATCCTGATCACATGGCTATTATCTCCATTAGAGCATGAGCAAAGGAGTATTTTGCCTTTGTTTTTATATCCCCAGTTTCATCACACACTAGTGATAAGCATTTGGTAGGTGCTTGCTGATTGTTGTTTGCCCTTTGTTTTCGAAGAGGACCAATGACATTTATGGGGTGATGTCTTGAGTCATGAGTGAGTTGGATTTAAGTGAGGCAGAATTCCGCAATCATCAACCTCACTCTCTCTTCCAGAGTCATCAAAGTACAGTGGCGAGACAAAAATCAAGATGATTGGTGATAGCCTGGGATACAGTGGATGGCCTTGGCATCTTCCATGTCTGACCAGGTTCTAAGCCCTCCATAGCACCTGCTTCAGTCACCTTCATGGCCACTGGGACAAATTGTTCTCATTCCATTGTGGGAAGTCTTCATGTGTTTGGGGGAGACATCTCCCTAATTCGCCAACAGGTTTGAGGTCTGGTGGTTACCTTCTACCTGGTTTGGCCTGTCTGCTGAGATGGTTTTACCAGGGTGGCTACTGTGCATGCCACAGCTTGTTGGAACCACAAGTGAAAGCTGAGTGCCAAGTAGACACCAAAGGTGGATCAGCAGCCCTCACACCAGAGTGCTAGTCCTCCATGAACACCCCAAACTTCCTGCCTGTTGATTGATTAATTCAAGCAAAGACTAGATGATCATTTTGTTGGGAATGTTGTAGGAGGGATTTTTTTCAGGTCAGGGTGGGACCTTAAACGCTCTGGGGTCTGACCAATTCTGAAATGCTCCGCCTCTGTGACTCTGTCACACTTGTACAAATTCCTGTTCTCACAACAAGAAGGGGATCATTATGACCCAGGCTACTAGTGTTTGCCTTGGCAAGATCTGAGCCTGAGGTAACAAACTAGTTCTTAGGCAAACCCGGATTCAGATTAGTGCCAAAGGGAAGCAAGAGGAGGGTTTTGGCAGTCTGCAATCCTGCTGCCCCACCCCCCACCTCTATCCCTTCTCTTTGGCACCCCTACCCCAGGCTCAAGCAGATCAGAACCTTCTAGGGGAGTAATAAGACTAGCTGCTCTCATCCCACTGGGCTATGCATTAAGCTGAAATACAAGTCAAGAAAGCACTGAAATAGATGTGCATTGAGGTCAGGGAAATGTACCTGAGGCCTAACTTTGTGCCTTGCACACAAGCATACAATAAATATTTAATCACTGCTGCAGTTGTAAATCATTCTTTTCTTGGCAAAAATAGTCTCTGCTAATTAAACTCATAAGATTTAGGGCTGAAAGGAAACTTAGAAATTATTTAGTCCCACCCTCTCATTTTATAGATGAAGAATGTGAGCCCAGAGGTACCAGGATTGACTAAGATGACACAGGAAGCAGTCTGCATTGAAACCAGGGTTCCCTGACTCCCAACCCCTCGCTTTTTCTACCTTTCTCTCAAATCCCATCCGAAAGACAATGTGATTTCTAGACCCCTCCCCAAATCTCAGAACCAGTTATTGAGAAAGAATGGAGTGAGAGAGAATGAGCTCATTTTCCTCAAGCTGAGAAAGCTCACTATGTTTGCCTGGAGAACTGGGTGGGATGCTTTAAAATATGACAAATCAGGTGGCTAGGTGGCGCAGTGAATAGAGTGCCAGCCCTGGAGTCAGGAGGACCTGAGTTCAAATCCAGCCTCAGACACTTAACACACACACACACAAAAAACACTAGCCATATGACCTTGGGCAAGTCATGTAACCCCAAATGCCCTCCAAAAAGCAAAAAAAAAAAAAAAAAGAAAAGAAAAAAACAATTAAAAAAATATGACAAATCATTCTAAGAATGGGACTCTTAAGTAAGTCTCATTCTGGCTCAAATTAGTCCTCAGGCCTGATTCTTATTCTTTTCACTTTTGTGTCAACAAGTAAAGTTGACAAGCATTTATTAAACGTTTACTGTGGGCCAGGCACTGTGCTAAGTGCTAGGAATACAAAGTCAAGCAAAAAAGAAAAACAGTCCCTGTCTTGAGGGAGCTTACACTCTAATTGTGAAAAGCCATACAAAAAGCTGAAATGTGGGATGGGGTGAGGGTTGGTGCAGAACAGAGAGAAGGTAACCTAATGGGGGAATGGTGGTAAAATCCATAGTCAGAAGCAGAGGGAAGGGAAAGATGACTAGCCTGGGCATTTCCTCAAAATGGAGCTTCTAAGAGGAAATCACCAATGGGAGGAAGGGGTTTTAGTGGCAGAAAGATCTATCAGGGTGGGAAGGCAGCTGACATATGGTGGAAAAGTTCAGGACAGTCAGAAACAGAGTAGGGAGACAAATGAAGGAAGTATGTCTTTCCGCTTGGAACTCAAGCTTGGTCCGTTGGAAACTTAAGATTTGACTAGTTTATAAAGTCAGAGAGACCTAGGTTTGAATCATGTTTCTGACACTGAATATGTGACCATAGGCAAATTACTCAACCTTTCTAAACCTCAGTTTCTTAATCTTTAAAATACGCTCTGTAGTGCCCACCTCACCACGTTGTGAGCATCAGATGAGATAACTTAAGTGACAGATAAATGTCTGTTCTCAGTACTCCACCAGTTGCCCAGAGCCTCCTATTTCCATGCCTCAGTCATGCTCTAGAGAGCTCTCTCATCAAAACTTACTCTGTGTCCCATTCCCTCACAACTAGCTGTCCCATTGAAAGAAAAATGGATCAGTCAATTCCCATAGGTGTTAAAGGATGGATAACTGGTTTAATGTTACTCATCTCCTGGCATTTTCACTTTAAAAGGGAGCTTCCAAAGATAAAAACCTCAAAATGAAATAATGACTCTCCAGTGGCAGAATTTCAGGTACCGTGGCAGCACATTTTAGACACCACATGCAGGATGTCTCAGAAATCTTAAAGCTAAAAACTGCTCTAAGACTGGATCAAGATGCCTTTTGGTTACCATTTAAATCACACTGAGCAAGCAATCACCTACTCAGTTTGAGTAGGACCACCATGAAAGAATATAGATCTCAAAGATGTATAGACACTATAGGAGCCTCTCAACCTGCTCGTGTCACTTAGGGAGAGGTTACAAGGAAAGCTAGGCCTCCTATTGTATGAAGCACAGGGAGCCCTGGTAAGTTTCTAAAGACCTCTCTGGGCTTGACATTTTCATTCTGGGAAAAAAAAATCAATATCCCCAAAGAGTGAAGATGAAGGGGACGTTGTTCGTGTGATCATTCAAAACAGGAACTGCATTTTCTTGTTTGGAAGGTCTTGGCCCAAAAAGGACAGATGCCTTTGTTGTTCAGCCAGACCTCCAAGGTAGTCAGTAACATTTAACGTGAGCCTACTGTGTACAAAGTCTATAGACGCAGTCTGGGTGCTCAGCAAGTTCACAGTCTAATGAAGGAGGGAGAGGAAAAAGAGAAAATTACCTGGAGAGCAAGCCCATGTTCAGCACTCTAGGAACCTATTGTACTTAGTACCATGCTGAGACAATGAATGCTGGAGTGAGTGCTTTGAAAATGGTGGGATTAATATAGTTGGGCTTTCTGGAGGATGAGGGTTGGGTTTGGGGGTTTTTTTCTTTCTTTTTTGGTTTTGGGGCCAAAAAACGGTAACAGTTAATAAAGAAGTCACGTGACTGAGTAAGGTGATGAGATGTTCTGTACCAGGGGTGGGGAGCCTGTGGCCTCAAGGCCACATGTGGTCCTCTAGGCCCTCAAGTGTGGCCCTTTGACTGAATCTAAACTTCACAGAACAAATCCCTTAACAAAAGGATTTGTTCTGTAAAACTTGTTCTCAGTTACAAGGCTGCACCTGAGGACTTAGAGGACCACATGTGGCCCTGAGGCTGCAGCTTCCCCACCCCGATTCTAGTCAGTCCCCTATGCCTTCAGTCAACTGGACCAAAGAAAACAGGAGCACTGGTGTCATTTCTGATGTTATCAAAAAGGTTACAATATCCATGTCTTTCTTTGCTCCCAGTTGCTCGTGTTTACCTCCTGTCCTACCCTCACCCTCCTCTCTGATCCTCATCCATATGGAACAACATCTGTCTTTTATTCTGTTCTCCTTCCCAACAAACTATTCTCCAAAGCTAATCCCTTTAGGGGGAAAGCTGAGAACTGACATTTATAGATACCCACAAAGAAGTGGGTTCATCACTCACGGTTGATTTTTCAGGCTAGTTCACAGATATCCCCAGGATTGAGTCAGCTTTGTTACCGGGACACCAAATGCTGCTGTTTAATAACTTTCAGCCCCCTCATAGGTGAAGGTTCACATTCAGGACGCAGGCCTGTGAACAAGGTAGGGCTCTCCCAGACTATATATGCTCAAATGTGTCTCTTTTCTCAGTTTCTTATTGAGATCAATATGATCTATTTTTTTTAAACTTCCTCTAAGCCTTTAATCATATTTGTAAGGACTAAACCAACTTCATTCAAGCCGACTTCAAAAGTCCCAAGGACACAGCTAGCTTGTAATATAATACGTAAATAGAGGCCCTGAAATTAAAGGTTAATATCCAGGGATGTAGGAGCACTTCCCCGGACTAGGGCAATGGGGAGGGAGCAGGCAACACTGCAATCCCTTAGGTGATTAAATTGATTTTTCCCCCACATAGAAGTGCTTTCCTTGGCACTGTATGTGTGCTGCTGATACAACTGCCCTTTACTCTGGGACAGAGACAGCTAGTCTCACCATGTCTGTCTCAAGTAACAAATTTCTAACTAACTCCAAGGACTGGAAGATGTGTGAACTTTTTCTTTTCTCTCATGCCCTAGAAGAATTTTCTTGAGAAATAAACCTCAACAGTAGCCGGTTAGTAGTACGGAGTACATAAGTTAGAGATCGTTTGACCAAATCAGATTTCCACATGTTTTGCAACAAGCCGGAGAAAAGAAAACCGTCAGGAGGACTTGAAACATCTTCCCCAATGGATCATGCATACTCTTTAGAGATTGTGCATACCCTTTGGCGGGGCAATACCACCACTAGGTGTGTACCCCCAAAGGGACCAAAGGAAAAGGACCTATATGTACAAAAATATTTATAGCAGCTCTTTTCTGTGGGGATGAAGAATTGTAAATTGAGGGAATGCTCATCAATTGTGTAAGGGATGAACAGGTTGTGGTATATGATGGAGTATTATTATGCTATAAGAAATGATGAACAGGATTATTTGAGAAAAACTTGGAAAGACTTACATGAACTGATGCAAAATGAAATGAGCAGAAGGAGATCATTGTTCATAGTAACAGCAATTTTGTAAAGATTGTGAATTTATTTTATTTTATTTTATTGTGAAGTCTTTCACAACAAGACTTAGCTACTTTGATCAATATAATGATCAAAGAAAATTCTGAAGGACTCATGATGAGAAATGCTATCCACCTCCAGGGATAACTGATAAATTCTGAGCACAAATTGAAGTATAATTTTTTACTTTCTTTTTTTTTTTTGCAACATGCCTAATATGAAATATATTTTGCATGATTTCACATGTATAATTGCTATTATTTTGCTTGCATTCTCAATGGGGAGGGGCTGGAGGGAAGAGAATATGGAGCTCAATTTTTTTTTTTTTTTTGGTGAGGCAATGGGGGTTAAGTGATTTGTCCACGGTCACACAGCTACTAAGTGTCAAATGTCTGAGGTCGTATTTGAACTCAGATCCTCCTGATTCCAGAGCTGGAGTTTATCTACTGTGCCACCTAGCTGCCCCAGGAATGCAAAATTAAAAAAAAAAAAGAATTTAAAATAATAAAAAAATTTCAAGAAAAAAAGAAATATCATTTTTTAGCAAATTAAACTGAGATTTGTTTAAGATGCCATCTTGGGGCCTCCATCTTTCTGTATCAGAAAAATAAAAGGAACAATTTGGAGGTTTCTGATGTCTCCCCACTCCAAGTCATTCTTCATACCTTTACTAGATTCATTTTCCTTAAGCATCAGCAGAGCCTATTCAAATGTCTCCACTGGCCCCCATACTTCTCCGACAGGGTCAAATTCCAACTGTTCAATCTACTATTTAAGGTCTTTCAAAATCTGACCCCACTTTACCTGTTTAAATTACTCTCCTGACTCATAATACTGTAATATAAAGACATGACTGTTTCTTTTCTTTTGCTTTTTGGAGGGCAATTAGGGTTAAGTGACTTGTCCAAGGTCACACAGCTAGTTTTGGTGTTAAGTGTCTGAGGCCGGATTTGAACTCAGGTCCTCTTGATTCCAGGGTCGGTGTTCTATTCACTGTGCCACCTAGCCGCCCTGGACATGACTGTTTCTTGATATTACTAAGGGATAACAGTATATTGACAATGTTTCTAAAAACAATACTAAGAATCATGCCATACTTTTTTTTCATAGAGTCATTAATTCATTTAACAAGCAGAGGTTGGTTTATCTTCTCTGATCAAGCTTTTCTCTTCACAGTTCTCTGAGCATTCCATGTACTTTTTCCGCCTTAGAACCTTGGATTTTCCTTCAGTCTGGGTTGCCCTTTCCTATCTTCAATGTAAATCCAAATCCTGTTCATCTTTAAGAGCTCCTGTCAAGTCTTCCACTTCTAGACTAGTGAGCACACATTGACCTGCCCTTGGTCTGACCTACTCTAATACTGACTCTCTATTCCAAACATTTGGGCAATTAATATCAAACTTTCTTCTATTTCTCTCTAATGGTTTATTTGTGTATGTATCTTTGCAATCAGATGGCAGATAAAATGATTCTGTTCTATATTTATTTTTTTCTGTCACCACCTACCCCAGTTTAATAAAAACTTGCTGAACTGAATTGAATAATTTGAGAACAATCTGAAAAGATCAACAAATGATAAACACACTCTCCTTACTCCAGGTACCACAAAGAGAGATGATTCCTCTCAATTATTGTTAGCAGATGTACTATCTAGATTTCTTTTTGTCTGAACCTGTGATTTGATTGGTGTAGAGAACTCCTAAAAAGGGACTCTATCCCCAGAGATGCTAATCAGCAACTATTCAACAACTTAATAGTCTTAGGGAGCTAAAAAGCTAAGTAACTTGCCCAGGAGGTGTTAGAGGTGTGATTTGAACCCAAGTTTTCCTGAGTCTAAGGCAAGTTCTCAAACCTGTTTCTATCCCTTACAGCCAGTATTGAGGAAAAAAATCCTCTGGAGAAGGGCTAGCCAACCCCACCAACTGTCAACCAACTGCCCACCCATAGGGCAGGCAAGCCAGCCTGCTGCAAGACACCTTGAGGGAAAGAGAAGAGGCAATGTGGGCCAGGCAGGTCAAGCCAGTACCATAAAAACCATCCCACCCCAGTGGAGGCAGTCCACAACCCTGAACCAGAGGATCATGGGAACAACAATGCCTCCAAACTCTAGGATCCTTGGCCATCATCCTGAGGAGAACCACAGTGGAGATGTAGCCTGGCAAATCGTTCCTGTGGATTCAACAGCCACAGCTCCTGAAGACCCAGAAAAGAAAGCTCTTGTCTTCAAAGCCCTGCACCCGTCAGACCGTTCAACATCAGAAACAGATTAAGATTTTATCAGTGGAAATGACTTTAGATGTGCTTTGCTGTTCCCCCTAAGAACCAGGGGACCTTTTCCATCTGACTTGTAGCTGAAGTCTTCCATGTGTGCTTTCTCCCCCATTACGTGAGCTCCTTAAGAGCAGAGGCTGTCTGATTTTTCTGTTTCCTCACACACAGTTAAGTGCTTAATAAGTTATTCATTCATTCACTCACACATTCATTCATTCATTCATTCATTCAATCCACTATGCCAGTCACCGGACCCCACATTCTATAGTTAATTCTATTAGTAGTGTAACCAGTAGGAATTTCTTGCATAATCTCTTTTTTTGCCTCAGGCTCCCATCTCGGGGTTTCCTCAGGGAACTTTGGAATTTGGGTCCTATCCAGATCTTCATAATAAAAGAAAAAGGATCCCCAGCCCTCATGCAATCAATCACTCAAGTTAACTATGCATCACATATAACCCAGCCCAACAGAAGACTCATCCAAGTCTATAAACAGACAACATGATTCTCCTTCCCTTTCTTGTCCTCTACTTCCTGAGGGAACCAGGACAATAGTACTAAGGACCAGACTATGGTGCTATCCTGATGCTGAAGTCTCCATACAAGGGAAACGCTGAGAATTTCTAGAGAGTCAAACAGTGAGCCCCACCTTGTAGGAGACTTACAGGTATCTGAACTGGTTGTGACTCAAATCAATTATACTCAAAGTGGGTTAAAGAAGCAAGGCTACATCTCAGAGAACTAACCTTAGCAAGGAAATTGATATTACTGCATGACATGGTATCACCTCCCTGATGTCACGATCCTCTTTAAGAATGAGGATAAACAACAACAATTAGGTTCCTCTTAGATACATCTTCTATAGTCTAAAAAGTAGGGGTGGCTAGGTGGCACAGTGAATAGACCACCGGCCCTGGAATCAGGAGGATCTGAGTTCAAATCCGACCTCAGACACCTAACACTTACTAGCCGTGTGACTTTGGGCAAGTCACTTAACCTTAATTGCCCTGCCTTTCCCCCTCCAAAAAAAAATAAATAAATATAGTCTAAAAAGTTGGCAGATGCCTAAACAATCTAAAATGGCATCACCCACATAGAAAACGCCAGGGGTCCATTTCTGGGAGACAAGAAGAAAACTGGCCCAAATATGGACATTCTGCATCAGCCTACCATGTGGTTGGGAGCAGTCTTTTTTCATTGACCCAAACTGTCTACATCTGTAAAACTGTCTGACTGAGCACACAGGGACTCTTTCTGCATTCCCATCACACCATCTAATAAGGGGGAAGGCCCTCAGGGTCTTCTCCTTCCTTTCCTCCATTTAGGCCATGGAGTACCTAGAAATGGGCCTGGGGTTTGGGCTTTTTTAATTTTCCTTTTCAGATTCTGAGATCCATTTGAGACCTTCATCACCTGAAGAAGGCCCAAAACCTGAACTAGGCAATAGGAGAAGATGATTTGAGCCCTTATTAATAATCCTTTGTGATCATTAATCTCTGAGTCAACCCAAGGTTCTCTTTCTATACCAGCAGTCTCAAGACTGGATGAAGCTGACCAGGAGCATTCTCTTGTTTATGACTGATAAAAGACCAGGGCCTCGAACTGATGCTATCTTGATTAATGGCATTTCTCTTATCTTGTTTTATGGACCTTTCTTCTTATGACGCTCTCGTGTCTTATGACATACCCTTGCTTATGGCTAATAGGAACAAGACATCCTAGGGGCACTCTCTTGTTCTATGGAAACTATAATTTTGGTTGACACAGGCATCCTGAGTCAGAAGGGAAGAGGGAGCACCTCCCTATATAATCATAATCTCCTTCAACCAACCTTATTTTGAGCTCATTCTAACTGACTCCCATGATTCTATGCATTCCCACCCACTTTGAGAGAAATAAACCTGTGCATACAGCCTAACTGTCTTTCTTAGACCAAAACCTGCAAGGTTGACCAGATCTAGGTACAGAGTCTCCAACCGGGAAGTATGAGCCACATCCAGACTGAGGGTTGCAGCCAAGGCAGCAGGGAAGCCCCAAGGAGCAAGGATCCCTGACACTAGCCCAGCAGCACTTTGGACTTCAACTTGGTGGGAATAATGCTATGTAGGAATTGAGTTAAATTGTAATCTTAACCCTCCTTCCCCTTTCCAGGAGACTGAAGTGGTATGGGAGGAAAAAGAGATTATGAACTCAAAATATTGGCAGATATTTGTATCTCTTCTTGTATCTTTGAAGTAAATATCTTCTTGTAAAAGCATGATGTTAAGTGGTTAAAGGAAACTGGTGTGCTTGTCACCAAACCTTTAAAATTTGGGGTAATAGAATCAGTGGGAACTCACACCACTGGCAGAGAAAAGAGACTCCTTAACCTCGTCAGAGTACCAGAGAACCATGGTAATAGTATGTAACAAACCTTCTCAGAATGGGGCCAGGGAAGCCACATTACAATAGTAATACCATATGCTTATTTACTAAATGCAAGGGACTATGAAGAAGACTGAGAAGAATAAGACATGATCCTCATCCTCATGGAGTTCACGGTGTGGTAGGGGAGATAAGTATAATATGTATAATAATAAGTAAATATAGTAAAGGGAAGAAACTTGTAAATTCAGTAAGAGAAGTAAATATGTATATATGTATGCATACATGCACATATACATATACACATACATACATGTGGAGAGAGAGAAATTATGAGAAAAGAGAGATCTCTTCTGACTGGGGGTGAGGTCTGAGAAGGCTATGTGAAGGAGGTGGCATTTGAGATGAGCTCTGAAGAAAGGATACGGTTTGGACAAGCAGAGCTTAGAGGGACCCGTATTCCAGAAAGAAAGAGTGAGGTAGAGACGCCCTCTAACACCTGAAACATAGGGTATGTAAAGGAAAGTAGTGGAAGGTTGGAAAGAAAGGTTGAAGCTAAAATGGATCAATTTTTTTAATGTCAAAAGAAGGATTTTGAACTATTTGATGGTGAATGGCAAGGCACAGGAGTTTTTGGAGAAGTTTTGAGTGCATCTGGTGTAGCAGAACAAAATTTCTTAACTTTACTTTCTTTGTCTGCAAATAAAGGGGGCTGGATGAGATAGGAGTCTTGAGCCAGGGCTCTGTGAACTTCTTAAATATCTATTCCAATAATGGTATTTAACATAATTGGTATCCTTTGTAATCCTATGTATTTCATTTTATGCATTTCTGAGCAATGGTCCATGGGCTGGCAAAGGCGCTCATGATACAAAAAAAATTTTAAGAACCCCTGGACTAGATTATCTCTATTTGGTTCCTTGCAGTTTTAAATCATAATATCCTAAGATTATCTTTTAATATAAGAATTTCACCTAAAACTGCCTTTGCCTCGAATTTTCAATGAGAACCTATACAATTTCACAAAAACCAGGCAACCTCTGTAGGTTCAGTGACACAGACCCAAACCAACTCATTTATCCATAAAACCCAGGCCTAGGACATGGAGGGAAACATCATTATGACTCCTAATCTTCTCAGTAGGCAAGTCAAACCTTTTGATTGTGGTGCTCATTGAAAGGCAATTTAGTATGATAGAGAGACTCCTGAACATGGTCTCAGGAGGATTTGGATTCGACTTCTTGCCTGTCTCTGACACTAGCTGTGTGAGCCTGAGGAAGTACTAACCTTCCCCTAAATCTCAATTTCCCTATCTGTAAAATGTAGATAACAGCCTCTACTTTACTGGATTTGTGGTATCAAATGAGAAATATATTTAATATGGGCTATTCATATCATTATCATTATATTGCCAGAAGTCACAACTTCTGACTAATTGCCACCAACAGGCAAGCAATACCCAGCAGACCAGCAGTCCTAGTTCTTACTTAGCCCCCAAAGTCATCATCAGGGTAAGGAAATCCTCTGGAGAAGGGACCAGCCATCCCCTACCAACTATCAACCAATTGCAAACCTATTTGGCAGGCAAGCCCACCCAGCTGAAGCAGCAAGGCACTTTGAGAGAGAGATAAGAGGCAGCATGGGCCAGGCAAGTCAAGTGACTACCACCACCATAAAACCCTCTCCACTCAGACCCCGGTGGAAACAATCTAAGACCTGAATCCAAGGTCCTTAGGAACAGCAATGCTTCCATGGAACATCCTGAGAGACAACTCCTATGGACCTGGTAACTATTCCTGCAGGTACTACAGTGACAGCTTCTGAAGATGCCGAAAAGAAAGTTCCTGCCTCCAAAGTCATTGGTTCAACATCAGAAACGGGCAGGATTTTATCAATGGAAAGAACATGAACAAAAAGGCATGGCCATCTGCTTTGCTGCTGTACCCTAAGGACCATGGGACCTTTCCATTTGACTTATGGCTGAAACCTTCCATATGTGCTATCTCCCCCACTAGGATGAGCGCTCCCTGAGAACAGGGATTGTCTGACTTTGCTATTTGTGTCTCCAGCACAGCACAGCACTTTGCATAACATGCTTAATAAATACCTCATTTATTCATTCATCCATTTAATGAGGACTCCCAAGCTGGAGACATACCAACACTTTTGGCTTATAGCACCCTTTCCTCATCTCTCTAAAGGCTCACAGAATCATTAATAGTAGTCGCTGATATTTATTTAGTACTTTTAAGATTTACAAAGTTTAGACTACCATGTCTAAGATCCCTTCCGGCTGTCGATCCTTTGATTCTAAAGATTTACTCCTATTATCTCCTCTACCCATCCCCAAACCCCTCTGAGTTAGGGCCTACAGGCATCATTGTGTCCATTATAGAGATGGGAATGCTGAGGCTCAAAGACTACCACACAGCTCCAGTAAACAGCAGATGCAAAGATTCAAAACCAGCTCTGATCCCAGGGAGGCCAGGCCTCTTTCCACTACATTAGGCTGCATCTTGGAGATCTCTGAGGTGCCACAGCAGGTCATGGCACTGGAATAAAAACTCATTTTCCAACAGTCATTTCAAGCACTGCTGAGTTGCCATTAACAATTGTAAGTGATGTCTACTTTAAGGATATAATTTATCTGGGCTAAGAAGCAAAGCCCAGAGAAACAAAAAATAAACAGGTGAGCCTGGCTTTTTTGACCTCATGGTGCAGTGTAAAGCGTGCTGGTTTAGGATTCTGAAGAACCTGGGTTCAAATCCCAGCCTTGTACCATTGTAACCTTGGGCAAGTGAGCCTGAATTAACTCAGCCGCAAAAAGACAGGAGGGCTGGTTTAGATCTATCTAAGCCTCCCTCCAGGTTGAAATCTATTGTCTTGTGATCTTTGAGCCACGGGGGAAAGTTTGTTCCCAGGTAGACTATGGAAGACTAAGTCTGGACTTAGCTGGTCCAGGCCATGAAAGTAGTCAGGATCACAATGGCACAGATCAAGACAGATGTGAAACTGAAGAAACAACCTGCCTCAAATTGGAAGTTCTTTATAATCTTCCTGCAGTAAATAGCAGGGACCAATTGCAGGTTTCGTGATATCAGGAATCTGTGCAGCTGGAATAAATTCAGTGGAGTGGAGGGGGGCGGGGACCGTAGACAGAGAAGAGGGTAGGTGTAGAAAGGAAACACCAGCCAAGCTTGCTGTGTGGCAGAGGGAGTCACAGCATGAATCCAAATAATCTGCTATTGAATATCCCCATCAAAGACTGTAAAAGGACAATGGGACCTAAACTTAAAAATTCCTAGCTAATCAGAAATCTATGAACCAGTTTCAAATAGGTATATGTGTATATGTGCATATATATGTTAAATGTATATATGTTTATATATGCATATATGCTAATAGCTAACATTTATAGAGAGCTTATTACATGCCAGACACTGTGCTAAGTGCTTTATAATTACTATCTCATTTGATACTCACAACAGCCTTAGGAGATAGGAGCTATGATTATCCTTATTTTACAGATGAGGAAATTGAGGCAAATAGAGATTAAGTGACTTGTCCAGGGTCAAACAACTAGTAAGTATATGAGGCTAGACTTGAACAGTATTTTGAGTCAGTATATCTGATTCCAGGCTCTATCCACCATGCCGGCTAGCTGTCCCCACATATATGTATATGCCTCTATGCTCATACATATGCTCACACACACACACATACACTCTACTTGCCAATGACTTTTCCCTGCATGTAAGAAGGAGGAAAGGTAGGTTTGATGGGCTCCAGAGGATTTCAGAGAGAGGAGCAGCCATGTTATGAGCCACAGCATTGGTTGGAAGCCCATGGGGTGGGGGGAGGGGCTGGGGGGGGAAGGACATCTTCGCTTTAGACCAAATACCTTTGGACAAAAGCCCTGGGAAGACCACCCCAGTCACAGCTCCAGCCTTCCAGAGTGTATTCTCCTTGGAGGCTCAAGCTGCAGCCCAAAAGGCAACAACTCGCCCTCCTGGCCTCATATTGCCACTGGTGCTTCTCAGATCACTGATCACTCAGACATGGAACCCTGAAAGCTGAGAAACTGGTCAATTAAGCTACACACAGGGGCGGGGAGGAAGAGTTGTGAAAATACTGTCTCTCATAACACATTTGTCTTGCACCAAGAAGCAAAAGGAAGGGTGGGGATCCCATTAGCAACCAGAACCTCAATTTAGTGTGAGCTTTGTGGGATATGGAGAGGCTGACTCTGATACCTACCTGGTCTATTTCTCCAAAGTGTCACTGGTAGGCCATGAATCGATTTATAGGCATTGGAAAAGAGTTTTACAATTTTTCCTTACTTGTTGCTAACTTCTAGGGAAGTCCTTTCTCGAGGGCAGGGAAAAATAAGGGTAACAAAAATTCTAACCCAAAGTCATGCTCTTCCCCATGGAACTTGATCCATTTCTTCAAAGTATGAAATCCATTTTAAGAAATTTACTTAGTTCTGTTTCCCAGGAAATACTTGTCCCTACACATAAAAAAATGGCAAGCTCCTGACAGTTATTTAAATATTCTCAGCTGTAACCCAAAAACTTTAATACCTGGGGACAAATAAGGGGAAAAAAAGCTTGCCTTGGACATGTGTTTTAAGTATAACACTGAAATCTGGTAACTTTGGGCTCTAGCTAAGAAGACCTCTTTTCATCTCAACCATGACTAGAAGTCCCAAGAGACAAAAATGTCTGCTATTGCTTACAAAGAACCAAGTGATTTTTTTATTCTACTGAGTATTACTAGAAATGGTACAAAAATTTTTAACTTTTCCTTTCTTCCCATCTCAATGTCTTCTATACAATGAACAACAGCATTAACGCCCTCCCAGCCCCTGCCAATGACATAAGTTTACAGTTCTAATCACAAGCAAAAAAGTCCAAAAGATCCCATTGTTTTTTGTTCATTGCTCATACCCTTATGCTTTACTGCCTCCTCTTTCCTATCTAAATCCCCATCCTTCAGGATCTAGCTGAGATGCCACCTTTGCAAAGCCTCCTCTGACCGCTGAAGCCTATACAATCTGAACACCTGGTATGCTTATTTGATGTATCATTCATTTGGCACTTCTGACGTTTAAGTTAACTTTTTTTCTTCGTATCCACATTTTAGACTCCTTGTGGGCACAGACCGTGCTTTATTCTTCTGTGTATCTCCACAATGCCTAGCATAGTCCACAGTAGACACTCAAGAAATAGTTTAGAGATGTCTATAAAATTTTAGATAGGGTGGTTATCTAATTTCCTATTTAGATTCAAGAAACCCCTCTTTTAGCTTCACTGACAGATGTTTTGTTTTTACTTTTTTATGTTTTATTTTTTTAATATAGTCACATCCCAATAATTACCCTCCCCTGTAACAAAGAGAAACGATTAAGCAAACACCTCAATCCCCATCATCCATACATTTATGCCTATGCAGCTTTTCCTAGGTGCCCATAATTGTCAGCTAATTGACAACAATTTATCTAGGACCCTCTTCAATACATTTTCATGAGCTGCTTTGTACTACTTAGGATTTCACACTTCAATTTTCTCATCAAACCACCCCTCCTATGTCAAAATCAGACAATAGTCCTTAAAAGACACAACAGAGAGCATTTTTTTCAGCAACCTTCCAATATATAAATTGAGAGATAAGACAGAAAGACCTATGCTCACCAATGATGTTGGCCATGGTCATGGAGAATTTCCAGTACAGAGTCTCAATGAAAGAGGGATTTATCCAGATAGCAGGGTCCTCTCCTCCAGGTTCCCCAGTTCGTGGATGACATTGTGCTAATAGCATCAAACCCCAGAACAAGACAGAGTCTCCTAAATGGGGAGCCATAATCAAGCAAAATAGTTCAGTCTAACTGTACCTCCAGGGCAAACAAGAGGATAAGGAATGCCTTTTGTCCACACAGTGATATTCAGTTGAATCCAAATCCATAAAACTGCTCAGGACCTACATCTTGGATAGATGCTGCAAGCCAAAAGGAGCAAAGCCCACAACTGAACAAAAAAAAGGTCAATGGGCTGAAATGCATTTGGGAAAGGCTATTTTTAAGCCCTCCAATGTCTTGTGTCTTCCTTGAACAAAGACCTATTTTTTTCTTTTCTTTTTTTTTTTTTTGCTTTTTTGGAGGGGGTAAGGTAGGGCAATTGGGGTTAAGTAACTTGCCCAAGGTCACACGGCTAATTTGTGTTTGTGTTTGTGTGTGTGTGTGTGTGTGTTAAGTGTCTGAGGCTGGATTTGAACTCAGGTCCTCCTGACTCCAAGGCCAGTGTTCTATTCATTGCGCCACCTAGCCACCCCCAAAGACCTATATTTTTAATTCCAGTATTCTTCCACTGATGTTATCTTGCGACAAAGCATTGAACAATACAGTCTCTAAAGAATTAATGCTGCAGTTTAGTCAATGGGTGATAGAAAAACACATGATATGCATAAATAGGCTGCAGCCAAATTTCCTGCTTGATACAAGAAGGACAATAAAAGACATTTCATTTACTACTGGAAAAAGAGGAGGGCCAGTCATGTATCAAGATGGTCCCCTGATAATCCATTGCTTAAGAAAACATGATTTCTTGGGGAGAACTGACTGGGCCTTCACTCAGGATGCCAAAGTTCTTTGTCAGTTTTTGCTAACTGCAAAATGAAGTAGACTATGCTCTAGGGTGATGTTGGCAAGCTGCTTTGAAAGCCACAAAAGGACGTTAAAAAAAAAAACCCCAGAACTATAATATTGAAAACAAATACACCCTATTCTCTGCTGCACTTAATCTTCATAATCAAGATGAGAAACATTTAAAGAGAGCATTTGGGGCAGCAGACTGCATATGTATTCATTTCCTATCAGTAAACCAACAGAAGACAAGTCATAAAAGTATAATATACAGCTGGACAGATGTTCATTTTCACATTAGCAAAAAAGGTTGGGACACAAAGATCTCTCTCAGGAATGGCCTGGTTTACTGATAGAAAAGATGGGAAAAACCACAATAAAAGTAAAATAGAGGTATTAAAAGTTTTTGCTATAATTGGAGATAGACTCCAAAGGCCAACAGGAAGTGCCTACCTACCTCATTTCTTGGTAAATGTTATCACCTTTCCTAAATAAGCAGAATTAAGCTTAACCAGCAGTTACCACTTTTTTTACAATGGGAAATTATATTACTATACACTGAAGAGGGGAAAAAAAGAAGCTGGGGGGTGGGGTGGGATAGAGAACAGAGAGTACTTAATTTTGAGCCTTTCTCTAAGCTTGTGTGGTTTCTCCTGCATGACAGAAAATTGTGGGAGCAATTCAATTCAGTTGAATTAAGCAAACATTTATTAACTCCTTGCTGTATGCAATGCCCTGCTGTAGATGCATAGGATATAAAGAAGAAAACCAAACCAAGTTCCTTTATGGGATGATTGCACAGTCTATTAGAAGTGATAAGACATATACCTAAATAACTATGAAAAATAGGTAACTATGTAAACTATTAAAAACTATAATAAAAATTATTGTGAGTGGAGGAGTAAAAATAACCCCTCTTTTCCCTGCCCCTATGTGAGGAGGAAGGAGACACAGGAGGACCATGTTTGGGGAGCTACAGGAAGAAACTTTGTTTTCCAGAATGCTGTGGCAGAATGGCACCAAACAGGCACCACCAGTCGGAACATAATAGGGAGACCTACTCAATTTGGTCTATACTCCAATCAACTTGATGAGACTCCAGGATTCGGACTTTTTGTTACAAGAGCAACCACAGAGTGGGATGGGATGTGAACCCTGAGCCTCACCCCTTCCTGAGAAGATTTAGGGAGCTCCTCTGTTTGGTTTCCAGGGAACCAAGACACTTCCTGGTGACTATCTGAGGTTCAGGGAGATGGACTCTTCTCAGGAGGAGTAGTTTATACCTGTGAAACAGCCCACCCCTTTATCCCTTTTCTCTCTTAATGGCTTTCTCTTCCTTGTATTTCCACAAAGGGGTGGAAAAGCCAGTTCTAACCTCAAGAGCCCATTGTTAAATTTTCAGTCGCTACAAATCAGGGCTTGATTTAGAGTTTTGTTGATTGTCTAGACTTAAGAAAGTATTAATAATACAGATTAAAATTAAAATTGTATGTACATGTTTTTTTTCTTTTCTGGAGCCTAGTTGATAACATTTACCAGCACATCCTCATATTACTCTATAAATATGGCTTAAGCCCAGTTGGCATGCAGTAGAAGGCTCAAGGAACAAAGTCATCCCCAGACTTGAAGGCTGGTGACTGAAGGCTAATTAATAATAACAACAATAATAGGCATTTATAAAGTGCTTGAAAGTTTGCAAAGTTTCCATCTATTATCTCATTTGGGTCTCATAACACCTCTGCTTCCATACTTGAGTGGAGCCAGTTGGAGAAAGGTATTTCTTCCTCCCTTGCTCCCAAGAAAGAGAAAATGGAGAAGTACAAGTAAACTACCTACGATGGGGAATTCCTGAACCTTCCAGTCCTGGATGCTTTATGCTTTTCTACTTCTTTTTCTGGATGTAAGTCTGCCATTAGAGATCCTGATAATATATGTTTCCAGTTTTAGGGATTACTGAATAAGTAATCCTGAGTTGAAAAGTTCCTGAGTTTGAAAGTTAGACACCATCCTCTAAGATTTAAAACAATACAAACAAAAAAACCCCAGTGAATTCTGCAATTGAAGGACTAAAGCCACGCTGAGACAAGGCAGGAAATCTGGACTCTGTCAACCTTCTATGATATTGCAATGAAATTCTCAGATGTGGAGGTCTGAGTGAATAGGAAATATTTATTCAGCAGTTCCCCAAAGTATCTTTGAATTCTGTGATGAGACTATGGAGTCCAATGGGCTACTTGAGTATTTCATGTTTCCTATATTTGTTCATGCATGTCTGTAAGTTACTGATATCATATGTATATCTGTGCTGAAGGAAATAAAAAGCTGTACATATATGTTATTATTAACCATGATCAAGTATTCTTTATTATGTACCAGCCACTGATCTAAGGATTGGGGACATAAAGCAAAAACACATTCCCTACCCCTTCGGGAGCTCACATTCTAATGGGGGAGACAACATGAAAACAATTAGGTATACACCTAAAATATACAGGGAAAATGGGAATTAATCTCAGAGGAAAGGCTCTATCAGACCAGGAGAGGTGCCAGAAAGGTGGCCTTCTGCAGGTGAGATTTGAGTTGGATCTTGAAGCCAGGGAAGCCAAGGAGGCAGAGATGAGGAGATATAGAATTACAGGCATGAGGGACAGACAGTGAAAATGCCTAGAGTTGGGGAATGGAGTGTAGTATTGGAGGAACAGCAAGGAGGTGAGTGCCCCTGGATTATATCCAAGAGGAGTAAGGTATAAGAAAACCAGAAAGATCTTTAAAAGCAAAGCAGAGTACCTCTATTTGATCCTGAAGGTGATAGGGAACACTTGAAGTTAAATGTAGGGGCTGAGGAGTGGGTGATATAGTCAGACCTGCACTTTGGGAAGATCATTTTGTCCGGTGGTGGATGGAGCTGGGACAAGTAGACCACTCAGCCGGCTATTGCAATAGTCCAGATGTGAGGTGATGAGAGCCTGTACCGGGGGGCAGCTATGTGAGTAGAGAGAGAGTGTGCATATGAGAAATATTGTGAAGGTAGTAGCAACAACAGATTGAATATGTGGGATGAGTGAGAGTGAGCAGATGAGGATGAGGCTGAGGTTACCAGCTTGGGTGATTGAGAGGATGATCGTTCTCTGACCAGCAATAAGAAAATTCAGAAGAAAGAATGCTTGCATTCTGTTTTGAACATTTTGACTTTGAGATATCTCCAAGACATCCAATTCAAGAGGTCCAATAAGAAGTTTTGTTGTGGAATTTTTGTTTGTTTGGTTTTTTTTTTTTTGATTCTGACTCTTTTTTTGGTAAATTTTTTTGGTTTATTTTAAACTTAAGTGCAAAATGAGAAAAGAAAAATAAACATTGCCATATACACAGCAGAACATGAGAGGATTCAATATAAAGCAATAAATGTCCATTTCAAGAAAATCTATATAATAAATACTACACATTGTTTTTGAAGTTGCCCAGCTTTTCTTTGTTTCATTGTAGGTTTTCTTTTGTTTTCTGCTTTGCACTTTTTACTTTATTTTTTCCCCTCCTCCCCCCAGGCTACAATTAAGCATGCATATATGTATGTGTACATACACATACGTATATATGTGTGTGCATACACACATGTATATATACATACATATACATAGATATCTATAAACATACACACATATACACATATTCATGCACATAAATGTTAAGACTTACTATGCTTATTTCCACCTGTCATCTGTTTCTCTGAAAGTAGATTGCATCTTCCTTCATAAGTCCAAGTCTTACCATGTTTTTCTAAATCAATAAGCTCATCATTTGTTATACTGAAGCAATATTCTAACCCAAGCACATCACATCCTGTCTGAGAGATTGTCTATGAAAGATTTTTTTCTAAATTTTCTGCATTCCTTCTATTCTTGGCTGCACAGGCTTTACTTATACAAGAAAAATCTAATTTAAGATAATCAAAATTATTCATTTTACACTTCAACAATGCTCTCACCTTATATTATAGTTTAAGATCTGATACTACCAAATCTGCTTCCTTTACATCTTTTTTCCCTGGTTTCTTTGAAGTTTCTGACCTTTTGTTCTTCCAAATGAACTTTGCTATTATTTTTTCTAACTCAGTAAGATTTTTTTTTAGTAATTCAATGGGGATGGAAATAGATTAGTTAGGTAAAATTGTAATTTTTTTTTTAATTTCACAGAGTCAGCCTGGAGGTGTTTGCACTTCACTCAGGTCAAACCTCTGCCCCTGAAGGGCCTTTCATGGTGTCTTCTCAAGTTGTCTTCAGAGAACAACTGCTTTACCCCGACTTTTGTTTATTTCCACTGCTCTACATTCCCTCTGAGGCAATGTTCTGTCTTTTTTTGTGGAGGAAATCTGGAGAGCCTAAAGTTTTCTGACCTACTCTGCCATCTTCCCAGAATCCTCTCCTCTAATAAGGAGTTGATGATGCAAGACTAGAGGTCAGGAGAGATGTTAGGACTGGATAAGTAGATCTGAGAATCATCTCCATAGAGATGATAATTGAATCCATGAAGATCACGAAGTGGGACAGTATAGAAGAAGAGTGCCCAAGACAGAGACTTAAGGGACATACTCATGATTAGTGGACATGATCTGGATGATGAACCAGTAAAAGAGACTGAAGAGTTAGATAGGTAGGAAGGGAACCAGGAGAAAGCAGTTTCATGAAAATCTAGAGAGGAGAAAGTATCTAGAAGAAAAGAATGACCAAGTGTCAAAGGCTGAAGAGAGGATTGAAAAAAAGCCATTAGATCTAGCAATTAAAAGTTCATCAGTAACTTGAGAAGAGTTTCCATTCAATGCTGACATCATCAGAAGCCAGAAAATTTAAAAGACAATGAGCGGAAATGAAGAAGAGGCAGGTGATGTAGACAGTTTTCTTAAGGAATTTAGTCATGAAAAGGAGAAGAAGATAGGATTGTGGCTAACTCAGATGGTCAGCTCAAAGGAGAGTTTTGTAAGGATTGGGGAGACCTATAGGATTCTTGAGGGCAGGGACTGTCTTTTGCCTCTTTTTTTTATCCCCATCACTTAGCACAGTGCCTGGCACATAGTAGGCATCTAATAAAAGTTTATTGATTGACTCACCTGGAGTACCTTTGCAAGGGATAAGTAACCCTGTTACCATCTTATGGGGGATCCCTGGATAGGGGCCATATCTAAGGTTTGGTGTTTTACTCCAGGGTTAGGTTAGGGTCAGATCTGACCCATATGATCTCAGTCTCCCTGGATCAGACTTGGCCCATAAAAGCTCAGATCCCTTGGGGGGAATCCTGGGTCATGGATAACATAAGGAAGAAAATAAAGAGACTTCCAGGAGATAGGGGCTTCCATGAGACTGTTGCAGTGGACAGTGCTTATGCCTGAAGAAGACATGAATTAGGATGAAAGAACAAGACAGTGCTAAAGAGTGGCAAGCTTTTATATACTATAGAATGGAGATGGAAACAGTGCTAGGACTATGAAATTGGGTGCTGGTAACAAAGGTTACCAAAGTATGCTACTCTGGGACCTATCTGGCAGGTCCCCACAACCCCAGGTTACTAGAACTTAAAACAGCTAGTGTGGTGAATTTGGAGGGGACCTCCAGGACCTGGGTTTGAACCTTGTCTCAGACACTTATTACCTGTGTGTCCTTGGGGGATAGTCATTTAACCTCTTGGGGCCTCAGTTTTCTATAAAATGAGGGACTGGATGGTTCCTGGAGTCTGCACCAGTTCCACATCTGTAATCATCCTTGGGAAAAGAAAGTAAGAAACAACATTTGTGGGGGGGGGGCGCGGCAGGGAAGGGTGATAACTTTCAAATTGCTTCCACGCTGGGGGAATACTTTTACTATGGGCCCCTTCTCTCTTCATTACTGCCCTGAATCACCTGTATTTAAATGCTTATTGGAAATCTCAGGTTGTTTTCAGTAATAGTCTAAAACCCCCTATATGAAAACTAATATGAGAACAATTCCCAGGTTCCCAAAGGATTGTTTGGGTATGTGCTTAAGCCATATGGATTATGATCATTAAGAAGCCTCCAACAGGATGAGTCCCACAAATTGCCTAAGTTTAAAAAAAAAACTACCTCAGTGAGCATACCAGACTGAAAAGAGGAAGTCATCACTTCGAAATGTGAAGACCTCAAGAAGGAGGTTTCACTTGAATTAATGATGGTAAAGATATTGGGGGCAGGAGGAAGGGGCCAGGGTTTGTTCCAAGCATAAAGGAAGGAGAGGGTAGATTGAAGGTGGGAGACAGAAAGTATTACTGTTTGTCTAGAGTATAGAATATGTGAATGGGAGTACTTTGAAAGAAGGCTGGATACATAGGTTGGAGCCAATTGTAAAGGACCATGGATGTTAAGCTAAGGAATTTGAGTGAGGTGATCAGGCTTTTATATTAGAAGAATAACTGGCAGTTGTGTGAAGGATGAATTGTGGAAGGGAGGGGAGAAACTACAGGCAGGAAGACCATTTAGGAAGCAACTATAAAAGTCTGAGAAGTGATAAAGTCCTGAAATAGGAAAATGGTATGAAAAGATGAATTTGAAAGATAATTCACAAGTAGAATCAATGGGACATGGTAACTGATTGGATAAGGGGATGAGGATGGGGGAAAGAAGAATCGAGAATGGACTCTGGATGACTCAAGGACAGGGATGGGGAACCTGTAGTCTCAAGGCCACATGTGAGCCTCTAGGTCCTTAAGTACAGCCCTTTGACTGACTCCAGACTTCACAGAACAAATTCCCTTAATAAAAGGATTTGTCTAGTAAAACCTAGACTCAGTCAAAAGGCTGCATGTAAGGACCTAGAAGGCCACATGTGGCCTTGGGGCCGCAGGTTCCCCACTCCTGCTCTAGGAGATGCCATCAAGAGAAGCAGGAAGAGTAGGTAGGAGGAGGGATAGGATTAGGAGAGGTGATGGGGATGTAGTTTTGGACAGGCCGAGTTAAAGGTACTGAAGGGACTCTCTAGGCGAAGACTTCAAGCAGGCAGGGGATTAGAACCAGGGAGCAGGCTGAGGTTAGAGATACAGATTTGCGCATCTTTCTACATGTAGGTGATAAGTGAAACCATAAGCGTGTAAGGAGGAAGAGAGAAGTAGGCCAAGGGCAAAACCTTGAAGAAAAAAGAAGTTGTTTCTTCACTCACACTAGATGTCTCCTAGCCTCAAATCTCTCCCCAATTCAATCTATCTGCTATCCAGTTGCCAAACCGGCTAAAGCCTCGGTGTGAACATGTCACTCCTCTACTCAATAAAGTAGCTGTGGCTCCCTATTATCTTCAGGTCCAAATATAACTCCCCCTTTCGGGTACTTAAAGCTCATCAAGAACCTACCTTCCTGTCTTTTTATACCTTACTTCCCTCCACAGTCTCTATAATCCACCTGCATCGACCGACTCAAAGTTCCTTAACCATAACATTCCATCTCTGTGCCTCTTTGCAAACTATGTATCCTTTTCCTGGGATGCTCTGCCCCTTGTTCTCCCTAGGGTCCTTCAAGACTTTGTTGAAGTTTCACTTTCTACAGGGTCCTTTTCTGGCCCCTCCCCAAGCCCAGACTCACAGATTACTTTTCCATATACTTTGTATATATCTTATTTGTATTATTTGTATGTATCTTATTATAAGTACTTAGTTATTTATACATTGTCTCCACTATGAGACAATGAGCTCCCTGATGGCAGGGGGAGAGGTTTTTGTTTTTTTTTGTTTTGTTTTGTTTTTTGCCTTTCTTTGTAACCCTAGCACTTAGCACAGTGCCTGGGAATAATAAATACTCATTGATTTACTACCTGAGAGTTCAATTGTAAGTTCTTTCTGTGTTCCTTGTTGGATAAGTAAAACCTGTCATTGTGAGCCTAGTACTTATAAGGGGAACTAATGTCTACCTCCTCCACTGGGAGAGTGTCATGCTGATATTACTAGGTGCCACCTAGAAGGAACAAATGGACAGTTCTCTCCACTCACACCACAATCACATTACTTCAGGCCCTTGCTACCTGGACTATTAAAATATAGCCTCTTAATTGGTCTCTCTCTCTCTAACTAGCCTCTCCCTTCTCTAATCCATCCTACACAAAGCCACCAAATTGATAAAGGTTTAACCTGTATCACTGCCTAAAATCTAGGTCTGATCATGCCACTTCTCCACTCATATCACTCTATGAAACTATTCTCTCTGGCATTTATAAACAACCATTCACAATCAGGCTTCAGTCTATCTTCTAGGTAGTACCTCATCACCCTTCATGCCCAAACTGGCCAACAGACATGCTGTTCCCCATAGATAACATTCCATCTCCTCCTGACCTTTGTTTTGCAAGGCTATCTCCCTTGTGCAGATGTGCTCTCTCTCTTCATCTCTGCTTCTTGGAACTTCTGCCTTCCTTCAAGTGTCACTTCCTTTAAAGACTTTTTCTTTATTTTCCCAGTTATTAATGTCCACCACCCAAAAAAGCCTACTTTGTATTTCTTTGGTATTTATCCTCTGTTTTCTTATCTATGAACATTGTATTCCTCCCCTCACTCCCAACAAAAGGTCATCTCTTTGGGAACAGGAACTGTCTCATTTTTATAGTGCCTAGCACATTGCCTGACATATAGTAGGCACTTAATAAATGTTGGGATGATGACTGAGTAAACTGAAGACCATTTTTTGAAGACTTGTGTTACTTATGTTACCAAATTTCACCTAGGTACAGAGAGACAAGCCAGAGGGATTTGTGAGACATTCCCCCAAAGATACTTCAATCCGAAGAAGCCTCTGACAAGAGATTACTTACATAAACCCAGTTATTTCCACAGCCAGGGTAAACAAACTAAGAAATGCCCCAAATAATTAATAATTAGAGAAGGACATGAAAACAACTTTGAGAAACCATCTCACATTCGTCAAAGACGGCAAAGATGACCAAAGAGGAAAACAACAATTGTTAGAGGAGTTATGGGTGAGGTGAATAACCATATTAAGGTAGCGCTGCAGCCATTCTAGGAAACAATTTGGAATTGTACCACTACCAAAATCCCTAAATTATATATATTTTTTGACTTAACCGTTCTACTATTGGGCATATGCCCATACATCCATACATCCCAAGCAGATCAAGGACAGAGGGAAAAGACCCATAGGTACAAGAGTATTTACAGCAGTACTCTCTGTGGTAATAAAGAGCTAGAAATGAAATCGGTGCCTCTCAGCTAGAGAATGACTCAACAAATTGTGGTATATGAGGGTTTTTTATATTGCCATTTATACCGTTTTTTTCTATTCAATTTTAAGTATATGACTGTAAATTGAATATTCTTCATATACACATATACATACAAACACACAATACATATATACATATATGTATATATACATGCATGTATATATATTATATATGTATATATATATATATATGCTAACTTGTCTCTTTTTCAGTCTAGACCTGTACTAAAGAGAATTGGGAGTTGAAGAAACTCCCTCTACCTACCTACCAATGGAGATCAGCAACTGCTCTGAAAATTCTGGTCTTAGAGCACTGCATAGGGTTCTCTCAGCCAGAGTTTCCTCCTCTGTAAAACAGTGATAATAACAGTACCTCCCATTCAAGGTTGTGAGATAATATGTGAGATAATATGCATAAAATGTTTGGGAAATCTCAAAGCACCACATATAATTTTAGTGGTTATTATTATATGTGTTCAGTCTCTCCATAAAATGACCAGTTTGACTTGTAAATCCTCCACTAAAGTCCTTATCCAAGGTCTTCTTGTGCCTGAGAGATATTCCTGGGTTCTCAAAGGCTCTGCCAGAGGAAGGCAAACTGACAAATTGAACTGAAAAGACTATAAATATAGATTCAGAGATAGATTTTTATGCTTTCTAAGGAGCAGCCAAGCCTGTCCAAGGGGTTCACTCATCACCAGGTTGGTCATGGACTGATTACATTTTTGGACACAGAAACTTATGGATGGGCTTCAGTCTACCTCACTGGAGGAAGTACCCAAAGAGGGGAAGTCACAGATCCAGGAGCTATGGAAGTAAATACTGGTCAAGGTAATGATGTTAACAGTCTAGTAAAATGATTTCCTTGAGGGTGGGGAAGGTTTCATTTTTGCCTTTATAACCTTGGTTACCTGACACAGTGCCTTGCACATGGGTGCATAAGAAATGTTTGTTTAAATAAGCTGTCTGTCAGAAATAAAGAAATTTCCTAATTGTTAGATTTTTAGGCTAAAAGCTCCCTCCTAAATTTATCTAAACCATCTTGCCCTCAAAGAATCATAGACAAAGAGTCGGAAGAGACTTGAGAGGCCATGTACTCTCTAATCCAATTCCCTTATTTTAAAGATAAGAAACTAAAGCAGGAGGTTAAGTGGCTAGTCCAGGGACACATAGGCAGAACGCATCCCAGGTGAGATATGAACCTGGGCCCTCTGATTGCACAGGTAATGCTCTTTCCATTGCTACCTCCCATAGACAACCATCTGATTTTTCAAAATTTTCAGGTAAGCAATTTCCACTCTCTTCCCCAAATTCCTTTCTAGTTTTTTCACAGGTTTTCTCATTAGCCAAAACTGTTTCAACAACTCTCAAATGACAGTAAAGTCTCAGAAAAAAGTGACAAGCCTTCAATAAGTCAATGTCATCTAGATCTTGATCTAAAACTACTTTTGAAGCACGCTGTCAAAATAAATTTCAGAAAGAAATTTGGGGGATGTACCAATAATAACTCACCCTTATGTAACACATAAAAGTTTACAAGGCACTTTCCTCACAACAACCCTGGAAGGCAAATGGTGCAATTATTAGTATACCCATTTTAGACATGAGGAAATAAAGACTGAGACAGGTGATGTAACTTGCCTAAGGTCACACAGCAAACAAGTATCAGAGCCAAGATATGGACCCTATTCTCCTGGCTTGACTAAAGCCACAAACTGATGGGGAGTTTCTTATTCGACTTGATGAACTTACAGGACAAAGGACCTTTGTTTGGTCAGTCAATCAACAAACTTCACTCATTTATTTATTTACTAGGTGAATTTATTCACTTACTATGTGCCAGGCACTGAGGATACAAAAAGTGGGGAGAGGAGGGAGTCCCTGCCATCAAGAAGCAATAATTCTAAATTGTGGAGACATGGTTGTGACTTTTGAAAATTATATGAACAAAGGATTATAGATAGATTTAGAGCTGGAAGAGATTCAAGAGGACATGAATCTAATCCCCTCATTTTTCTGATGAAGAAACTGAAGCAAGAAGGTTCTCATTTGTACCTTGTTAAGAGGAAAGGGGAGGGAAGGGAATAAGTATTTATATACCACCTACTATGTGCCTACTATGTGCTAGGCATTGTGTTAAGTGCTTTACCAATATTATCTTATTTGAGCCTCACAACAACTCTGAGAGGTAGATACTGTTATTATCCCCATTTTATAATAGAGGAAACTGAGGCAAGCAAGTTAAGGGACTTGCCCAGGGTCACATAGCTAGTAAGTGTGTGAGGCCAGATTTGAACTGAGAGAGGACGGAGACAACTCCTATTAAAGTCTCAGTGAATAGGCTATCCCAAGATGAATCATTTAGCGTGGAACTGCCCCACAACACCTTTTAAGAGATGACTTTCAATGACAGGGTCAATGCCAGCATTAACTGATTGGCTTGGACTCAAGAAGATGAACTCTTGCCAGAGTAACCAGATCTTTTTTGATGGCCTATAAAAGGAATCTTCATAAAGGAATCTGGGTTCTTTTTATCTTTTTCCTTCTGCCTTTCTTCCAGAAAAAAGTGGCAAATGAGATATTATCAAGGATGAATATAACTGATTAATGATATGAACCAATCATGTACAGAAAACAAAAGACAACAGCATATGGTCATTCCAAGCACTACCTTGGTTCCCTCAATATATTATAAAAGAATCAGATGAAAGTTGTCAGGGATGTTGGGTGGATCTTTTCTAGAAGATTTATGGGGAGACAAGGATAGAAATCACACAAGATAAAGATGTATGGAGAGATTGTGATATGCAAGAGTGGAAATATTATCCACACTGATAAAACCACGGGCCTGTTAAATTATCAACACAAAATATGCACCTCACAGGTGTAGTGTGATAATCATTGTACACAAAGTGCTTAGGATCTTTCAATAATCTGAAATTCAAAGAGCTCTCTAGTTCACAGATGGGTTTCAGGTAATCTACCTAGTCCTCCAGAAATGCTCAAACTTGCCCACAATTAGTACCACTTTCATTTACATATAGTCACATCCACTCCTTCTAGTTAAGCCCCACCTCACTAGGCTAAGAACATAAACAGAAAGTACATTCAATGACTAAACAAAGATAATGAATTTAAGGGAACAGAGAGAGAATAAACTGACACAGTTTTATTGACATCTAAATCTTGAAAGTGTTTTAAAAGTATAATTAGAAATATGTTTAATCCTACTTATTATTTCAAGTTAAGTTAATAATATATAAATTATAACAAAATATATTAAAGAATATGGAGGAGGGGAGATATGTCCAGAGATGGACTCCATGTTCTGTTTTATTTTGTTTTGTTTTTTTGGAGGCCGGAGGGCAGGGCAATTGGGGCTAAGTGACTTGCCCAAGGTCACACCACTAGTAAGTGTGTCAAGTGTCTGAGGCCAGATTTGAACTCAGGTCCTCCTGACTCCAGGGCTGGTGTTCTATTCACTGTGCCACCTAGCCACCCCTCCATGTTCTTTTTTGTAACTGCATGCCTCCAATGCAGTTCCATCCCTATGTATAAGTTCACAGCACGAAGAGACTGAGCACAGGAGAGATTGACCATAGGATCATAGATTTGGAGCTACAAGGCACTTTTTTTTTTTTTGCTTTTTGGAGGGCAGTTGGGGCTAAGTGACTTGCCCAAGGTCACACAGCTAGTAAGTGTTAACTGTCTGAGGCCAGATTTGAACTCAGGTCCTCCTGACTCCAGGGCCAGTGCTCTATTCAGTGTACAAGGCACTTTCAAAGTCATATGGTACAACCCCTCAATTTACATTGGAAGGAAACCGAGGGCCAGCATAACTGACTTATGTAAAGTCCCACAAGTAGCAGAGCCAGAATCTGAATCAGGCTCACCTGAGTCCAAATCCAGCATTCTTTCCATTACACCATGCTGCATTTGAAAAGCATTAGGTGAAGTCTCTCAGAGGATGAGTTACAGAATTGGTGACATACAGGGTGGGAACACCTGAAGAAAAAGGCATTGTTCTGAATTCTTCAGTGGTTGTCAGTAATAGGGAGGTAATATCATCATCATCATCACCACCACCATCATCATCATCATCATAATCATCACCACTAGCATCATTACCATCATCACCATCATCATGATCATCATCACCATCATCACCATCATCATCATCATCATTATCACAACCACCATCATTATTATCACAAGGAAGACGATCCTTTTATTTATTCTTCCTAAAGGAGCAATAAAGTAGAAAGCCAGTGAAATCCAAGGGGTTTAATTTCCTCATTTTTCCCCTAAACTTCATTTTTTCTAAAACCTTGTTCTAGCTAAACCCTTCCCAAATAAGGGTTTTAGCAAAGCTAGATAAAGACAACTAATTCACTCTCTCTTCTCTGCTCTTTAGGATTATAAATTTAGACCTGGAAAGCTCATCCGATGTCATCTAGTCCAACTCCCTCATTTTACAATGAAATGAGGCCCACAGAAAATAAAAGCTGTGCACAAGGTATCATACAAATAGTAAGTAGCAGAATGGAGGCTTGGATCCAAGTCCTCAGGCTTGTCTGGTGCTCTTTCTATGATACCATGTTCCCTCACATACCCCTGTTTTATTAAAGCTCACTATTTTCATTCCACATAATTGAGCTCAAATTAATCCTAAGAACAAATTGGCTAATTTCATTATGCTTTTCAGTCTTAGCTTCACTCCAATCTGGGAGTAACCTCTTCTTATGCTTCTAATTGCATTAGATATTGGAAATGGTATCTCAATTAGCTGTTTATTATTATTCATTTTACCTTTATTTCGCATCAGCACTGAAAAATCACATTTAGGACATTCTTTAAGTCCCTGCCTACTAAAAAAAATAGGTACTTTTAGACCTTTGCAAATTGGAAAACCTTTTTGTTTTGTTGTAGAGATAAAACACTTATCAAATTTGCAGATGATGTGAAGCTAGTTAGGTATCGCTGAAGCCTGAGATAACAGAATCAGAATCAAAAAAGTTCTAAAGTCAAGAAGATGAAATTTAATAGGAAGAAATAGAAGGCCCTGCACTTATATTTGAAAAATCAATTGCACAGGTACTAGCTATGCACAGGAAAAATACCCAACAGCTTTACTGGCCTTTGAGCTCAACTTGAGCCCATAGGATGTTATGACAATGAACAAAAATGAAGGCCACATCAGCCTGCCTTGATCAAAGCATTGGATCCAGAAAGAGGATTTCACTGTACTCTATCCTGGTCAGATCACATCTGGAGTAATGCCCATGATATATGGAAAAGAGGTGAGGAGGTTGGGAATGTATGTGTTCTGGGCCCTTCTGAGGGGCCATCTATGTTCTGATTTTGCATTGAATGCCTTGTTATTTGAGATAAGATGATGCAGGAATTCCTTATTGGATACTGTGCACTTATATTTAGAATGAGAGGAGTCATTCCAAAAGCATATGCTCAGTCCACTTCCGGGGACAAAGACATTCTGGTCTATTGGTAGAGGGCATGCACAACTAAATCCTGACTGATTTCTTAGTTTACATAATGGAGTGTAGACCTTGAATCAAAGGTAATGACAACTTGAGAAAGTTATGGGAACCCATTTGGGTCCCCTCTTCAGCATTTCTCTTTCGTTCACCAGCAAATCTATGGCGACCACATGTACATGGCAACAAGTATATGTGCTTCCCTGAGACATGGCTTTTTTTTAATACTGGAAAACTTTTTATTGTAAGTAGAGTAGGATATCTGGACACAGTTTAGATGATTCCAATTTTGCTGGCAACATCCAAAGCATCATAGTCTGGAGCAAGTCGGACATAGGCCTTCTCTCCATCAGGCTGGATCATCAGTGTGTCGACCTTGGCCATGTTAATGTCATACAGCTTCTTTACTGCCTGCTTAATCTGATTTGATGTCCACAATGAAAACTAGGATGCTGTTGTCCTAAATCTTCTTCACATAAGACTCAGTGGTGAAGCGAAACTTAATGATAGCATAGTGAGCAAGCTTGTTTCTCTGAGGAACCCTTTTCTGAGGGTATTTGGGCTGCCTTTGAAGTCTTAGTGTCTTCGGTCATGGGAAGGTGGGGGATGTTCAGATCTTCTTTTTGTGGCTATCGACACCCTTCGACACCTCCTTCTTGGCCTTCAAGGTCTTGGACTTGGCTTCTGTCTTGGGGGGGACAATGAGTTCCCTCTTCACCTTCAGCATCATCTTGGGGAAAAAGTGGCTGAGACTAGTTCTTAAGTCTCCAACTGCCTTAAGAGAGGCAGCTGGTGACTTGAGTGTTTGCATTTCTTTCCCTAAGCATAGGTGACCCAATAGTAACCCTGAAATGGATGTTTCCAGTTTTGATAACCCATTGAGAGGTCTAGGTCCTGGAAGCTGGTGGTGCCTTCCAGGAACAGGAAATGAAGATGACCACAGACAGGAGGATGAGATATGCATGCCTAGATGGCCAGAAGAGGCCTTGAAGGAGTTGTTCAAAAAGAACAGCTCCAACACGAAAGTGAATGCCCATTCAATGGTCTCCCAAGTCTTCAGAAGTCTATGTCCCATGAAAATGTAACAGGAGTTATGGGATACTGTTATGTGTTTTAAATATTTGTCATTGAGTGGCTAGGTGGTGCAGTGAATAGAGTATTGGTCCTGGAATTGGGAGGACCTGAGTTCCAATCTGGCCCCAGACACTTAACACTTACTAGCCGTGTGACCTTGGGCAAGTCACTTAACCCCAATTGCCCTGTCTTCCCCCTCCAAAAAGCAAATAAATAAATATTTGTCATTTCATGTTTATGAAGCTTTTCTATTTTAGGTATTTCTTTTGTGGTAGAGGAAATAACTGATTCTATACCTGATTTCTATTATTCTGCATATTGAGAAACTTTTCTAGAAGGGACTCTGTTAATTCCTTTTGGGAAAGATCCTAGACATGAGTAATACCTAATATTTCTTGTTAGGTAGTGTGGTGGATAGAGTGCCAGCCCTGAAATAAAGAGGACCCGAGTTCAAATACAGCCTTAGACACTTACTAGCTGCATAACCCTGGGCAAGTCACTTAATTAACCCTGTTTACCCCAGTTCCTCATCTATAAAATGAGCTAGAGAAGGAAATGGCAAACCACTCCAGTCTCTTTGCCAAGAAAACCCTAAATAGGGTCACGAAAAAGTTGGACACAATAATCGACAACATGTTTTTTAAAAAATTTCCCAAACTAACTCCAGATGGTGGCATAATAAATCAGAGAGTGAGAAAAAAGTCTGAATACCCTCTCTCTTAAAGGGTCCCTGCCCCCAAATTAAACCTCATCCATATGAGTCCATCTGGGCAAGGGTGTTCTTTTTAGAAGGTATGTTAACAAACTAGATTGTATTCAGAGATAATGACCAAGATGAGGGAAGGCCTTAGAACTATAGTACGAAAGGATCAGTTGAAAGAACTAGGGATGTTTAGCTTAGAGAAGTTTTAAGGGGGACGCGCTATCTGTCTTCACATACAGTTAAAGGGTTGCCATGTGGAAAAGGGATAATATTTATTCTGCTTGGCCCCACAAGGAAAAATTAGGAATAATGGGTGGAAGTTACAGGTTGGTAGATTTTACTTTATATAAGGAAATATTACCTAATAATTAGAGCTCTCAAGTAGAAGAGGCTGCTTTGGAAGGCAGTGCATTTCCTAACAGCAGTGGTCTTTAATCAGAGACTGGTAACCCTTTGTCAGAGTTGTTATAGACAAGACTCATGCTTCGGAGAAGGCCTCAACTACAAGGACTTTGGGATCCCTTCCAATGCCACAATTATATGATTCAATCTGTGATTCTGGGTTTAGTAACACAGGCCAAGCCAAAGATGATGGAAACCCTTGAAAAAGCAATGACAACCTCAAAATAGGTTACAGACGGTAGCTTCCACATGGGGTTTTAAAAATGGAATAGACAGGAATTATGAAAAGGATTTTTCTTTTTAAAAGCTTTTCATGGCCTGCCAGATGGCCATAATCATCTGTTTCTATTTCTCTAGGACACAGGAGCACAGCTCTGGGAGGAAATGTGACAAATTGGGCAGCTTTCATCACCTTCAAGGCGAGAGTCCTGAATGAGAAATATGTGAACCTACCTGCCTACTTCTCAGACCATGATGACTGCATGTGGCAGAGGCACCCATGAGGTCTGTCCACCCCTCTTACTGCTCCTCTTTGTCCCTGAGGCTGCATGATAGATTTAGATTTGGGTTTTAATGTTCCCTTTACTTCAGTGTGTGTAACCTGAGTCCCAAAGCCTCTTGAGATGGTCTTCTCTTCTTGGTGATGATGACTCGCCCACATGAGGGGTGAGGTAGAGTTGGCTAGATTGGCAGAAAGGAGAGCTTCAGTCTCTTCAAGGATCTCTTCAAGAGTCTCTTCACCTCACTTCAGGTACTTCTGGCTTCCAGCTTCAAGAGAGTAGACGGAAGGTTCCAATCCTGCTTCAGGTCACTGGAGGAAAAGCCTCTGGGAAGAAGCCTACATGAGAGGAGTGGCCATCTCTGTCAGGTCCCCATCCCCAGATTCCTAAGCTAAAGACTTCGAGGATCTTCTCCTTGGGTGATATCTAGGATGCTCTCTGTTTGTTGAGTTACCTTACTCCCAACGGGAGGCTCTTTCACTCTATATTGTCTGGCACGTATTCCCATATATATACTTTCTCTGATTTCTGTTTTCCCATCATCTGGATAAATGGGTTTCTTTGTGATTTTTAATTTTGTGTGTTCATTGTGGAACTAGTATTTGGTGAGAAGGGGGTAAAGCCTTGAATATAAAGCTTGGGGTCCTCCTTTCTCTAATAATAAATGGTAACCAAAAGTTAGATTGAACCTGAAAAATCACATCCCACAAACTAACAACATTTAACATAACAGATAGCTATAATTCTAGCCTGGTACCCCTTCTCTGAGGAGAGCAAAATGGTCAGATTTCTGGCTCTAACCTCTTGCTTCCCCCACCACCCAGAGAGGAATTAAAATCCATTTGAGATCAATAATCAATCAATAAACATGATTGAGCACCTACTATGTGCCAGGCAGTGTTTCTGAGACATTTTTCTACTAGACCTCTATGTGTCTGGAAAAATGAGATATTCAGATGAAAACAAAATCACCTGATCAATGAGATCATGTTAGCATTTAGGAGGAAAAAGCAAAAGAACCTATGCCCTCTATTGAAAGATTAGGCATGGGGTAATAAGTCTTATGGAAATATGATAAGATTACCTCACTGGCAAATTTCCTTTTCAGAATGAGGTGTACAAGGATCAGGTCAGAGAAGATCACTTAAGTTTTGTCTAACATGGAACATTAGTGAGTCAACTTTGAGTGCAAAATTTAAAACTGCTGATATTCCAAAAAGCCCCAATACCAGGGACTTGATATTTCTTGGAAGCTGGTTCTTCAAATGTTCAAAGTTCTGTGTTCTACTTATTTTTCCAAACCTTAACAGGAGAGAAGAATGGGACTGAATTTGACTACAGTTAAACTGTTGGGGGGGGGGGCAACTAGGTGGTACAATGGATTGAGCACCAAGCCTGGAATCAGAAGGACCTTGAGTTCAAATCTGGCCTCAGATGCTTACTAGCTGTGTGACCCTGGGCAAGTCACTTAACCCCTTGCCTCAGTTCCTCATCTGTAAAATGAGGATACACAGGAGAAGGAAATGGCAAACCACTCCAATATCTTTGCCAAGAAAACCCCATGGACAAGGTCCATGGGTTCACAGTAGAATAGACACAACTGAACAGCAAAATGTCATTAGTTAAGAATACATATTAAATTAGTTATTAAACATATACAATTAATAGCTATTGAATAATTTAACAAATACTAAAATAAAATCCAGTCCAACAAACCAAGGCATCAGGATGTCCCCCAGATGATTAGTATGGCTATTCCAAGTCTCCATTCATTCTGTCAAGCTTCCCTCCCTTCGAAATGTCCTCAATCCCCCCCACCATTCCATTGGCATCACACAGAGTGCTAATAAAAGCTAGAAGAAACTGGAAGCTCAGAAGGCCAACCCTGCCCTAGACGCTTTGAGCCTCTGCCTGATTGTAGGAAGTGGCCACCCTCCTGAGTACAGGTGGTCCAGTCCAAGCTGATGACACTGTTTAGGTAATGAGGGGCACCCTTAGCAAGCCATATAGTTTTTGCTAACTAGTGACTAGTGGCACAGTGGAAAACAAAATTAGTTAGGAAATGAGACTGAACTGTTTTAGAATTAAATCTGAACTCCCCAGAATTAATTTGTTATTTGTGAAGCTCCAGTTCCACGATATGGTACAAACTTCACAAGGTGTCATCATATACCTTGAGGCGGGAGGACTTGATGACCTCTTGAGTTTCTTCCAGTCCCAAGATCGTATAATTCTTTAGTTCCTCTCCACTCCCACTAAATAAAATAAGATAGTTACATAGACTGCTTTGTTGTTAGTCATGTCCGACTCTTCCTGACCCAGCGGACCATAGCATGCCTGGCCCTTCGACATGAGGGACTCACCTTCCATTGTCATCCCTTTTATCATTTTAGTACTGTCTGTAGGGTTTTCTTGGCAAAGATTCTGGAGTGGTTTACCATTTCCTTCTCTGGTAGATCATCTTTTGTCAGAACTCTCCACTATGACCTATCCAGCTTGGGTAATCTATACAGCATAGCTCATAGTTTCATCAAATCACACAAGCCCTTCTGCAATAACTAATCAGTGATCCAGGAGAAACCTGAATAGTAATTCTATGTTAAATAAAGTAGAGAATTTTGATTTCCTCTCTGGGAAACACTTTCTCCAGAGATCAGTGTATTTGTAACACCCAATTTAAATAACCCAAGGACATGAGGAATAATTTCATATTTGCCATGTTAACACACTATTTTCTGAAAGGTAGAGGAAGATACATCTTCTGTACTAACCCATCTTTCTACAGATCTAGAACCACAAATAAGGCAAAGAACTTGTACAAGGCCTAGAAAGTTCCGTGAAGCAGGGAAACAGTCCACCCAAAACTTGTTAGCTTTCCCAGCTGGTATAAAAGCAGATCAGGAAAGAGAATTTAGAGCTGAAAAGTCGTCTGTTTACATACCCTAACAAGGCTCCTCCTTATAACTTCCTAACATCTGTTAATGGCACTGTTAATTTTCCCACTTCCTTAGCCTTCAGAGTCTTGCTGTTAGGTGACTCCTCCTTTGCCTACTACATATAACCAGTTCCAAATCCTACTGATTATTATAATCGGAACCTTCAATTTTACTCATCCACTCTAATTGAAGACCTTTCTCTGTCATTTTTAGACTCATAGGTGATTAGCCATTTTCCAGTCCCTCTTGTTCTGTTCACTACAACCAGAGTAATAGTCCCACAGCACCATTTTTGATCACATTACTAATATGTTCAAAGACCTTCAATGATTTCCACTGTCAGTTAAATGACTACATTCAAAGACTTTCCCAATATGGTTCCAAACAACTTGTATAATTCCATTTTCTATTAAGTCCCCCATATGTATGTATGTTCCAGTCAAACTGGACCAACCAATGTTCCCTGTATTATACCTGAATTTTTCTTACCTGCATGCTTTTGCCTCATATAGTTTATCTAGATTTTAGCAAAATCATTAATAAAATATTTCATATGATTCTTGTAGAAAAATATGGAGGGGCATAAGCTAAACAATAATACAATTAGATGGAATTGGAACTGGTTAAATGATTGGACTCAAAAGGTAATCAGTAATGTTTTTGTTCACTAGTGGAGTGTCCTAGGGAGCTATGGTTGGTACTTTGCTATTTAACTTTAATTAAAAAACAACTTTCATGAAAAACAACAACAAAAAAAACCCCATAGATAGTATGTTAATCAAAGCTGGAAGAGATAGTTAACACAATGGGGGATAGAATCAGGACTCAAAAAGATCTTTATAGATTATAACACTGGGCCCAAATCAGTAAGATGAAATTTGAGATGAACAAATCTGAATTTGGTTTCCAAACAAACAAAAAGCTTCACAAGTACAAGATAGAGAAAAACTGGCTAGATAATAGCTTGTTTGTTTGGAAGAGATCTGGGGGTTTTAGTGGACCACAAGTTCAAAATAAGTCAACAATGCAATATGGAAGCCCCAAAAGTTAATGCAATTTTGGGGCACAAGTTATTGCTTCTAAGAATGTCAGGAGGTGATAGTTCTGCCTTACTCTGCCCTGGGCAGACTACATCAGGAATATTGTGCCTAGATCTCAGCACCACATTTTAGGAAGGATATTGATAAACTAGAGGGCATCCAGTGGAGGGAAATCAGAATGCAGAACAACTTTCAGTTCGTGTCGCATGAGGATTGACTGAAGGAAATTCTGAGGCATGGAAATGGTTTCTTACAGAAAGTGGAACTTCAGCTGATGCTTGAAGGACTGACTACTACATAGCAGATGTTCAAAAATTTACTGAGAAAGGAATAAATAATGACAAAAATGACTGCTTCATGAAAATAGAAAATGACCCAACAATGGTGACTTAGTCATTTGGTATTTTAGAGTTTGCTGTTCTTTTTTTTTTTTTTTAACAGGGTTTACCCTGAAACAAACACCCATCTCTTTTAACACCAATATTCTTCCAGGGATACTATCTGGTTGCAAATCATAGAATATTAAAACATCCAATGAGTCAAAATTTTATTGGAGAGCTACATGGTGGGCAAATGACTAACTGGTTGCAAATAAGAAATGGGTCAAAGACATCTTTCCAACAGATATGATAGGAAAATAAGGCCAGTCATGTATCAAAGAATAAAGGATAAGAGTTAGGCAGCACAAACAGGGCACTGTAACCCATGGAATATTAAAAGACCTTGAGGAAAGCTCCTAGAATGTTGAGTGGTTCCCCTATGGAGGATTTATTGGAGAACATAGACAAGAGTCAGCCAGGATGAGGTATGGAAAGGCTGCAGTCTACACCACTGAAGAGAACATCATGCCAATAAGACCATCGATATGTGCAATTTCTAAGGAAGTTCTGGGTATAACTTGGAGCTTGGAAGGGTTCTTCATTTCCAAGATTTAGCTAAAATTTAGTTTTGTGTATTAGAAATCTTTTTTTTTTCCTAGAAGCTTTTCCTCTTCAATAAATCTAGGAGGTTCCTTTAAAAAGAGATAAGGGAGCTGCACATCTGGCATCCATAGCTCCTGGTTTCTGAAAAAAAAAAAGTTCAGATCAAAGACATTTTTTCTTCTCCTATATTCTTTAATGGAGATATGCTGCTATCACAAGAAATATTCCATCAGGAATCAGTCAGCACTGAGCCAGCACTAGCTCAGGGGCCATAAAATGATTAATTAAAAACAAACATCCAAACAGGATGTTTCATTTTGCCGTTGACACTGAGAGTGACTCTGACCATGGTAAATCTAGGAACAGACCCGTCAAGCCTCAGCACATGCTTAAGAGTCAAGAGCTCACACTCATCCTGCCACCTCTGCCTCAACTAACCAAGTGACCCAGTGTTCCTTCTGCCTTATTAGATCCCAAGGGGATTGCCGGGGTTCTCAGGAACCAAGGAAACGTCACCAGCAATAGTCAGAAGGGTTAGAAGCAATTAAAATGCCACTAAAAAGGAACTGCCTCATTCAATGATTTCAAGGCACAAATGTAAATGCATATAGGGTGTTTCCAGCATTGTGTAAATGCTGCCTTGTTATAAAACACTATTGTTTTGCTTGGGTCTGTAGCCCTTGGTCAAAAAAATTTCCTATCATAAAACACCTTGGGATGGATTCTTCACTACAGGTTTATTAGAAGCCCAAATGAAGAATTTAAAACTGAAATGGTCCCTAACCGAACTGGAGGAGAATTTTCCCTCTCTAAGATTATGTTGTGAGTATGTTTTAGGAATTCAGAGTCCTTCAGGGTAAATGCAAACCCCCTAAATTAAGACTATCAATGAAGTGAATTTATTTCCTTCTTGAAGGTGAATTCTGGGAGTCTCAGGTGATTTGTTGGTCATTGTTTGGAGAAGGAGTGTGCAAACAATGCTGCACTGGCTACTAGCTCTAGTAGCCTGTCTCACAAGCTCACAAAATTGGGCTATGGTCTAACACAGTCTAGGGGAAAGAAAATTAGATAGCTTCAAAAATATGAGGTCTAAATTCATACAGCAAATTCACATAGCAAAAGAATCCTTGTAGTTTATTGCATTTATAATAGTGAGGACACTTGTTTAGACAGATATTACTAATTTAAAGGCAAAAGTCTGTTCCTAAATATTAATTTCCTCCCCACATTGAGAAGAAATAATGTGTTGTCAAACTTTTCCCATTTTTCCTAGCTTACAAAAATTCTAACAGGAATTGTTAATTCAGCAGTAGAATTCTAGTCTTCCACACCAGAGCCCCTAGGTTTGATTTCTGATAAAAGAAATTATCTGGGCTGGTTGGCTAAGTTGGTTAGCATACAGCACTATTAAGGCTTAAGTTGGGCATCTGATCTCTGTGGGCCAAGAAACTCTTTAAGATGTATGCTGTAGGTCTCTAGATGTACCTTGTGAGAATATGATAGCTGACTGAAATCCATGATCATCACTAGAAAATAAAATTAAATCCTATATCATACTGATGAAGTGTTAATAGTATCATCTTCAAATATCAGTCAGTCAACATTTGTTAAATGCTTACTATGTGCTTGACATTGTGTTAGCTGAGAGGAGATGATACAAAGAGAGGCAAAAACATGGTCCCTTCTTTCAAGAAGTATACATTCTGATGGGGAAGACAATATGTAAATAACTAGGCACATATTAGATACATACAAAATGGATGAAAGGTAATCTCAGAGGAGAAGGTACTAGCCTCAGGGAGAACAGAAAAAGAGCTGCAGATGGTGGATTTTAAGGTACTCAGTTTGAGTACTGAATGAAGCTGGGGAACTGAGGCAGAAGTGAGGGGACAGAGCATGAAGGACAGCTAGTGTAAAAGCAGAAGGACAGGGGGTAGAGTGTTTTACAAGAAGAACAACTAATAGGGCAGAATAGGTGGATTATGGAAATGGTGGAAGTGAATAAAGTGTAAAATGAAAGGTAGAAAGCAGTCAGGTTATCAAGAGCTTTAAATGCCAGACAGTAATTTACATTGGATCTTGAGGATAATTAAATATGTGAAAGCACATTCATTCTTTTAAAAATTGACCTCAAACTTCTCAACTCTCTCTTTAAGTCCTGGCCAGCAAATTTACAAGCTACCAAGAAATGGAATGAAATCCCAAAGTGTCCTCTTTTTTGTCTATCTAACAATCACTGGGAAATAAAAAAAAGTTTCATAAAATGTGACGCCAAATTTGGGATTTGCAATCACTTTTTGCAATTTGGAACCTGACCTGTTTTGAAAAAGTTAGCATTTCACAGAGATTACAGAATAAAGTCTACTGTGTCTCCCCTAATGTTGTATATACTCTATTACTAACTGTGCCATATGGTTAGGAAAAGTTACTCAGAGAAGAACCAAAATGATAGTGCATTTCACTATTGTAGAAATTCAAGAAGTTTTGTTACTTCTAACACCATTCACTATTCCTATTCCCTCCCCCAAAGTATTTCAAGAGTATTGGTCAAGAGTCACTCACTGAATTGTAAATTGTGCTACCAACATTTCAGAAGTATTTGGAAAATCCAGCTTTTAGGCAAGTTCAGAAATCCAGAAAAGGTGTAGGGATTGACTGAGGGAGAAAATACTGGAAGAACTCAAAGAACTACCTGGAAGGATATACTATCCTAACCAGATGCAAAATAAAGCACGTTTCTTCCTTTAAAAGCTACAGAGAGGAAAGATCCTGGTCCATTTCCCAGCCTGAAAAGTTACTGGATTTAATCCTGGGGGAAGAGTGATGCAAGGAGGGAGGGGTTAACCCTGGCTCTCCTTTTTCTTCCCTCCCCCCAATTCTTCCTTTGAAAATGTAAATTGGTCAACTAGTTCACTCTGCTTTCTTCCTTCCACTTTCCTAACTCCATTCTCCTAACATTTTACCCCTCTTCTTTCTGAGGCTCCATCATATTTTTCACCCTTTGTTTTGAACCACTGATTATTTTCTCCTACTTTCCAGATGAAGGACATTTCCTCCTTCCATTCTCTCCTGCCCCACCAGCCCAGGCTCCTCTACTCCTGAGCAACGGACGAGGTGAGGTTGGACACCCAAAGGGTGAAGATGCTCTATTTCCTAAAACCTCTAGGGGTTTGACATTTCTATGACGCCACAGTCTGTCCCACCTTCCCTCCCCCCCCCCCCCGAATCCAAACTCTTTGGGTGTCTCTGAAAGTGGCTGGTGCCTTGGCCCCAAGAAGTCTCCACCTGACTCTTCCTCTCTAGCTGAGGGGAGGGGGAGGCGATGGTACCTCTTTGCAGGCGTGAAGCTCGGTTCCCTGAGCCACCTGGAAAGCAGCCCCAGCCCAGAGCAGCAGCAGCAGCAGCAGAAGGAATACAGCAGGAGGCCTCTCAGTTCCGTCCCAGTCTCTGGCAGAAGGATGGAGGCTGCTTCCAGCTCTAGCCATAGCGCTGCCAGGAAAGAGAGCAGCCTCAGGTGCTGCTGCCGCCACCACCGCTTCTGCTGGCAGAAGGAAACAGAACGGGGAGGGAGGCTCAAGGGGGGGAGGATGCAAGGGGCTGGGCTCGCCTCAGTCACCTCCCTGCTGCTAGCCCAGGGCCGCCCATCCTCCTCCTCCCACCTTCCCCTTCTCCTCCTTCTACTGGCGTCGCCCTGGCAACCGCCTCCTCCTCCCTTCCGCGCGGGTGGGGAAGGGACCACGCGCGGGGCTTTTGCAGCTCACCTGCCGGTAGCCATGGCAGCAGCAGCCGCCAAGCTACCGTCCAGGCAAGCGCGCCGCGTGGGAGGGCTGCAAACGACTTAACAGACACGAAACTGCGCGTGTAAATGGAGCTTGAGACATGAAAAAAAATTCTACTGGCTCATGCTCCAGGTGCATCGGGTTTTTTGTTTGTTTTTAAATGAGGGTCCTTACGTAATGTATTTCTCTATTTTAGGGAGCTGCTTCTCAAAGTCATTTTCCCTTCACTCCAAAGGTAAACTCTCTGTTTTCATTAGGAGGTATAGTTGTTAACTGGTGCTAGGTCAGGCTTGTCTTGTCTGGTTTACCAGAGTTTAAGAAGTGTTTGCTAAAGGAGAGAAAAAGGGAAGAAATAAGGGCTAACATTTGAGAAGCGACTGGTGTAGTGGATGGAGAGTCAACTTTGGCGTCAAGAGGACCGAAACTGAAGTCCGATCTGTGGCACAAGCGGCTATGTGACTGTCTCTCCCGGCTCCAGAAAACAAACTCTGTGACTAGGAGTTCCAGGGCACCTGCTGATCAGTCTTAGTAGAGAGAATTTCTTTTCTGGGAGTTACCCATACCAATAATAATAATTAACATTTATATAAGTGGTTTACATATAATTATCCCATTTGTGAAATCACAGGTTCAGTTCCAGCGGACCCTCTACTTCCAAAATACAGGACACTTTCCAGTGCGAATAAATAGCTCTGCCCATAGGGGAAAAAGAGTACAAGGGTGGGAGTCGGGAGACCTTGAGGGAGACAGAGGAAGCAGCATGTGCCAGGCTAGTCAAACTACCACAACCACCTTGACCACTATCTTTTCGCCTACCCTGATGGAGACAGCCCAGGACTCTGAATTCAACCCAGAGCCTTGGGAATAGTAAGGCTTCCAGCTCAGTGCCCAGGGTCTTCATCCTGGGAAGCAACCTTCCTGAAGATGCATCCTGGCAGGTGGTCATGCAGTTCTTGTCTCCAAAGTCTTTGGCATGGTTCAGTGGTTCAACATTAGAAACCTATGATTTTATCAGTGGACATGACATTAAAGAGGGGGCGTTACTATCTACTTTGCTGATAAACTCTAAGGACCACGGGAACTTTTCCATCTGACTTTCAACTGAAACCTTCCATATGTTGCCTACTCCATGAGAATGTTGGTTCCTGGAGGGCAGACTGTCATATTTCTATTTGTATCCCTTGAGCTTAGAATGTTTTATTCATCTGAATTGTGTCTGATATTCACTGTTGCTATAAGCAAGTCAATTAACCTATCTGAGTCTCAGTTCCCCTATGCCCATTTAGGGATAAAAATAGTTGCACTGGCCACTTCACAGGACTTTTAAGAAAAGTGCTTTGCTAATCTTAAAACGCTAAAGGAACACAAGTAGCTATGTCGAATTCCCCAGTAGTTTTGCCAAGGGCAGAAATGGCATTTTCCTACTATATGGGGAAAGTAATTTTCCCATCATCTTTCATGACTTTTTCCCCTAAATAGAAATCTCAAGACGTGCATTGTCTGTCTCCACGTGAGGCAAGTTCTGTCTTGCAGACTCCTGGAAAGCTGTGGGTTTCCTCTGCGACACTGTTCACTAATTCAGCGCAGAGGATTGAGCATCAGACCTAGAGTCAGGAAGATGGGAGTCCAAATAGAGACTCAGACACTTTACTAGCCTGTGTAACCGTGGGCAAATTACTTAATCCTGTTTGACTCGGTTTCCTCATCTATAAAATGAACTAGAGAAGAATTTGGCAAACCAAATTATTTTTGCCAAGAAAACCCAAAATGGGATCACGAAGAGTCAAACATGCCTGAAAAACTACTGAACAGCAACCCTAACCCACCCACATGCCCCTTTGCCAAGTCTTTCTGGCAGCGCTGTCGTCACTTAGACGAGCTCGAATCCCGCCGCTAGGGGCCTCTCTAGTCACAGAGGAAACGGGATGTCGCCTAGCAACCTGAGCCTGGGATTCCAAACAAGCGACACTCGAAAACTCCATTTGCTAGTGTTGCTGGTTCTGCGCTCTTTGACGGTGTTCGCTTCACACTATGCCGCCTACTCGAGACCCCTTACAAAGCCCCAAGTTCGAGAGTGAAGATACCTACGTAGGCAAAAGAGACTCCCAGGTATATGTGTGTGTGTATATATATATATATATCACCAGGAATCTGGGAGGGTGGCTTCATTTCCTTTTTACACAGGAATGAAAGAACACAGGGAGAAAGAACCCAAGATTTAGAATCTGAAGACGGGTTCGAGTCCTTGCTCAGTCAGTTGACCTGATGTATAACATTAGGACAGCCATAAACTCGGTCTGGATGGCTTAGTCGTCCAGGAAGCTTATTTATAAATAAATGACCACTATCTTTATCCTTTGAGGGAGCTATCAAGGTCTTTGTCTTCCTGTTGTAGGCTTATGGAAATGGATGGATTCATGGGGTGTCCTGGAGATGGGCTCCTGGGCAACAAGAGGTCTTAGTACCCCAAAGTGAGCAAGATTCAGTTTAAAGCCATGTAACTTTTTACTAGCTCTGTTTTCCTAAGGCTTTCCTATCTCAGTATCCTAACACCTCGGTCTTGAGTGATTCGGTGTGAATAGTAGAGTGCTGTGAAAGGAAGTGCTCTAAAATATGGTAAAGGAGTAAGACATTTATTTTCAATACCATCCTTCAGTCCTTACAAACTCCAGGATTTTAAAAATATTATAGCAACAACAAATATTTGTCAAGGCCCTTAATTTTTCATAGGACTTTGCAAAGATTTTTCTTTTGCATTTTCTCATGCACCCTAGAATATTAAATATTTGTGTATTTCTTTTTCCTTCTCCATCAGACCCTGAGATCCTTAAGAACAGGAACAATGTCTGTCTGCATCCTCAGCTCTAGAACAATGTTTCCAATAGAGTAGCCAATTTGAATTCCAAGTAAGCCCAACTATATATGCAAGGCACTATTTGGGAATTTAAATAATTTTTCTTATTTCAATGATTTGGATGCTTAAAGTGGAGAATAAGAGAAATTAGAGTAATTGCTACTTTATAGCAAAAAAAAAAAAACCACCACCCCAAAGAGCTTTATTCTCTGTCTTCTAATGCTTGTAGGGCACATGGCTCACAATCAGGAACTTTTGCTCTAGAGAGGTAAAAAACAGGCACTGAAATAACTACATGGCTATATGGTATACTTAGTTTCAATGTGATTACATTAGCGTCAATAAGGTAATGGGGTTTTAAAACCTGCAATGAGTATTAGTTATGTTTTAATGTTTCCATAAGTTTTTTCTTTCCTATCCCATGAGATTTTTTTTATTCCCTTTGACATCTCTATATCATGACACTGGCTGCCCAGCCCCACCTTTTAAAAAATTTCCTTCTTCTGCCTCTGTGACAAATTATCCTGATTTTCCTATCTCTTTTATCACTTTTTGTTTGGTCTTCCAACTGCTGCATGAATGTCTCCCTGTCTTTGCTTTTTTTTTTTTTCCATTTCTTCTCTCTTTGAGAAAGCTCAGGGGCAGCTAGGTGGCACAGTGAATAGAGCACCGACCCTGGAGTCAGGAGGTCCTGAGTTCAAAGCCGACCTCAGACAATTAACACAAAAACTAGCCGTATGACCTTGGGCAAGTCACTTAACCCCAATTGCCTTCCAAAAAAACAAAAAAAAAAAAAAAGAGAAAGCTCAAATATTTTCATAGCTTCAATTATCACCTTTTTTTGCAGTTGAATCCTAAATCTGCATCTCCAGACACTCTCTAGACTAGTATCTATATCATGCTACTAAGACATTTACACTTGGATATTATATCTCCAAATCTCAACATCTCTAACTTGAAACTCACCTTACTGCTAAACAAACATCATTCTACCAATTACCAAGACTTGAAACATTCAAGGGTCAAGATTCTGGCGGCAGCTGTCATCCTATATCTAACTTTAGAGATGCAGTTTCTGGGTGTATAGGAACAAGTAGACAGCTGTCATAAAGACCACCAGGTTATAGCCCCTCTGATGGCTGTGATTTGTGTCTTACAGAAAGCTCCCTACACCAGCCCAACTCATCTTATCCAGCAGCAGGATCCTTGGAACCGGCTCTATGCAGCTACTACAGTTGCCAGTATCAGGCGGGATGTATATTTCTACGACCCAGAGGTATAGAGAACTAAGAATCCATTTCTTCCCATCCTAGAACCATTAGGAAAACAATTTTTAGAGAAATATGGTCAGACTATGACCTTTTGTAAGGTCTCTCCTTCCTCACTGTAATAAAAAAGTAATCCAAAACTCTCCTGCCCCCCATTCTCAGGTTTCTGGAAAGAGGATCACAAAGTAAATTCTATTGTTGGCTCTGGCTCACCTTGAGCAAGTCACTGTCTCTTTGTAAACTTCCCACTTTCCATTGGCTAAAATCCAGAGGAGCATAACCATGGGATGGATTAATATTGATCTCAAATAGTACAAGTCAATTACAAAATCCTTTCAAGGGTCTTTATTAGAAAGGGGAGTAGGGATTAGACTTATCTAAATCAGAAAATCAAACCTGGCAATAGTTAAAAGATTATTGCGTTAAGCACTGAGGAGTGTATAGTACATGCAGGATGTACCAAAAGTCTTCGTGCAGTTTTAATCTTTTGGAAAGAACTCAAAGCAACAGCTTTTAAGCTATTAGAGCTTTAAATGGCACTGAGACTTTTGGGACGCCTTGTATAAGGACTTGCTCCTCGGTCTCAGCCCAAGCAGTTTCTACTAAGCTCTTTAGGGGAGGCATAAAGAGGAGTAGAGCTTGTAAAAGCAAAAGACCTATAAATAACTGCCCTGCTGGCCTCCACTGCAGATCCCCTTGGATGACTTGGATTTCCGAATAACATCCTTGTACAACCACCATACTGGATTGTTTCAGGACAAGGCACAGGTGCTAGTCCATCGGGAGTCCATTAGTGATACCCATGGGTAAGTGAATTAGACAGTGGATTCTAAGAGCAGTCGGTAACTTAAAGGGAAGAGTTTGGGCCCTGAGCTTCCTTGCTGAATCTACCTACCACCTTCTCACTTCAATATCACAGTATAATTATGCCAAGGATTATGTCAGGAAGGATCTGACTTCTTCAGTCTAGAGAACTCCTGGAAGAATGCAACTCTTCTATCACTGAGTAGATAAATCCTAGGGGAAGCTGACTAAAGCCTAGGATCACACTAAGTATCATAAAGAGAATTTGAACCTAGGATATTCTGACTCTAAGTCTAGTAGCCCTATCCACTAGGCCACACTGTTTCTGTAATAGGATCACAAAAGGTAAATTGATGACTTCAAAAAATTTAATATTCTAATTTGTATATATACACAAATATATTTTTATATTACATTTATTATATATTTGTATACACATATACACCTGATATAAACTTTTCTTTTTTTCAATAAATGTCTAAATGTATTGTGGGCCACTTGGGTACCAGCCCCAGGTGTGAGCAAAGACGTGGTAAAGAATTAACTAGGCGGGTAGTTCGTAGGCTAGAGCTCCATTTATTGATCCTCAGGACAAGGTTTTCATAGAGCAAAAGAGACAAAGGAAGGGGACTTAAGTATTCTTATCATTATCTTAGTCTGTTATATCTGGAAAGTAGCATGGAATAGATAATTTGATAAAGATTTGTTATCTAGGAGATAAAGTCTTAGGGTAAGACCTTTGACCTAGGCCTCAGGTATCTGCTAATGCAGCTGCAGTCATAAAAGTATAAAATTGAGAGCAAACTTCAAAGCCAAAGCTGCAATCCTCAAAAGACATCATGTTTAGAGCTGACCACCCAAAGATACCTGAGTTCTGAATCAAATATTTTAGCTCTTAATAACTAAAATCTTGGGGTATATAGCCTATTGATCTCAGAACTCAAACAACATCCTTATAAGTGTAACCCATAGCAAAGAACTCAGGAGCTAACTTGATGAAAAGTCGCTTCTCAAAGAGGTCTTTGATATTCGGGCCCACTGATATCAAGGTAATTATCTGAAGTCCTGGCTCAGGCCTCTTTGGCTCCCAACATAAATGGACAGAAATCCCTCTGTGCTAGGTATCCCTATACACCAGCCCACTCTAGATGCTCAGCAGAAATACCCTTGGAATCAATTCCAATCAATTTCCAATTTTTTCTACATAAGTTGGGACATATAGAGGACTGAAAATTACTTTTCTCTAGCTTTGTGCTGGCCTAACCTGAACAAATAATGATAATCTCATTTATGCAGACTTTCAACATTTTAAAACTCTTTTCTCACAACAATCACCCTGTAAATGGTAGTACATGTAGTAGTATTCCCATTTTGCAGATAAGGAAACTGAGACCAAGACTTTAAGTGACTAGCCTAAAGTCAATGGGCAAAATTATTTTAAAAAATGTTTAATCTGCAATTCAGTTAAACACTCAGAACTACTATGTAAGGCTTAGGCCCTGAGGATAAAAAAACAGAACTGAAAATGTCCTTGCCCTCATGATAAGACTCTGAGTAGCTTAGATTCTCTGAAAAGAAATTTTAGCAGTGGAGAGGAATATGTAAGTATTAATGGTGTCAGAGCTGGGGTTTGAACTCAGGTCTCCTGACACCAAGGTCAAAGTTGTTCCTACTATACTAAGACTCTTAGTTTTTCCCCCAAAGGAAATTTAGACCCACAGGATTTGAATCCAGGTCTTTCTGACTCCAAGGCCTGCCTTATCCATTATGTTTCACTTCCTCCTCCACTTATTGCATGAACCGAGCCAGTCAGAGGTTCATAATGGTTTGGAGAGGAAAAGGAACTGAGAGGTCATTGAATCCAACACCCTCATTTTACATCTGGGAAAACCAAGGCCTACGAAAGGTAGATAATTTGTCCAGGATCACAGTTGGTGAGTGTCTTAGATAACATTGAAAACTAGGTTTTCTGACTCCTATGTCTCTGCTCTATCCACTACTCCATCCTGCCTCTCAGTTCCTCGAATTCCTCATGTGGGCAGCAGGATGAAAATCCTTCACAAGATGAAATGAGAAAATGTATGCAGAAATGCTATATAACCTTGAAGGTTTTATTTAAATGCGAGCTTTTAATCACACTAGAAAGTGACTTTGAAGTAAAAAAAAAAAAAAGACTGATCACATGAATCTTGAGCTTCTGGAAAGCTATTCTTACAGGTCAACTTTGGAATTCTGCTGCATTTGACCCTCCCCTGACTTCCTTCCCTGGTTTGCTGTTCCAGAGTCGTCAAATTACAGTACCCAGATGAGATATTGCCTCCTCCTCCCCTACCTCCCATTACTACTCGAGCAATGATGAGACAGTGGGTCAGCCCCAAGAAGGACTCAATCCACAGTGTCCAAGGGACCATAGGTGAGGCTGGCTGATAAATGGGGAAGCGGATGTGGAGAGGTTTTGTCTTTTGAAAAAGCTCATAAGCCATATGCTTTCTCTTATTGAAGGCCGTGATGGAGACATTTAGGGAGTTAGGTAGTGTCTGCTGGTGCCACCTACTGGGGAAAATCAGGTCTGGGGAGCATATGGGTTGGCTCAACATAGCCCAAGGAGACAAATGGCTACACAGAAAATTAACCTTAAAGGCAGTTCCCAGGAGTGATGGGCACAGTATGAGAACTGAAGAAAGACAGCGGTCACCACTTCTACAGCAGGGGCAAATTTTACTTCTGCAAAGCACTGCTACACCTTTCCTGAACCATGAAGTGGGAGTCTCCTTCAACAATGGTTTGAGACCTCAGGGGTGACAGGGGTTCTCAAAGAGGGCAACTGACGTGAGTATCACAGTTTACTAACTATCATGTCTCATTTCTCTGCAGTGGCCCCTCACAATGCAGCCACCAACGGTGGCTACTCCCGCAAGAACGACGGCGGCTTCTTCTCCACCTAGTCTTACTATTGCCCACTCAAGCAAAGGCTCTGCTAACTGCTAGCCCCTCCCTCTGCCACTCACCTCCATTAAATAAGTGTTCAGATGAACCCTTTGAAGGTATCTGATATTTCCCAGGCAGGAGGGGAAAAGCTTACCATCTGGATACCTGCAAAATGTGGGGAACTTTACCCAGAGTCAAAAACAAATCCAAGCTAGAATTCTCAGTATTGAGGAAATAAATAAACTCATAGATTTGTAATGGAAGAGCAAGGGTTTGGGTGGGTGGGTGGGGAAGGGAAGGGGTAACTTGTAAATTAGGTGCAGCTAGGTGGCACTGTGGATAGAGTGCTGGGCTTAGAATCAGGAAAACTCATCTTCCTGAGTTCATCTGGCCTCAGACACTTACTAGCTGTATGACCTGAAGCAAGTCACTTAACCCTGTTTGCCTCAGTTTCCTCATCTGTAAAACAAGATGGAGAAGGAAATGGCAAAACCACTCCAGGATCTTTGCTAAGATAACCCCAAATGAGGTTGTGAAGAATTGGAAATGTCTGAACAACAAGCTTGTAAATTAGTCACTTCTTTTTTGTAGCTCTGGACACCCACTACCATCAGGTCTTCTTAAACATAAGCTCGAAGGGACCACAATATTTCTTCTCCAGACATGAGTTACTGGGGTTTTCCTTGGGGATCTGGGGAAGCACCCTTTGGTGCTGTTCTGTTGGCCTTATCTTCCAGTTAGGGTTTCAAGCCTAAGGTTGTGGGCTGTTTTTTTTTTTTTCACCTTCTCCTACTACAATTTGTTTAACTCAAGGCTAAATTTCCCTTGAATCTAGTTTATGTAATATGAAATACTAATACTAGAAACTTATTAGAGAAGCAGTACCCTCCAACATATAACATTGCCCAGTGCTTGGACTGATGGATCTATGCACTATTTGAATAATTGAGAGAAAACCTAGTGGACCACCACTGATGAGTCAGAAATGGGAGCCTACTGTGTAGGGCACTTACATAAGGGACCAGTGAAAGAACAGAGAGCTCAGCACAAGCTATAGAAAGTTTATCAGCTCATCCTTGGGTCATTCAGTTATATAAATTACTTGAGGGTCCAGCAGTAGGGGAAGGACAGTTCCCTGAGCTGTTGCCAGTCTCTTATGTCTGTGGTTTAATATAATCAGAACAGTCAAATAGCAGTCAAGGAGATTCAGTTTACTGTAAGATCCAGAACTAAGAAAATAACACCAGAGAAGCTGACTTTACATTATGTCTGTGCTTCTGGCTCACAGGAAAGGGAAGTAATTTGACTTAATGGTTAGGAAAAGTTATGTAAAGACTAAGACTGATAGAGTAAAATTAAAAGGTAGAAAACTGATAAACATTAAGGGAAAGGAGACAGGACTTGAGGGATCATAGGAACAGATGAAACTGGGGATAGAGGCAAGATTAGGTATCTTTTTATTGGGTACCAATGGTAGTGCAGTTTGAAAGCCATTTAGGATAGCTGTTTCTCAGGGTTTTGCAGAGCTTAGGTGGTCTTTCTATATCCTTTTATTGGTAATCTCCATTTACAATCCATGGTTACTTCCTCCATTCACATGACTCCTAAATCTTTCTCTTCTCCTAACCACAGCCCCTCTCCCCTCAACGCCCTTTCCACTAGTCACCCATTTCTAAGTTATTTCTGTCCAGGCACCTGAAATTAAACATACTAAAACTGAACTAGGAATTCTCAACCCTCTACACCTGTCTCCCCCAGACCTAATTTATGTCAGTCACCTATCTGTATAACCGTGGAGCCATATTTGATCCATATCTCTCCTTACTATCCAGTCTAACTGGATCATTTCTACTGTGCAAATTTCTTTCATATTCAGGTCTCCTCCATTCTCACTGAAGTCACCTCATTCTGGCATTCATCATCTCTCAATTAAAATTATTTCCTGCCTCCAATCTCTGCTTCCCAATCCATCTTCCACATTCCACCTGAATAATCTTCATTGCACCTGATCATGCCACTCTCAGAAACTTTTACTGGCTCATCACTGCCTCCCTATTAAAGCAAAATTCTGACCCTGATATTCAAAGCCTCCTATAATCTGACTACAATTTAACCATCAATCTTTATTTCAATACTGTTCTTCACATAATCCATGTTGTTCCAACCAAACCCGTCTGTTTTCTGGTCCTTGTTTTCATCCTGTCCTTTCCCATTTCCATGTCTTTCTTTACTATTTCCTCTCTACCTAGAATGAACTTCACACAGAAATCCATTTTTTCTAGTCTTAAATCAGATGCTACTTCTCTGGGAAGCTTTGCTTCTCCAGATGAAAGTCATCTTTTTCTAAAATTCCTTTTTGAGCCTTACCTCCACTAATCCTTTGCAACTTCCTCTCCCCTTCATATCAATTACTTGTCTACTTCACCCTCCATTGAACTGTGAATTCCTCGAAAAGCAGTCACATTTCCCTAGTTCATGCATTTGCACTATTTCCTATGCTTGGCATGCTCTCCTTCCTCATTTTAGCCTCCTTTCAAGACTCAATTTAAATTCCACCTTCTGTAGGCTTTTCCCAGTTTAACAACTACCAGAAGAACATTCTGAGATTTCCTTTCACCTACTCTGTATATATATCTTGTTTTCAAGTATTTACATGTTGTCACTCCCATTAAAATGTGAGATCCTTGTAAGCAGGAAGAATGTTGCTTTCTTTGTATCCTTGGCACCTACTACCTGGCACAAGTAAATCCAAAATAAATGCTTAGTGAGCTGACAAGTTAAAGTCCTTCAAATTCTGATTCTACTCTACCTTTTTAGAATAAATTTTACTCTTTTAACTGGTAATGTCTCCCCTCTCTCCATATATGTGTGTATGTATAATGTATGTACATAATCTGTATATATCTTATGTGCATATATTTACATATATAAAAATGTGGGTGGGGCAGCTAGGTGGCTGCTGTGTATAGAGCATCAGCCCTAGGGTCTGGAGGACCTGAGTTCATATTTGGCCCCAGACACTTGACACACTTACTAGCTATGTGATCTTGGGCAAGTCACTTAACCCCAATTGCCCTGCCTTCCCCCCTCCAAAAAAAAAAAGGAGGGAGGGGAAATATACCTATTTATATGGACACATATTGTTTCCTTCATATAATGTAAGTTTCCCAGCAGATACTTTCCTATTTGGCCTACATCCCTAGTACCTGTCCGTTATAGTGGGTGACTGATAAATGGATGATTGAAATCAATCCACTGTTACTGATGGCTATCATAAAGCACTGTACCTGTCTAAAAGAAGCCAGATCTAGAGCTGTAAGAAATTTCAGGGTTGATTTAGGACAAACCCCTCATTTTATAGCTGGGGAAATGGAGGCCCCTAGAGATTGTGACTTGCCTAAGATCAAATAATCAACTGGTGACAGTCTGAATTGCAAGGCTGGTCCTCGGACTCCATTCAGCACTCCTATGGCCGGGTGAATTCTATTTATTTGTTCTTTAACGTGAAAAGGAGATCTTCAAACTGAAGCGAGACTGGCCACCACTATCCAAATCCTCATTTCTCGTAGGAGGCCGCTGGCTGGGAGAGGGAGACCTGGGACTGAGTCCCAGGCTTCCGGGGCCGCTCCTGCCCGCGGCGGGATGTCCCGCCGGCCCCACAAGCGCTCAGGGGCTCCTGACAGCGGTGGGGGGGGGGGGGGGGTCCTGGAGCGGGAGGGGAAGGGTGGCTGGCTCGCTCAGATCAGAATCGCCTCGATACTCAAGGGCAGGGGCGAGCCCCGCCTCGTCTATCTGATCAACTCATCACTTCTGAGCGCCCGGCCCCGGCCCGCCCCAGAGGAGCTGGCTCAGGGAGCCCGGGGGCGGCCGCCGCCTGTTCGTACAGGCCTCGCCGCACAGCGCCCCGGCCTAGGCCGTTCGGGGCTTCGCGGGAGGGGAGTTTCTCATCTCGGGCCGTGCCGGCGAGGCGGGAGCGCGGCCCGATCAAATAAGATCAGAGTGTAGGGGGGGAAGGGTTTAGGAAGCGGGGGATCCGCACGCGGGCACGCGCTAGCCTTGCACGCAAGCACTCTGGCCTTGCACGCGCGCACACATACACACACTCACTCACTCGCCTGGCACACTAAACTCGGCCACCTCACGCACATCAAACACCCCGCGTACAGAAACCTTACCACTCCCTAGACCTAGATCCCGCCTATAAACTCTGACCCCTTCCTGCAGCGCCTTTTATAGCTTCTTCCTTTTCCTCCCCGCCCCCTGTCTCAAAGGATTGTGGGAATAACCATAGAGCTCTCGCCGGATGGAGCGCCTTCTAGCCGTCGGCGGGCGCTGCCCCCTGGAGTTGAAGGAGGGGAACCAGCCAGGCTGGTAAACGGTAAGGGAGCCTGGTTCCCTACAGAAAACTTCCACATCCCGGGGAAAGCGGAAAATAATGAATTGTTAATGTTTTGAAATCGAATAACAACATATAGCGCCACAGGCTTTACAAAGAGCTCCCTTCACAACAATCCTGCGAGATAGGTTTATTTTTTGGCCAGGAACTGCGACAGCTTTGATGTAGGGAACTCCTGGTGTGGGAACTGCCTCCACCAATACACTCAGCAGCTTGTTGTCATAGAGTTGACACTGAGAGGTTCAGTGACTGGCCTGGGGGTATACAACCAGTTGTACTCCAAACCTGAGCCCAGATCTTGCTTACTCCAAAGCCTGCCCTCTCTCCATCGTACCCTGCTGCTTCTCTGCGAGTTAGGTACTGTAATGATTATTGTCCCATTTTACAGATGAGGTAACTGAACACGGAGAGGTGAGATGCGTCCTGTCCAGAGTCACACAACTAGTAGATATCAAAGTCATAATTTGAATCTCAGTCGTTCCTGACTACACTGTCCACTGTTCTGTTTACTGAAGTGCACTGGGGGAGGAATTCTTCCTAAGTCCACTGCTACTGTTCATCGTTTCTTATGAAGATATTTTCTTTATTTAGAGATATTCCTGAGTTAGGGTATAAATTCACTGAAGACAGATTGTCATGCTCCTTCTTATGTGTCCAGTGCTTTACATATAGAAGCTATTCAGGATGTATTTGTTGGTTTTGATGGGATCCCTGCTGCAGCCTCCACTTGTTTTTTCCCCCCTAAATTCTCCTTTAATGTAATAATTTTGACAACTCAGGAAAATCTAAGCACCAGATATGAGATGAGTCACTTCTGACCAGCTTTAAAAATGTATGCATCTTATGAACTGATACAAAGTAAGCAAAAAACATATGTGCAATGACTGCAATGGAAATGGAAACAGTTGAAACTGAATGACTCAAAGTTACAATGGCCAAGCTTAGCCCCAAAGAAAGAGAAGCCGCCTATCTGTCCACTCCCCTCCCTGTCCGTTCTTTGAGGAGGTGGGGAGGCCATGGCCTTGCATACAGCACCAGGCTTTCTGGAGATGGTGGTTAGTTTTGTGGACTTTGGTTGTTTTTGTTGTTGATATTTTGTCACAGGAATGGCTTGATAGGAGGAGAACCCCCTACTGGGAAATGTAAATGCAAAAGTCATCAATAAAAATAAGTTTTTTAAAGACTTTACATTCCCACCTGTTCCTTGCAGCAGTAGGGAACTGTGGTGGTGAGACATTATGTATAACATCAGACTTTTTCAATATGTTGCTTAATTTTGAAATTTTGTTTTCCTCTTATTATTTATTATAAGGAACAAAAGGCAGCATGGTTTCAGAACCAAGAAAACCTGAGTTCAAGTCCTATCTTTGACACATATTGACTGTGGTTCTATTTAAGTCATTTAACTTCTCATTGCTTACCCAACTGTCTAAAACCTTAAGTTGCAGAAAAGGTACCTACCTGCACTGGTAATGGGATGTTTCTCACTTAGGAATTCCTTAGATATGAATGAAATCACAGAAAGAGTTCCTATCTCCTCTAATAAGGTACGGTTCTCTGGGAGGCTGAAGAATACATTGGGAAATGTAGGTGATGTAAAAATGAAAAGATGCCATTAAACATTTTTGTTTTTAAAAGATGCTGCTTGATTGATCAGTTTCATTTGTGAAATGTGGATGTTAGAATTACCTGCCATAAAGGGCTTGTTAGGAAAATGCTTTGTTAACTTTAAAAACACTATGTAAAAGTACATTATTATTGTTATTAATTGGTGGCATCCTATAAATATAGCAGTAGCTCCCAGCCTTCAAAGGAAGGAGGCAAATTAATTTTATTAAAGGAAAAATTAAAAGTTTCATTGCTTTTTAAATGCTTTATCCAAGTTCACAAAGCTAGACAGGGCTAATCTCTGACAAGGTGGGTACAAAGTATACAATTTGCTGCTTTCTCCTTTCTACCTTCATTATCCTCCTACCTACTGGTTAATCCAAGCTCCCCAACACTGAAACACTCTTCCTCACAATCCAAATGTTCCTGTGGTACTTCCCAAAGGCTTTGCTAAGTGACTGGCTAAGGGAATAAAGTAACTTTTCCCACAGTATCGTAATTTTAAAACAAAGTTTTATATATGCCTTTTGTTGTTCCGTCATTTCTGGTCATATCCTTCTCTGCTGTCCTACCCCTCAAGCATGGAATCCTCTCTCATAGCAAAGCAAAACAGTTAAAGAAAACCAATTGATATGTGGGATAGTGTCTGGAAATGTATGTGCAACATTTTTCACCGAGGGTCCTCCAAACTCTTTGCCTAGATCCTTTTATTTAGTATCTTATATTACTTTCTTATCTATTATTTTCCTTATCTATTACTGATCTATTATTTTATGTTACTATATATTTTATTATTATCCTTAGCTATTATTTTAAATTACTATATACTTTATATTACTGTTGTCATTGTATATCTGTTCTCCTGGTTCCCATGATTTGTCATTGTTCAGTCGTTTTTCAGTGGTGTCCAATTCTCTGTGACTCCATTTGGGGTTTGCTTGGCAAAGGTACTGGAGTGGTTTGCCATTTCCTTCTCCAAATCATTTTACAGATGAGACACTGAGGCAAACAAGGTTAAGTGACTTGCCCAGGGTCACACAGCTACTAAGTGTCTGACGTCAGGCTTGAACTCAGGAAGACTTCCTGACTCTTGGCCTACCTCTATCCACTGCACCACCTGACAAATCAGTTCTAAGTAGAGATAAGCTACCTACCATACAAAGAGTACTGAATTTTGGAATCAGGAGACCTGGGGTGTGTTTTATCCACTAGCTTTATAGCTATGGTAGCACAGTGTTTGCATTGCCTACCTCACAGGGTTCTAGTAAAGAAAATTCTTTGTAAACCGTAAAGGGCAATTCAAATGTCTTGGCCAGATTTCCAGATTTCCAGATGGAGATACACTACCTCCTGCCTCAGAAGGCTTCCAGAGGCCAGCAGACCACCAGACCATGCTGGTGCTTGTCCTGAAGTAGGGTGTCAAGGCAGGGCCCCAGGATAAAGCAATTCTTGCCTCCTACCTGGGTTCCTAGTGGCCCATACACCCCCTCCTACTCCTTTCTGCCTTGAGGCAGACTTCCAGATGATTCCTAGGAAACAAATGCCATGTGCCATGAGTAAACGATGAGAATTTGAGGGTTAATCCTGAATCTTCTAGTTACCTGCATTTATCATAAATTCTCTCTATCCACTGATACTCTGCATTTAATCATACCTCAATGATTAACATACTTCTGCCCTTTCTTCCTCTCCCCATCCCAGTGATACTAAATCCCCAGCTTGTGACAAGCAAAACATATTCCCTAACTCCAGTTGTCCCCTTTCTTGTTCCATCCACATCAACCCTCTACCCCCCAATGTCCTACTCCAGATGTCTGCCCTTCCCACTGTGCCATCTGGAACTCCTACTCCATAATTAAACAACTTCCTTTCATTTTTAACCTCTTCTCTCTTGTTCCCTCTACCTTTTGGTATGCACTGATACCACTACCACACACACACACACACACACACACATCCTGGAATATTCCTTGCTCCCCACAAATTTACCACTCCATACAGATTCTGGTGACCCTCAGAATCCCCTCCCTCTTTCATCAATGAGCTTGGTTCATTACTAGTGACTCACAGTTTCCCTCTCCCCCTCAGCTCCTGCCTTCCTACTAGGGGACTTCAATATATATTTGAATGTTTCCTCAAATATCCTAGTTCCTCAATCTACTATACTCCCCAAATCTACTTAGTACCCCAGCTACACACTGGGATGGTCATATTCTTTACCTAACATTACCTACAAATGTTCCACTTCTGTGTTCAAGAACTCCTCTATTGGATCTTAATATTTTGTCATTCCATCTCTCCCTATGCCTTATGATTTCCAGTCTTCTTATCTGTCTTCTAATTTCTCCATCTTTCTCCATGACCTTTCCCAGGCCATCACCCTACTCTGGCCACACCCTTCATAGTTTCTGACTCTTGATGAGACAGCTCAACTCAACACCATCCTCTATCCTTGAGTCCCTTGGCCCTTTGACCTATCACCAATCACATTTTTCCAAATCCTCCTCCTGAGTTATTCCTACCACCCACCTCCTTCTCCCACTTACTTACATGAAGCTGAGGGGCCATCACCAGTTGTCCTGACCTATGTCTTGCCACCAGACTCCAAATAACTATGGAGGTGAAAGTGAGGCTGATGACTTGGCACAGCCCTGCATTGGTTATATCCAATTCACTTATATCCAATCACCTTCCTGATGTCATTGGTCCTCTTTGAGAATAAAAGACAAACAACAAACATAATGCTGAATGAAACTGGAGTCTCATCTCAAATGGGCCCTCAGAACAGCAAGGTAATCCTACACATCTTTGTTAGGTTCCCCAACCCACTCACACCAATGGCTATCCAAACCTTCTCTTCTCTCCTCAAGCCTCTGATTGTCCTCATCTCATCTGAGAACCTTATATTTCACCAAGAAGAGTTCCTTCTACCCTTCTCTTCAATACAGATCCACATATCATCACCCACCATTTTCTCCTTTGCTCTGGTCTCTGATGAAGAGGTAGGAAGCCAAGACCAATTCCTCTACAAGTACTTTTGATCTCATCCCCTGTCACTTAATCCAGCAGATCTGCCTTCCTGAATCACTGCCCTCATCTCTAACTTTTTAAGTCTCTTCCCTTCCCTGTTTTCTTCCTTGCTGCTTATAAAATGCTCATCACCCCATCCTTATTAAAAAAATCCTTACTTGGTCCTACCATCCTTGTTAACCATAATCCTATATCTTGCCTCTTTTGCTGTTAAACTCTTTGAAAAGGCCATCTTCAATTAGTGCCCCCACTTCCTCTCCTCTCACTCTCTTCTATGCCCTCAGCATCTGGTTTCCAGCATCAATCCAACTGAAACTGCTCTCTTGTTTTAAAATCTAATTGTCCTTTCTCTATATCCATGCTTCTTGACCACCTGCTGGTACAAAGGGAAGAGCACTGATTTGAATGCCCACATTCAAATTCCACTTCTGCCATTTACTACCTGTGTGACATTGGATGAGTTACCTCCTCAGTCTGTTTCCTCAGTTATAAAATGAAATGATGGGACTAGATAACTTCTGAGGTTCTTTCCAGTTCCAGATCTATTATCTTAAAAAGATATTAAAGACCACATCCTTCTCCTGGATACCCTCTCTTCTCTGGGTTTTCATGGTACTGCTGTCTCTTGGTTCTCCTACCTCTGACAATGCTTTCCTCAGTTTCTTTTGTGGAATCATCCATGCCACATCTACTAACAGTGAGTTTCTCCAAGGCTCTGTCCTAAGCCCTCTTCTCTTTTCTCTCTCTGCTCTCTCACTTGATCTTACCAGCTCCCATATAGAATATGAGACAACTAGGTGGTACAATGACTATTTTTGGACTTGGACTCAGGAAGACCCAAGTTCAAATTCTGTCTCAGACATTTACTTGCTATATGACTATGGGAAAGTCACTTAATCATTCTCAGACTGTCTCCTCAAATTGTAAAAGAGGGATAATAAAAGTACCTCATTCATAGGATTATTATGAAGACCAAATGAGAACATTCCATAATGTTCTTTGTAAACTTAATGCTAGCTATTAGCATTATTATTACAAAGCATAATGCTTTGTAAACTTAAAGACAGCTATTAGAACTATAAATGCTATTGTCACATCATCCTGCTGATGATGGCCAGGTCCATGTGCTTAGGCCTAGTCTCTCCGGTGAGCTCCAGCCCTGCATCACCAACTGACTATTTGAAATTTTGAACTGGATGTCCTGCATATATCTCAAATTCAACATGCCCAAAGGAGTCCCTATTATTGGGAATCCTTCCTTCTAGGCACACACATGTGAACCTTAGTAGCATTCTTTTCTCCTCTCAACTCACAAATCCAATCAGTTGCAAAAACCTTTACATCTCTCATATTTCTCATGCTCTCCCTTCACACAGCCACAATGCTCATTCCAGGTCTCATCACCTCTTGCTTAAACCACTGCAATGGTTTAATCAGTTTCCCTACCTCAAGTCTCTTCCTGCTCTAATACAACCTGCACACAGCTGTCGTGGACCTTGATCACAAACTCTGTCACCCCTTCCCTCCCCCCCCCCAGGAAACAAACTCCAGCGGCTCCTTATTACTCCAACGATCAATTATACACTCCTCTATTTAGCCCTTAAAATTCTTCATAACCTTGTCCTGCCCTATATTTCTAGAAATTTCTTTCCTCCATGAACTCTACAATACAGCTATATTGGCCTACGTGCCAGTTCTCACACACAGTCTGGTGGTCCTCCATGGCAGAATGTTCTCCCTCAAATTAGCCTCATAGAACCCCTGACTCCATTCAAGATTTAGCCACAAAGACCACCTACTACAAAAAGCCTTTCCTGATCCTTCACCTGCTACTGCTCTCCCCTCTGAGGTTATCTTCCATCTACTCTGTATCTTGTATGTATTTAGCTATGTACTCATGGTCTATCCCATTAAGATATAAGCTCTTTGAGGACAGGAAATGTTTTTACTTTTATTCCCAGTGCTTAACATAGTCCCTAGTACTAAATCATTTATGAAATTCTTATTATCAAGAAAGCTAATAGTGGTTTCATGTTTGTTGCTGACTTCATGTCTGACTTGTGACCCCATCTCCAGCTCATTTTACAAATGAGGAAACTGAGGCAAACAGGGTTAAGTGACTTGCCCGGGGTCACACAGCTGATAAGTGTATGAGGCCAGAATGTCGGAAGATGAATCTTCCTGACTCCATGCCTGGCACTCTTCATCAATTGTACCACCTAGCCACTCCTCTTAAATACCATTTATGAGGAGAGGTGCTGCATTTTCCCTCCCAATGAGCCTTTCTTGAGACACTTCAAATCATACCACAAAAACAGGTAACTACATCACCAGGTATTACCCTTTTCAGTAATATTCAACAAACACTTATGAAGGCAGGTCCTGTGCCAACTGGTGGAGATAGAAAAAAATGAAAACAGCTCTTCCCTTCACAGAGATTATATTATCTGGAGGGGATGTTAATATAAAATATATACAAAGTAAACACAAAGTATTTCAGGGGTTGGAAGGCATCAAGTAGGTACTGACATCAGCAGGAAATAGGAAAGGATTCTTTTGAGAGGTAACCCTTGACTTGGGTTTTAAATGGAGTTAGAGATTCCAAGAGACAGAGAGAAGGGCATTCCATACCCATGTAAAGACACATGGGATGAGAATGTAAAGTCAAATTGGGGAAACAACAAATAGGCCAATTTAGAATACATGAAGGGGAGTTGCACTGTCTGGAAAGATAACTGGAGCCAAAGGACTCCAATGTGAAGGGCTTTAAATGCCAAATAAAAGCACTGGGCTTTTATCTTGAATAGAGAGCCACCTAAATGTTTTGAGCTAGGGAGTACAATGATCAGACCTGGGCTATAGGATTGACTTAAGGAGCACCCAAGGATTATATCGAGGTAGACTGCTTCGTAGTATTCAGCAGGATTCACTAAAATCTGCATAAGACAAATAGAAATAGACAAAGGCTATAGGGAAAGAGATTTTATTTCCAAGAATTTGTACAGACAATGGTAAGTAAAAAAATTGTATTTTAACTTTTAAAAAAGGAGCTGCCCTCCTCATCTACCTGACATAAAGGGGACAGGTTTATGATAATCCTAGTTTTTTACATTGAATGTCAACATCAGAAAAACCAACATTGACTTGTTTTTTCCTTCAGCCACTAATTCATCACTGCCCAAGGAAATGGTTTTCTAGTGTTATTGTTTGTTTGGTTCTTGGTGATAGGACATATTAGTGAAGCTGATAATTTCAGTTGGTTAAAGAGTTCCAGGCTCTCTGCTTACTTAAAGAATTGAACAAGCTGTGAAAAATAAAAATGAGCATTTTCTTCCTTCAGAGTAATCATGTTCAACTCGTGCATTTTTGGTTCATTTTGTAAGAAAAGCATTTCAGAATAAAACCCCTCAAAAGTTTACACTGATCAACTCAAGAAGCTATAAAGATTGGTTTGGACAAACTGCTGTGACATGGGACTAGTTTAAACTATGAAGCTGCTCTAAGAACCAACCTCAGAGATGTTAGTCCTATTGGAAAAGAAAATACATTAAAGCTACTGAACTCAATATGTGCAAAATGTGCTGAACCTGGGTCTCTAGTGAGCCATCCCAAGCTCACCCTGACCAGGTGGATCTCATTCCTCCCTTTCACAACAGTCGCTTAAAGAGGCTTTCTTTCTTGTCAAAGATGCCATCAATCCCCAGGCAGCACAGAATCAGTCACACACGTTCTTCCTGCAGACCGATCCCAAGAGAGCTTCTCTTGTTAGGTCTGACTGTATGACTTCCTACTGCTGCCAGGGACTCCAAAGCCAATGGACTCATTTTGCCTAAACCCTACTTTACAGAAGCTTTTGCTGGTTTGGAGGGAACAGGTACAAAAGACAATACACTGCTACCGCTGTGGCAAGCACAAACAAAATACTTTCTTTCTGAGAGTTTTAGGAAAAGTAGAACCACTTCTTTTTTTAACCTTGACAATTAACAGACTTACATCTATGTTTGCTGTTCAAGGTAATTTAGTATGTTCAGCCCTTGTTATGAAGTCTATTTTTTAATGCAGAGGCCCTGGTCTCACCAAGGCCAATGATGCCACTGTAGATCAAAGGAGAAAAGTGGAGATGTCAATACTTTTTTTAAAATGTGGAGTTCTCCAAACAGGCTTGATCACCCATTCTTCCTGGAAAACTCCCCTAATCTCAAACTCACAATCATCCTTATTTCCCGAATTTCAGAGGCATGAAAAAGCCCTAATCTATCTAGACACCATGAAACAATATGTGGATAAAGACCATCCAAATGGCAATGCACTGCCCCCTCCCCAAACTCAATCCTTCCCTTTTCCCCCCCACCCACAGTAGTTTCCAAGAAAAGTATAATATGTAGGATCACAGGAGGTAGCCAGACAAAAGTAGAAGTAATCAACTGAGAACTGTCTTAACAACCTAGTCTTTTCAAAGAGTATGGGTTTTAATATTTTGGCTAGAAATGCCAATCTTTCTAATATCTAGTAAGAAACTCTTGTAATATGGTAGGTTTCCCTCCACTCCCAACTGCAAATAAATTGAAAACGTCTTTCCTTCAAAATTCCCCCTCCCCCCAGTGGCTACATTTCAAACTTCTTTAAGGATAGCATTCAAATCTAGGAAATTTGAAAACTCTACCAAGGCTTAAGGAAAACAACAGCTTACTAATTCTCCATATGCCATTTGATCTGGTAAAACCCTAAGCCCTCTGCATTTATGGATATAGCTCTTTTTCTTATCTAGGATGTCTCTGCTTTCTGGCCTGATCCCAAACAGACAAGCCTTTCCCCAACCTTAGCCATTCCCAAAGACTGTCTTGGCAGAACTCCTACACATTCAGCACCCAGCTAGTTCATCTGCTCTCCTTGTGCACAGAAGGCAATGTCTCTCTATCATATCCCCAGATGGACATAAAATAGAGAACTTTCCGAAGCCAAATGCTTCCTTGGCATTGTATAACTCCCATTTATCCAATTTGCCTAATCCAGATCAAACAGGGAAAAGTGAGATTCGGAAAATATTCCCTCCCAAGAAATCATGGCCCAGCCTACTCTCGCTACTCTTCTCAGGCTTCCTCAGTTTTAAGTGATCCTGAAGAACTGCTGAGGAACAAAATACATGACAGGTACTCTTCAGCAAGAGGTATGTAATGTTATCACCAAGAGGTGCACTATATAGCTGAACACCATAGACTCTTTGCAGTGGATTAATTTATAAACAGATCAGAGGAAGGTAGAGAAATTGGCTTTCTGGAATCCCCCCAAGCCTGAATGATGTGGTGATCCCAAGGAGCTTTTGCTAGGCCTGGCAGGGGCAGAGGATTCGGAGTCATCCTGGAGGGCTTTGCTGATCTCAGTCCGGCTCTTCTACAGGGGGCATAAGTCCCTGAAAGGCCTCTTGCCCCAGGTCCCTTGATTGGTAGTTGGCGGTTCAGATGTCTTAGAGTTCATTTTATAAAGAGAACGTAAAATGCCATCACAATGCAGGCAATTGCCACAGCAGCGTGCAGCCTGGTTCCAATCACAGCAGCTGACAAAAAAAAAAAAAGCAAAGAGCAAAATGACACCCCCGTCTTTCAAACAATTTCTCACCTTCTGGTGAACACTTTTGAGATCCCAAGTGTGACAGTCAAAAAAGGTTTCAGGTTTTCAGGCCCTGAGATCCATGAGATTTGTCTGCCATAATCTTCCTCTGGTACAGATGCACCCTTGCTTTCTGCCTAGCACCCTCTTCCTTGCCTCTTTTCTGGAACTTTCCATTTCTGACTTCTCCAGGCTAAAAGGAATTTCCACAGGGAGAAGCAGAAACAGCCCAGGCAGCCCAATCTCAACTCAGGGGGAGTGACAAGAGCTTGGCATAACCTGGGTGTGGTAATTCTCAAAGGCAGACTCTAGTGAGACAAGTCTCTCTCCCTCCCTCCCTTCCTGAAAGTCACTGCATCTGAGTCCTAGCAGCTTCTCGCAAGAAACGGAGGCAGAGCTGTATGTTTGTCTCTGTGTGAGATTCCAACTATCCCTTACTCTGAAACCTTCTTCCACCCTCCTATCAACAGTGGTTCCTTGGCACCTCAAGTTAGGCCACAAGCCTATCTAATGGCCAATTAAAACATGCCAATAAAAAATACCTAAAACTTTTGATCTTCCTAGCCAACCTGCCTTTTCTGTGAAAGGAACTGGGCAGTTGCAATGAACTAGGATGGACAATTCACAGTAGGAAAGCTTCCTCAAGGTCACTAGAAGCCAGGAACAGAATCTAAATGTCCCAAATCAGAGGCTCAGAGAGAACTGGGCCTGAAGCCAGGAAGACTTATCTTCCTCAGTTCAAATTCTGCCTCAGATACCTGCTAGCTGTGTGACCCTGGGTAAGTCACTTAACTCCGTATGCCTCAGTTTCTTCATCTTAAAGTAAGGATAATATTAGCACCTAACTCCCAGGTTTGTTGTGAGGAAGATGTGAGACAATAATTACAAAGCACTTATTAGCACAGTGCCTGACACACAGTAAGTACTATAGAGTTAGCTATTATGATTGTTATTGTTGTTAGCCATCACTGTGGCAATCACTCGTGGGAAAGGAATTGAAAATAAGGCCAAAAATTCATACAGCAATGAGAGCCAAAACCTAAGAGGGAGGAAAACTCCAGTTGATCTTGCCTAGAATTGGAAAATGTTAAGTTGGCCTAAGTCCTTTTGTGAAGATTACAGCCTTATCAACAAACACCAGCTTTGTCAAAAATCTTTTGTCTGATACTTTTAAAATGTACATGTTGCATTTTATTCAGAAAGTTTAAGGTACTAAAATCAATCCCTGAATTCCTCATTGTTCCTGTTTTTAATGCTCACCTCCATCCTAAATGTCAGAAAAATGATTTCCCTTAGTCCTATATTCTTAGTCTCTTTTCACTACCAAAACACTTTTTTTTTTTCCTTTTGGAGGGCAATTGGGATTAAGTAACTTGCCCAAGGTCACATGGCTAGTTTTTTTGTGTGGGTGTTGTGTCTGAAGCTGGAACCAAACTCAGGTCATCCAACTCTGGGGCCCGCGCTTTACTCACTGCGCCACCTAGCTGCCTGCTACCAAAACACTCTTAAAGCTTGAACCACATCTAACAGAACCCTTCTTGTCTCTTGCAATTCCTCAATGCTGCCATAAAAGCCTTCTCTTCCTATGCCAGCAGTCTCACCTTTGTAGAACACGCCCCAGACGCCCTTCTTCTCTGAGAGCAGCCAGGTCCTGAGTCGAGGCACCTTCTTGAAGTAGGCACAGGTGCAAACAAATAGCAAACCAAATACCAGGATACCATCCAGAGAATAGACTGTGAAAGGGAAAAGAAACAAAACTTGGCTTATCACTGGTAGAAAAGCTAAGACTGATGATGCTGCCTTGGGAGGGCTGGGGGTGAACAGAATGGTGGGCACCATTTAGTCAATAACCTAAATGGGATAGGCCAACCCTTAACAACAGGAAAGTAATTTTCTGGTATTATCAACATTACCTCAATTAAATTTCAACAAATATTTAATGAAAGCAAGACTATGAAATAGGTCCCTGCTATTCTCAAAAGCTTCTTAAAGAGCATCTTCTTTAGGCCAATTTCAACTTTTTTTTTCTCCCAATATTTGCCACAGGTTATGCTGAATAGGTAAAACAATAGGTGTCATTCATTAATTACACAAGCATTTATTAAGCACCTACTATGTGCTAGACAGGTGCTGGAAATCTTAAACCCAAAATGGAATAGGTCTAGAGTTTCTCTCAGGGAGTTTACATTGGGGAAGTGGGGGAGGGGGGATTGGGGTAGGTGGAAAGAAAGGGGAAAAGAAGTAATATGAATATGTGTAAATACAAAATATATACAAAGTAAAATAAACTAATTTGGGGGAGAGGACACCGGCAACTGGGGGAAACAGAAAAAGCTTCATCTAGGTGACACCTGAGCTGAGCCTTGAAGGAAGAAGCTAGGAATTCTAAGAGAGGAGGTAAAGGAACAGAGTCCTTGCAGAGGCCCAGAGGCAGGAAGCAGAATATGGTGGTATGGACTGGTAGGGAGGGTAATTTGGCTGGAATGTGAAGTGTGTGAAGGAGAGTCACACAGGAAGGAAGTCTGTTCAGTAAGCCAAAGGGAAGGCTGGCATTAGGTGATGAAGGGCTTTAAACTGGAATAGATTCACTTACTGCATAAATTCTACTAGTATAGTACTGTATTTGACCTTAGTCAATAGAGATATCCTGTGCAGAAATTCCCTCCTCCCCCAATTCTACCTGACTGGGGTTGGGGAGTTTCACGCACTTAACTAACATTGCCTTAATAAAACTGTTCTACAAGTATGGCATAAGTTGGGCCAACAAACAGGTAAGGGGGAAATGCTTAAAAGGATCACCTGGCTACTGCTGTTGTTTCTAAGAGACTGATAAGAACTGGGCAGCACAATGGCCCTACAAAATAATAAGGTGGTAGTCCAAGAAACACCTGGCCTTGCAATCCCAACCAATCAAAGTCTACTGTATCTCCAGAGACAGGCAAACTGGAATCTAAGACAAGTACCCAAGAATTCTGAAATTAGACCACCTGAGAGGACCTACCCCACCCCCCAGAGGGAACTTCCCTTACAATGCCACCCACACTGTAGTACTGAAAACATGCCAACAAGTGAGCCACATACAAATATACACACCCATCTTTTCAAGCCTTTAATAAATAATTCATTTGAGATTCAAATTTGAGATAACTTGCTACTTTTAATATCTTAAACCTAAATAAGATTTAATAAAATAGTGTCCCCCAGTTAAGAAAAAAAAAAAAGGTTATCAGTTCTTCTGGAATCAGGCTTCTGTGAACCACGGATGACAAGAGGTTTACAGGGTATGAGACACTTTTGGGGAGAAGCAGAGAATATTTAACATTCTTGTTATAATAACTCATTCTTGTACTATAGAAAGGAGAGGGGAAGTTTACAGCTAAATACACCAGAGTTGGATCTGTTGGCACAGTAGGTTAGGGAAGATGCAAAGTTCAACAAACTACAGGGATTGGAGTTCATGTATATATTATTACTGGTCCATAATTAGACAGCAACTGTGAGCGTGACATTCTCTTACTAGACAGAATATGGAATAAGATCCTAAAATAAAACCTCCAACCTCTTAAAGAAGAAAAAAAAAAAGGAAGTAGAATCTTTAGCAAGCTGAGCAAAGTGGTAAATAGAACGAAAATCAGGATCCTGGTCTTGAGTTCTATTTCCTGCCTCAGCAACCTGGGATGAATTCCCTCAAGGCAGGGTGGTTCAGAGGAAAAGATGCTAGACCAGCAGACATGGAACCTTGGTACAAATCTCAGCCTTTCTGATTGCTTCCTAACCTCTCTGAGCCTGTTTCCTCACCAGTAGAATACGGGGTTAGGACTAAGTAGTCCTTATGCTTTCTTTCAGTTCTAAATCTATGACCTTGCATATGACCTATCCACAAAGGAAAATTTTAGTCCTAAGGAAAATTTTGAAGCAGTCAAATGATATAGTACACACAATCCTGATATCCTTCCACCCCTCACATAAGAGTTTCCTAGGGCTTCATTTCAACTACTGACTACCCTGGCCACATCACAAAGATTGCTTTCAAAGGGCACTGAACCTCTGCTCTAGACACTGTTCAGTTATGTATGACTTCATGACTCCATTTGGGGTTTTCTTGGCAAAGATACTGGTGATTTGACATTTCCTTCTCCAGCTCATTTTATGGATGAGGAAACTGTGGCAAACAAGGTCAAGTGACTTGCCCAAGTTCACACAACTAGTAAGGCTCTGAGGCTAGATTTGAATTCAGGAAGATCATTCCAGGCCCTATGCTCTAACCAGTGCACCACCTAGCTGCTTCCTGTTATATAGTAAAACTTGTTCACAGAAAGCAATCATAATGGAAAGGACCAGGGATCATGGGAAGGCAGATTTAGAGCTAAATAGGATCTTATGCTAAAGGAATTTTAAATGGCTTAATATATTCACCTCTGGGAGTAATTTTTATTTTAATATGGGACAAAGATCATTAACTCAAGGGAAAAAAACCTCTAATGGAGTAATTTCAAACATCAGGAAAGGCACATAGGGAAGATATTTTTTTGTTTCTCAAATCATCACCTAGTTAGCTACTTTCCCTGCTGTGTAAGGCTAACCAGAAAAGGAACATAAAATGATTTTTATCTTACTAAGATCATGACCAAAAAGCTTCTGGAGCAGACTCCTCTCATTCCCCCTCTCCCCCCCCCCCCCCCCAGCTCTGGAAATAAAAAGGTAAACAGTATGGAAATTACCAGGTTATTGAGAAGAAGGAATGAGGCTACCCTCTACTCCCACCTCCATACAGAAATCAATCTCTAGTCCCTGAAGTCGGAAATATTTCCTTAGACATAGTTTGTTACTGATGCGATTACCTGATTATCAGTGTAATGATAACAGTAAGTTTATGGAGCACTTTTAAAGAGTATAGAGTACTTTCTTCACAATAACAGGTAGGTAGATGCCTACAGTATACCCAGGGTGTCTGGATGTAATGAACTGGTCGGAGTTGTTACTTATACAACAAAGGATTGATGTAACAAACTTATAAGCCGCTACCACAACCAAGAGCCTAGGATTTGGCATCAAAGAACCTGGATACGAATTCTGACTCCGACTTTTCACGGTAATAGCAGTTTCCAGGTACGTGACTGGCACACCACTTTACGCACATAGTTTCATTTTCTCCTCGCAATGACCCTGAGAGCAGGCAGATGATACTACCATCATCTTCATTTTACATATGAGAAAAAAGGCTGCGAAGGCTCTTTAACTTGTTCGGGATGCCACCACTAGTTAAGGGTTGGGAGGCTTCTAATCCAGCTTTTTCCGACTTGGAGCCTCCCTCCCACTCAGTCCAACCTGGGCCTCAGTTTCCCCTTCTGCATGACGAGCCAGGGTCCTTTTCAGCCCTAAGTCGCCAGGCTCCAAACTTCTGGAGGTTCCGCTCGCAGGACACCGACGCAGGCGCCCCCTCCCCCAGCCCCGGAGAGCGGGAGGGGGGGGATTGGCTAGCTCGGGCGGCTCCTCCCCCACCTCACCCCCGTGACCCTCCTGCCCGGTCACCTGCGGCCTCAGACAGAGTCTCGGGCCTTCCAGGGGCGGAGAGCGCTCCCCCGGGGGCAGGCTCCCCAAGTTTCTGGACCAGGAGGGGGCGGGGAGAGCGGCCACGTCGGTCCGGGCCCCGCCCGCCTCCCCTCCTCTCTGGGCTGCCACGTCTCCCCTCCCCCCAACCCGCCCCAGGCGCCGTTCTCACCGTTCGTCATGACGGCTGGGCCCGGCGGGGCCGGGGCCGGGGGCCTCGGGGCTCCGTAGACAGGCGGCAGCCGCGGCGGCGGAGACCGGCTCCCGCTTGACACTTCCCGATCTGAGCCGGGGTGACTAGCAGGGGATGGACGACGCAGGCGCAGGAGGAGGGCGGAGAGCGCCGAACCGTGGCCAGGCCCGGCCAAGTGAGCGCCGAGCGTACGTGAGGCGCGTGGCGGCGGAGGCGGTGTATGTAGTCATGGCAACAGGTTTCAACGCTGGAGGCTGGGTGCTCCTTCTCCGAGGCTCGGTTTCAGGCGCGTGCAGTGGAATCCAGGGCGAGCGTCAATTGAACTTTGCACGTACCTCTGCGGGTTTCAACACGTTTGCTGACAGCGGAGAAATGTGTCGGTGGGCTTTGTGTCTGCCTGCTGCTCAGTTGTATACCTCTGGCTCATTCTTATTTCTAATAAAAATTGGAACTAGCAGTCTGGGTTTGTTCGTTCACTATTAGTATCAATAAATGATAGCTCTAATTTCCCTTTCATAACCACATCGAGAGGCAGGTAATACAATTTATATATGACATCACCAAACAGAGAGTTTAAGCCATTTGCCCATGATTACACAAGCTAGAAAATGTCTGATCAGGAGGTGGAACCTGGGCCATCTGATTCCCGAATCAAAGGGTCTTTAAACTAACTTACCCCAAGAAGACAATGAAAGAAATTATCTCCATGATTCAGACCCCAAGAAGGGGGATATTAAGGTATTAAGATATTAAAATATTCAGACCCCAAGAAGGAGCACTGGGGATCGGTGCCTGGCATGTAATGTTGGAATGTAAACTCATTGAGGGCAGGGGATGGAGCTGTGTTTCCCCTGCCTATCAAAGCAACATAGGCATTTAATAAAGAGATTGGATTGATTGATTTTTAGTAGGTGCCTAATAAATATTCGATGAATTAATGCATAAGGAATCAAGGTGTACCAAGTCTCAGGTGCATCATTAACTATTAACCTTTCTGGGTCGTAATTTATTCATCTGCAAAATGGGAATAATATCTATCTTGCCTATATCACAGGGTTGTCAAGGAAATATTTTATGTGAAAGCACTTTGTAAATTGTAAAGGGCAGCAATAGATTGTAGTATTATTATTTTCTGGAAAATATTCAGATAATTGTAGCTTATCTGACTTTTTGACTAGTTTTCTCAAGACTGTCTTGATTATCTCCTATGTTTTTCTCATTCAGATGCAACCATGGTGACTGGCCACTGAAACCAGAAACAACCAGTATCTTGGTAATGATTTAATGCTTTACTGATCATGTATCTATTAATTTATTTCAGAGAATGAAGGTAAGTGTGCTTGAGGCAGAGAGAGGAGGGGAGACAGAGTAATATTTACCATTTTAAAAATTCATTCATTCTCTGTACTTGAATGGGTTTTAATTGTCCTGAAATTAATGTTTTCTCTACTCTGAATTTGAGCCTCAAGTTTCCTAATATGTAAAATGGGAATAATAATACTGGTACTTCTTACCCTGTAAAGGGTGTTATGAAGATCAAATGAATAATATATATTATATATTATTATGTATAATATATATTATATGTCATTATATATAATATATAAGACAGATAGCAATATATAGAGAGATTATATATATAGAGAGAGGGATGTATGTGAAGTGCAAGCCATAAAGCTTGCTTTATAGCTTTTACTGTATTCAAATATGACAACTTTTAAATACCCGAAAACAGCAATAGCTTTTCATCTAGTTGGAGAGAATACAGAATGTAGTAGATATACATAGATATGCACAAAATATATATCCACATACACACAGTATATATAATGTATATATGCCAAAAGGTAGTAGGAGTTCAGAGGAAGAAGAAATAACTTACAACTGGGGAATCAGGGAGAATTTCATGAAGAAACTGCATTTTAACTAAGCTATAAGCATGATTTAGACAGGCAGAGATGGTGGGAGAAGATATTCTAGACCTACAGAATGGTATGGAGGAAGATACAAACATCTCTAAATCCTGGACTTGTTCAGGGTACATCAGTGGTCCATTTTGACTATACTATTAGAATAAATTATAGGGAATGATGTGAAATGAGGTTGGAAAGGCAGATTGCAGCCAGATCGTGGAAGGCTTTAAACACCAGAGTAAGGAATTTGTATGTTATTTTATTAGCAATGAGAGGTAGAGATAGTTGAAATACTTGGCTTTTAATCTTGAAACTGCTACTTTCTGTCTATAAAATGAAGGGGGTTGGAATGAGAATCTGAAGTCCCATCCAGCTCTAAAGTAATATTAAATTATTTAACTTCTCTTGGCCTCAATTTCCTCATCTGTAAAACAAGAAAATGAGGGGGTTGGACTAGATGGCCTTTAAGATCTAACACTGATGCTACCAATGTGACTTCGGGAAAATCACCAAGCTTCTTGGTTTCCTCATCTGTCAAATGAGGGGGTTGAACTACATAATCTCTAAGCTTCTTTCTAGCTCTAACACTCTGTGATTCTGAGTCATCAGTTGTTTTAAAGTAGAAGAATGACATGATCAGAGCTGTACTTACAGAAGACTAATCTAGCCTCAATGAGCAGGATGAGTTGAAGAAGTAAGAGACAGAAGCCAGGGAAACTAGGTATAAGGCTATTGAAATAATCCAATATAGAGGCTGTGCAGGTTTGAACTGAGGCAGCAACAATGGAAACGGAGTAGAGATAGATGCAAGATAAATTGTGAAAGTAGAATCAATAAGATGTAAGTGATGAGAGTAAGAGTAGTCAAATATGACTCCTAGATTTCTGAGTGTGAATATCATTAAGCAGGGAAGTTGGTAGGAAGAGAAGGTTTTTTTGGTAAAAGTTGACTGGTTTGGTTTTAGGCATTCATTCTGTAAAAACAAAACAAAACAATCAAAACAAAAACAACCAGTTATTATGTCTCTTCCAATAGAATGTAAACTCCTAGAAGACAGGAATGTCTGCTTTTTATCTGTAATTCCCTTACTTAGCACAGAGTAAATCCTTTGTCATTCATTTTATTCAGTCAGAACATACTTTGTAAAATACACTGTGTAAGACACCTGGGGGATAGAAAGATTAGACAAAATCCAATAATAGCCTATATGAATCATTTTTGCCCCTATACTAGAGTCCAACCCTAAGAATGTCTCTGAATTTATTTTTTTTTGTTCTAGGTATGCACTTTTATCTTGTAAACATCAGACTAACAAAGCATGAAATAAAAAGCATGTTAAGTAAACATTTCATAGGGATCTGGAGCATATCCAGAATGCCTCAGAAGGTATCTTCACAGGGAGAAAGCTTGGAAGATGTCCCCTCTTCATGTGAAGGATGCTAATGAACTACTTCCAGAAGATTCATGTAAAGGAAATGTCTTGGAGAGACAAACTGTGGAACATGTGCAGATGTCCTATAACTGGTCCTGATTGGCTAACCAGGGGTTGAAAAGGAAACTCTTTGATTGACCATGGAGTCATTCAAAACTGTCAGTTTCAGCCTCTCCTCTTGGCCTCAGTGCTCTGGAGGAAGCTTGGTGGCTTGGTGAAGGGCGTGGTGCTTATGACTATGAGTTCGAAAGGACCAGTGCATACTTTGGCATTCTACAGCCAATGAGGCACATCCATGCACTGAGAAATGAAGAGAGTGGAGCCTCTCTCAGCATGCCATCTTTCCAGAGTTTGGATTTTGTAGCCAGTGCAGCGTCAATTGCCTGAGGATGATGGAGCAATTTCTGAGAGGAACCTTTGGGAAAGCAGCCCAAGGTAGCTAAGACACAGGTTCATCTGACACTCGTATAGTGTCTAGGTATGAACTTGGTGGGACTAATGCTATTTAGGAACTGAAATAAATTTTGAGCCTAATCTCAACCTCGGAGACCAAGGTAGTATGATTGGGAGAGGGGGATATGCCCTGAGGTGCTAGAGAAGTATTTGTGTCTGTTTTTCTATGTCTTTGAAATAAATATCCCTTTGTAAAAGCTAATCTGATTTTAAGTGGTTAAATGAAACTGGGGGTGCTAGTCATTGGCCCCCTAACAAGTGGGAGGAAGACGAATCAAGTGGTAATTGAGCTGATGGCAGACAAAAGAAGTCCACATAACCCCTTTCAGAGTACCTGAGAACCCTGAGGTTGTGTGATGTACCAGATTTAGCCCTGGAAGAGTGGGGTCACAGACAACCATATTACGTATAGATCAAAGAATAGAGAAAAAATTCATACCCAAAAACACAGATAGTAAAAACAAAACAAAACAAAAAACCAACCCCAAAACTTTCACCCCTAGTGGCCCACACCTCTCCCAGGAACTTTTATAGTAGTCCTGACTCTGTGTCACTCTAGGTTTGAGAATTCCCAATGCGAGAAAAGAAGTTGGATTTCTAGGGAATGAAGCAATCCATCCTCTGATGAGACTTACTTTCTCTGGGAACTTGCATAGTTACTCTAGATTTGTAGCACTATCCTGGGGTTAACCCCAAATTAGGAAAGAGCTTTGTATCACCAAAGAGTCTGCTCCTGACCCTCAGACCTACACAGTCCAGACAGCTTACAGTACTCATAAAGCTTTGGCCAGATCTGTATTGGCCCCTCCAAATGGTGATTCTGTACCTCACTGCTCCATGGTTCTAGCTTATTCCTCCAGCCCATGTGTGTCTAGACATTGTTAGAATTTCTCATTTCTGTTAGGGCTTAGGGCTCCTTGACTCTATGGCTGCCTCTATCACAGCTGTTGCTGCTATTACTACTTCTAACACTGTCATTTCCCTTGGGGAAGTGCTCCAGCGCTTAGGATGGGATAACCAAAGCCAATATTCCTCTGAGCTCTTTTGTTAGTCAGGCTTACAGCACTCCCTGAATTAGCCAGGAAAGGGCAGCTCAGGAGAGCTGCTGACTCAATGACCCTCTGAGCGTACTTAGGGTGACGGAATGCCACACTGCTTCCCTACCTCAAGGTACGTGTATTACCTCCCACATGGGTATCACCTCACAGAATCTTTTGGAGATTGGGGAAGAACACAATCCTTTCTGTACACATTTCCAACTACCCTCCTTCCAACCCTCATCTCCCCTTGAATAAAGACAGGTTGGGCAAATAATCCTGAAACTCAGAGAAGCCTCCAAAAAAGCACTAGAAACACTGAAAGAAAAAATTATATTTGTTAATGCTTGTCAAATTTATAATAGAAAAAGAAAAAAGTTAAATAAAAGAAAAAAGAGCCAGAGAAAGAGATAGGGAACATGTAAAGACGTATTAAGCAAACAGGGAAGATATGATTATTCTGATGAAAAGGAAGGAAAAGGAGGTGGCAATCATTAATGTCAAATGCCTGAGATATATCAAGGAGAATGAAGACTCAAAGTATAGGGGATCTCTGACCCTTGGTCTCCTCAATACTTGGGCTTAATATGAAGGAAAATAGATGGCTCAAACCCCCATCCTGTGCGGACTCTTCTCAAACCAGGTGAATCACCAGATAACTAATATGGAGAATAGTGACATGAGTATTGAACATAATAAAAATAACATAACAGACAGAAAAGCCCATAAGACAAAATTGTTCTTAACTCCTCAAGAACAAATAGAGAGCAATTTTCCCCACAGCCTCCTACTCTAGTGAGGAAAAGTAGCCATTTCTAGGCAGGGAAGAGAGTAAGCTCAAGGCAGGATTTATATCTGGAGGATACCACTGGGGAATAGGGCTGACTGGTGTTGTTTCTGCAACCTTGTATCTTTGCTTCATCACTCTTCAGGATAAAGAGCTTTCTTCCAGCCAGGTTAGGCCAAGTACTTTTTTTTTCTCACCTTTTTCCCACCCTGGCAGCTGGGATGTAGAAGGACCATATCTCTTGATGTCTCATTTTGAGTCCAAAGGTAAACACTCTCCCCTCTTTTTTGTGTGTCCCTTTCCATTCCTGTTATGGCATCCCACTTGACAGGACCTTCCAGAGCCTGTGCTTCACCAGCCACAGCCTTTCAGATCACAGGGTCACCTCCATAACAGATAAGGCACCAGAGGGCTTGATGTGGAGTACATGAAGGTTCAGGCTAAGCTAAACAAACAAACAAACAAACAAAGGATATATGAGAGTTCCTCATATCTAGCCCAACCCACACCTACCACATTGGGCCACCTGGACATTTTATTTTCACACTTTCACATTCTACCTTTGGTCTTTAACTGGTGTTCCATCTGAGGCTCTGGGTACCTTGGTGGTAAGTTTTCCAAATCTACATGATCCAGACCCACCTTGTTGCCTTCTGGCCCTCTTTATGCCCTGCCTTTTCTGTTCCCACCCGTTCATACTCTTTCTAGCTCTGGGAATAATGATCAAGTCAACAGTACAATCCCAGAGGACATACCAATGAGTTGCCCTATGGTTCCACTTACCATCCCTGTGTCTTCCCACCCAAACTCCTCTCCCTAGCCACTGTTTCCCTATATGTTATCTTCCTCTATTCAGATGTAAATTATTTGAGAGCAGGAGCAAGGTAGGTATTTAATACATACTTTTTCATTCATTCATTCATTCATTCTGCAAATTGTTGAGTTGTTCCTTGTTCACAGAGTGCCATCTGCTGGCCACAGCTTTCCCATTCACATTTGTGCAGAAAGATGTGTGAGAGAGACACTGTATACAGGATTGGGTAGATGTGGGACAGACTTCTTACATTGAAACAGACCTGCAAAAATAGATGAGAGTTACCCACGATGGCAGAAACCAAGGAACCATGCTCCATATTCACAAAGTGCATTTCTCTCTCTCTTTCTCTCTCTCTCTCTCTGTGTTACAGGTTGGTGGAAGGAAGGAATCTTCTGGAAAAGACAGGATGGAATGGAATGCACATTTATGCATGTAGAGTTTGCCTTGGCAAGAGGAAGGACTACATCTTCAAATGAAATAGAGACAAAGGAAGGGATAATAGGGGAGGACATTTGAGGGATGTGAGAGGAAGATAAGGGAAATTGGTGTACGGCCTCAATTTCTCCAGTGAAGTAGAAGGCCAAGTTCTCAACTGAGAGAGTGAGGGAAAAGAGTGCCATGGGAAATTTGAAGATGGGTGAAAAGGTTTGGAAAAACCGCTGTAGTAAATGGAAGAGTTAATTAGCAAGGTGCACATGGATTGTCTTGCCACAGTGAGAGCCCAGTTCTAATTTATTTAATATATGTGAAATGGATCCAATCAGAAGTTTCATGATTTTTTTCTAGCTTCATTTGGTAGCATATGTATAGGAGCAATGACAGTGGATGGTGGGAATAATTCAAAGCTAAGGTTCTGCTGTTGTTGTCCAATCATTTCAGTCATGTCTTCATGACCCCATTTGGGGTTTTCTTGGCAAAGATACTGGAGTGCTTTGCCATTTTCTCCTCCAGCTCATTTTACAAATGAGGAGCTGAGGCAAACAGGGTTCAGTGACTTACCCAGGGTCACACAGCTAATAAGTGTCAGAAGCCAGATCTGAACCCAAGATGAGTTCTGTAATGGGAATGTAAATTTAAAGATCTTCCCTGTCCCTAGGCTAAAGTGCACCTGGAGCCTGGGGTGGGAGGCTTGTTTTTCAGTAGATACTTCTTGATTGGCCAGTGAGTCAATAAGGTTGTTACATTCTCTGAGCCAGGAGAAGGCCATATAAGCCCTGATGTGTAGTTTTGTTTTGGGGCTCACTTTGAGAAGTGTTCTGTGATTTGATGTGGATTCTGGGAAGCCGTTGTCCAGAGCCCCCTGGCTTTGAAAAACCCAGATGCTGAAACCCAGATGTTGATTGGGTATGGATGTAATGGTTGGACAGTTTGGAAATCTGTCTACTTGATCTGTTTCTCTGACTTGATAATTCTGTCTGTATACTTTGAAGTTCGGGGTGCTGACCTTTTTCCCCTGAACTATGTGAATGATACATATCTGACTGATTAAAGTAAGCTTGTTAACCCATTTTGAGTTGCTTTCCTTTAACAAAGCAGATCCAAGAACCTGTGTTGGCAGCAACCCTGAGGACGCTTGGGGTGCTTGCTGCTACAAGTTCCTGACTTCAGGACTGGTATTCTATCCACTTTGCCACCTAGCTACCCAGATTCTGCAGGGCAAGATTATAGGTATAATAAAGGAGCAAAGGACTCAAGAGTGGAGCACAGGGTAGAGTTGAGATGATGCACCAAAGGGTCAAAATAAGGAAGAGAGGAGACTGAAGCTAGTGCAGAGGTAATGGCTTAGGAAATTGAAGGGTTGAGGGATTGGAGGTTGAAAAGAGGAAAAAATACAAAAATTAAGGGTTACAGACATGGAGAGGTAAAATTACAACAGATTTTAATCAGATAATGGTATTTCAGAATTCATGAACATGAAAGCAGAACCCTAGTGAATAATGGAAAGATCAAGAATATGACCATCTGTGTATACAACTGAGATGCAGCAGGTTATGAAAAGCTATCACATAGGTCTTCTGTCTCCATTCACAGAGTTACCACCATAGTTTAGGCCTTTATCACTTTCACTGAGACTACTGAAAAAGTCTTCTGGTTGGTCTCCCTGTCTCAAGGCTCTCTTTATTCCAGTCTACCCTCCCCACAGCTAACAGTGATTTTCTTCAGACATAGGTCTGATCATTTTCCCCACCTACTCCAGTGGATTCCATTAAGTTCCAGGATCCATGGCCATTTAGATTGAGATTGTAAAGCCAAGGATCCTGGAGGGGTGGAGTGTGATAGTAATGAAATATAAAGATCCCCCTGTATTGGCTTGGTTTTCAAACAGATTGTGTTAAAACCCAGAGCTTGTTAATCCCACCTGTGGGATGGACTTGTTGATGTGAAAAGAAACTCCTGAACTGGGAGGAGCTGGTGATGTAGATTTGGAGAGACACAAGAGGAGGCAGAAGAACTTTTTAGGAGCAGCACCCTCGTGGAGGCAGAGAGAAACTGAGAGGATTGCTGAGGGCCACTTTGAATCGCTCTGGACTTTTGAGACCTGCCCCCAGAGCTGCCAAGGACTGAGGAGACATGGCTGTTTTGCTGGCACTTTGTCTGTCCGTTTTGATGTTGTTTTGCCAGATTTGTCCACTGGTGAAAGACAGTCCTGTTGTTGAAGAAGTCCCAGATATATGATTTCATCTGAGAGTGTAGGGAGATCACAGTAAAGAAACTCTCTCTTTCAATTTATATAAGCAACTATTCTTCAATTTATAGTTTTAGTAAGTAGCTGTACTGTAACACCAAGGAAAGGCAACTTCCCAAGGTTCAGAATACCAGCATAGGTGCTCTCTATTTTATTCAGTGACAAACCAAGAACAGAGAAGGTCAAAACATGACATCATTCAAAATACAGCATTTACTAAGTGTGATTAAATAATCTCCAAGGGCTACCCCACCCCAGGACCTTCCAATCATTCAATCAATTACAAAGTCCCTGTTCTAAATACTACTCCACCCCTAGGCTGTACCTTCATTTAGTCCACCACAAAGCCCCTCTTCTCAAATGGAGATTAGTTTCCAAACATAAGTAAAGTACATTCATTTGTTCAACCATAGAACACAAAAAGGTCAAAAGTTCCCCACCCCTGGATCAC
>NW_027185798.1:48216850-48358316 GCF_028583685.1 Petaurus breviceps papuanus
GAGGTGCTGCTTCCAAAAAGTTCTTCTGCCTCTCTCTTGTCTCTCCAAATCTACATCACCAGCTCCTCCCAGTTCAGGACTTTCTTTTCACATCAAAAAGTCCATCCCACAGGTGGGATTAACAAGCTCTGGGTTTTAACACAATCAGTTTGAAAACCAAGCCAATACAGGGGAATCTTTAATTGCCATTACTATCACAGTAGCCTGCGACACTGACAGGTTATATAGTCAGTATATGTCCGGGGAATTTGAATTCAGGTCATTCTGAACTCTAGGTCATCACTTTCTCTATTATATTGTACTGCCTCTCATATTATAAATATATAAAAGCACATATTTTTGTTAAAATAGTTATATATCTTATGTTGAAAAGAATTCTTTATCTTCTTTAAGGACCAGAAGATTAGAATTAATATAACAAGTGGGCAGCTAGGTGGTGAAGTAGATAGGCCTGAAGTCAAGAAGACTCATCTTCCTGAATTCAAATCTAGCTTCAGACACTTATTAGCTGTTTGACCCTGAGCACTAGTCCCTTTACCCTGTTTGTCTCAGTTTCCTCTTCTGTAAAATGAGCTGGAGAAGGAAATGGCAAACCACTCTGGTATCTTTGCTAAGAAAACCCAACATAGGTTCACAAAGACTCAGAGTTGACTGAAATGACTGAACAACATAAGAGGTAAAAGAAACATGAAAATACACACATAGAAAGAAAATAAGGAACATAAGTGGAAGCTTTAACTTTCAGGGAAATAATGATAATAGAATTTATATAGTGCTTTAAGGTTTACAAAGTACTTCTCATATATTATCTCATTTTATCTCACAGCAACCCTGGGAAGTAGATGCTATTTTACAGATGAGGAAACTGAAGTACAGAGAAGGCAAAGGACTTTCCCAGTGTCATACAACTTAAATATTTGAGACACGAATAAAACTCAGGTCTTCCTGACTCTAAACCTTGCACTCTATGCACCATGTAGCCTGGCTTCATAGGATAAAGTGGTGAAGAACTTCTTGATGGGGATGTTGAAGTCCCTCTACAATCCTTCTCCAAGTCAGATAAAAAAAAAAATCCAATTCCAAATGACCTTTCTCAAAACAGACAAAAACAAGTCTTTATTTTTCATTTTTTTCAAACTGCAGAAGGCACAACTATCACTGGCATGCACGACTTTCCAGAGGTAGCCTTTATCTCTCAATTTGAAAGTGACTTCTCTCCCCTCAAAATTCTCCAGGGGCTCCTAATACTCTTATTTGCATCTACCAGTTTTATAGTTATCTGTGTGAGTTCCACTTATTGTTATCTTGTTCATCCTTCCCTTTTCCAAGAGGACCAGTGGCCTCATGGGGGTGACTTGTGCTGTCTTATGAGTGAATTGGATTGAAGTGAGGCAGAGTTGCATAAAGTCATCAGCCTCACTCTCTCTTCCAGAGTCATGGATGTCCAGTTGCAAGATAAAAATCATGATGATGGGCGATGGCCTGGGATGCAGTGGATGGCCCTGGCGTTTCTGATGTCTGACCAAGCTCTAAGTGCTCCACAGCACCTGCTTCAGCCGCCTTCCTAACAGCTGGAACAAATTATTCTCATCTGCCCATTTCACCGAGGTTAGTCTTCACATACTTGTAGTAGAACTTCCCCTAACTCACTGAGGGGTTTGAGGCTTCAGGTAAAATTGGGTTGAAAGGTGGACCCCCAAAGGTGGAGGGCTGGCCAAGCCCTCACACCAGAGGTGCTAGCCCTTCCTGAATGTCCCACACACCCCGGAATTAGTCTGTAACCCAAGTCCAGGGACCTTTCCACCATACAATGACGCCCTGGAGGCCATTTTCCACTTTGTGTGTAGGGACAGGTGGCTCCCACTGATGCCCTTTCTCTAGATTTCCTGCTTCGTGACACGAAACTCTGGAAAGCAGGGATTCTCTTTTTTTCTCTCTTTCTCTTTTTTATTTTTGTTTACATCATTCATTTCCACAAGATTCTGTGTTACAAATTTTCTCCCCATTTTCCCCTACCCACCACCCCAAACATCGATCCCACTGAATATCCCCTTCCCCAATCTGCTCTCTCCCCTATCTTCCCCCACCCCCTGCCACTTTCCAGTAGGGCACGATGGATCTCTATGCCCCAGTGCCTGTATATCTCATTTCCCAGTTATATGTAAAATAATAATATATATATATATATATTTAAACATTTGATTTTAAAACTTTGAATTCCAGATTCTTTCCCTTCCTCCCTCGTCACCTACCCTTACTGGGAAGATAAGCAATTCAGTATAGGTTGTACATGTGTAGCTATGCAAAACATTTCCATAGTGGATATATTGTAAAAGACTGACTATATTTCCCTCCCTCCTATCCCGCCCCCCACTTGTTCTATTCTCTACTTTGATCCGGTACCTTTCAAAAGTGGGTGCTTCTGACTTCCCTCCCCACCCCCCAGCCTGCCCTCCCTTCCGTCACCCCTCCTCTCATCCCCTTCCTCCCTACTCTCCTGTAGGATGAGATACCCTATTTAGTGTGTATGTCATTAGCAGGGATTCTCTTATTCTTATATTTGCACCCCTGCAACCCCACCACCTCTTAGCACAGTGGAGATAATCAACCTATTGACGGATAGATTCATTTTTTTCAAATCACTGGGGGTCACGAGCCTAGGCCCCTCCCCATTAGTCTCTGACGAATCAGAGACCCAGGCATGCGTGCGCGAGCGTGTCAAAACGTGTTTTCTACTTTGCGGAGGCTCGCTCTCTCCCCTCCCTTCCCCTCCCCCTATTACAGAGGGGCGGCTGCGCAGTGCGACCCGATGATCCTGTTCTGATGTGGGGCGTGGCAGCCCCACGGCGGAAGTGAGGAAGCGGAAGGTCGGTAGTGGACCTCGGAGGGAGAGAGGTGTCTTTGACGGTTGGAGCCAGGGACAGGATGGCCGATGAGGAGGAGGATCCCACTGTGAGTGAGCCGCCCAGCCTTCTCCGGCCTCCCTTCCTCACTTCCTCTCCTCTTCCCCGTAGGAGCGAGTAGCGCCCCCCAGCCGCTTAGGTCGGGAAGCGTGTGCGGGCGGGAGGGTCCTGAGGCCCAAGCCCGGGGCGCCCCGACCCTGGGGCTTGCGGTCGCTTCTCTCTGCCCTGTCCGTTCCCTCTCCACCCAGCTTCCAGGTTACCCCTTCGCCCTCCTTTCACTGTGAAACCGGTTTTGTCTGGGGAGATAAGAATTGAGCTCAGGGACGAGGGATGGACGTCTCGAAATGCCCCCGCAGTCACGGAAGTCTGCAGAACATTGCCCACAAATTTAGCACCGAAAGCCCCGGCAGTCCTAATCTCGGTGTCGTCCGAAAAGCACTGTATTTTTGGAGTTCAGGGATACGGTCCCGATACAGTGATTGTGCCCAAGTCTCTTAACTCCTTTGGGCTTCGTTTCATTCTCTACCATACTTAAACTACTTAGTTTACTTAAACAGCCACCTCCCAATTAAAGCCTTTCTTGATCCCCTGTTAGTGTTTTGCATTTTGTGTCTACATTTTGAACATATATCTATCCCCCATAGAACCTAAATTACTTGAAGGTAGAGACTATTTCATTTTTGCTTTCATATGCCCAGCATCAAACACAGTGCCTAACACTGGTCATATAATGAATGTTTGCTGTTTGATAACTATCCGACAGGATCCAGGTGAAGAAAAAAAGCCTTGTGATTTTAAAAGCCTCAGTGTTTATGCATTATTCAGAGATGATACTAAATGCCGTTTCTGGCTCTAAATCTGTGGGAATCAGGAAGAGCTCTTTTCTGATACTGATTTCCCTCTCTGCCCTTGAAAGACTTACTTAACGTATCAAGGTCTCCATTTCATCCTTTACAAAATGAGATTATTGGACTACATGATTTCTGAGGACTGACAGACCCCTAAAATTGGCATGAAATTTATCCAGATTGCAGAAAATGATATTCAAACTAGAATATCGTAGTTCCAATCACATTGTTTCAAGAGGGACTTCAACAGATGGGAATTCATCTAGATGAAAAAGATAAGAATAGTGAAAGCTTTGGAAGTGTTTGCATAAAATTACGGAAAGGAGCTTACACTTATTTTAAGGATGAAAGAAAGGCTTGCTTAAAAGATCACAGAGTAAATGGCAGAGCCAGGATTCAAACCTGAGTTTTCTGCCTGCCAAGTCCATTGTTTTTTCCAGTACAGCACTGCCATAAAAGAAAAAGTTGAAAGAACTTGGTATGCTTTGCTTAGGGAAAACTAAGGAAAGACATTGATAGCTTTTTTCAATATTTGAAAGGCACCCAAGGGAAAAAAAGCTGTTTTTTTTTTTTTGGGGGGGGGTTGCTGCAGAAGACAAAACAAAATTAATAATTGAAAGTTAAAAGACAGATTTAAAATTTTTTTTCCAAAAGTACATAACTTTGGAGTCAGGAAGACTATATATACTGACTGTAACCATGGGCAGGTGATTTACCCTTAATCCCCCAGCCAATTCTCTCTTCAATAAGTTACATCAGATAAGTTGGTGACCTACTTGAGTAAAAGGGAATCTCTACACCAAGAATTACTTGCACAGATGAAGTCACAGGACCAAATCTTTTATCTCCCCACATTAGCTAATGTACATATATGTTTTATCTGTTTTAGCTATTTACATAACATATGTACATTTTTTTCATTTTTACAAAATATGTTTTCAACTATTCAGCAGGAAAATGAATAGCCCCTATTACATTCTAATCTTTCAACCAATGTTCAAATAGCATCTAGATAAACCATTTGTTCACCTAATTAAGGTCCATTTTTGTTCCAGCATTTTAGGGTTCTCTGTTGTAAAGAGATTTCCGTATGGATTTAGAAATGGTTATTTACATCAATGACCTATTAGGTACCTTCCAATTTTAGTTCATTTTTGAAAATAAGTTTTTATTAAACACTAAAAAAGTCTATCTCAATTCTTAAACTTTTCTAGTTTGAGGAAGATAATGAAGATGTGGGAGGAGGAGCAGATGGTGGACAGGGTAAAAGAAAAAGACTTTTCTCTAAAGAATGTAAGTATTATATTTAGGAGCATTTTGATTATGGATATCATGCATTGAAGATGAACACATATAGGCATTTCCTAAATTTAAAATGGGTTGTGCTTTAAAAGTTACTAGTTTGTTGCTGGGAACAAAAAAGATCTTTCCTTAGAAGTTATGCTATAAATAGTGATTTATAGGTCTCAAACCATCTATAAAAGCCTATTTGACCTTTAATGTACTCCACTAATAGCTTGCTGTGATGCCACATTATTGTATGGAGGTGATCCTCACTTCTTGAAAGCTATGCCAATGAAACTGTGCCAAACTCTGGTAGGTCCTAGCAAACTACAAACCCTTTATGTGCAGGTCTGAAAATAGATCATATGTCTGTTTCTTAAAGACCAGCCCAGGTAAGTTTGGAGAAGCTTATCACCAGATTGTCCACTGGATGATTAATTTTTTCAGCCATAGCAGCTCTCAACTGTTCTTTTGTTTTTTTTTGTTTCTTATGTTCTTTTTTTTTTTTTTGGCCTTTTGGAGGGCAGTTGGGGTTAAGTAACTTGCCCAAGGTTACACGCTAGTTTTTTTGTTTTAAGTGTCTGAGGCCGGAACCGAACTCAGGTCCTCCCGACTCTGGGGCTGGCGCTTTTATTCACTGCACCACCTAGCTGCCCCTCTCAACTGTGTTCTTAATTGTAGAAGGTTTCTAATACACCCACAACAAAATCATAAATTGCCTTGCCCTTATCATACCTCAATGATGGCAACTTAACCATCATTGATAATAATACTTCCATGAGAAAGCATTTAGAATTCATGCTTTGGATATCAGGAGCATACTTCTCCCCTACCCCGACCTTCATGCCTGCTCTGGGACCATGTGAAGATAGCTAAGAACGGCACACATTGGGAAAGGTGTCAGACTGAGGAAGAATTAAGGGGAAAAATCCAGGCAGTAGTAGTGTCTGTGCCAGGGATGGGGAACCTTCAGCCTCCATCCATATTTGGCCTTCTAGGTCCTTGGGTTCAGCCTTTTGATGTGAGTCCAAGTTTTACAGAATAAATCCTTTTATTAAGGGGATTTATTCTGTGAAGTTTGGATTCAATCAAAAGGCTGTACTTGAGGGTCTAGAGGGTCACATGTAACCTTGGGACTGCAGGTTCCCTACCCTGTTTAAGTCAGCAGAGAAGAGAGAGGAATGTCTTTGGATTCCCTTTTGTTTGCCTGTATAATACTTGAAACCAGTACTATAGAAACTAAACAAAACCTATATCTTTATATTGTTTAAAAACAAGTTAGACAGTGTTCTATCTTAATATGGATGACAGACCATACGATGTAAATGGGCACAAACTTCAAATCGTTAGTGGCTGTCTAATCAATGTAGGTGCTCCCTCCAAAGGGGAAGATTGCACCCTATCTGTATACATCATTCTGTGTAACTTTTCTCTATATCCTCCAGTAAAATCTTCCTCAAGGAGAATCCCCCTTTCATTTGGATTCTGATGCTGGCAAATAATCTTGGTGATTTATAATCAAAAGTTTGTCAAACAAAGTTGGCTTTGTTAAACCTTTTCAGCAATTTTGTTCAGTTTTGACATACTTGGGGGAAACTTCTTTGGGGAAAATCTCCAAGGGAGTATTTTGCTCTGCTGAATCAGATGCTTTGAAATAGTCAACAAACAAGCACAGTAGGTTCTTTTATCCTCTACATCAAAGGTGTCAAACTTGCTGCCTTCCCCAAGTTCCAACTAGATTAAAATCTAATTGGGAAGTGGTTAACAAAATAAATAAGTACAGCATAACATAGGTAATGTCAATTGTGGTTTCTAAGTCAATATGCCTGTAGGGAATTAAGTTTGATACCACTAACCTATCAGTTTCGTATTGGAAAGATAAGATCTGCTCCAAAATCCTGATCCTTATTCATACCTTCAATCAAGGATCTCTTCAATATACACATAAATTATTCTTATAAAGATTGTGTAGAGATGGGAAGTAGATGTATGGCTCAGTATTTATGGGTATTTTCTTGACTTCCTTTTTTGGTTATTATAAGTTCCAAGAGTTAATGATAGTTTTATATTTAAGATATCTTGAGAATGGATCCCTCATCACCCTCTGAATTGTGTCATTTACAGCCTAGAACTCCTTTGTGCATATTTGACAGAGTTTAATTGCTTCTCTTTGTTTTCTTTGTGCTGTTTCTACTTCTTTGTGGTAGAGGCTGTAGTCCATTTGTGATGGCTCTGCTGTCACTAATGGGAGAAAGAATTTATTTTAGACATTTTTGCACAGCTAATTTTGTCTTCCTATTTGTTGAATTTCCAATTTCATCCACAGATTCTTTCAAGATGATCTGACCTAGACCTTACATATTTTTCCCCCAGTCTTTCTCACTATTTTATGAGACAGCATTGCTCATAATCTCCTACCATATTCTGTGGAATCTTACAAATAAGCTTCAGTTATAAACCTGTGCTGCCCTTGCCTGCTCTACATAGCGAGATAAAGTGATCTCAGGATGTGTCAGGTTCTAGGCTCCTTTGCTGTTCTTGTGTCAATTGAGTTATGTTAGTTTAACTTGTTCAGGAAATGATGATAGTCAGTGGTGGTACACCTTTATTCATTTTTCTACTTTATAGCATCTGTCGCGTGCTTTGAAAGATCAAGTTGGAATTGAGTCAGTTTCACACCATATCATTTTATCCTTCTGATTCGTGATTTTTTTTTCCTCAGTCAAGTAGGGTGGTGACTGTATGTAAACAGCTGAGTTGGAAATGATTCCCATGTTGGTAGCCAGTTTTTTCCTTTCTGTTAGCATAACAAAAATTAAAATTCTAAAAAAAATTTTGGTGCTCACCATTTCTAGCATTGTCTGGCTGTCTTCCTAAAGAAAGTATTCAAGATATGTTAGTACGAGTTTTCAGTATAGGTTTTGAGCAGCCTTTGACTATATTATTTTCTTACTTTTGAATTGTTTTCCAACATTTTTTCTTTATCTTCTCCTATGCACATCTTCACATTGAAGCTACATGTATAAGCTAATTTAATTTGCAGCACAAATAATCAAGTATCCTATGAAATTATATTTTGTGTTGCTTTTGGTTGCTCTGTAAGATTGACTCTAGCATTTCCTGTATTTGCCTCTACTACAACTTCCTTTTGTGGTGTTTCAGCTTGTTCACTGGACATGATCTCATACTTAAAGAGTACCAGAAAAGAAGTTAATGTTTATAGATGGTCTAAAGATTGATTCTTAGCACCTCCTGCCTTTTTTTCTGACTTTCTGTTGCTGTCACTGAAGAATCAGGAGGAGCTTCCTTAGGACTAAGGGCCATTTAACATTTTTCTTTGTTGTAGCTAAAGAATTCATAGCCAAATTTTACTGTTGAATAGCCTCTCCATACTTAACCAGGCTGGTCCTTGGAAAATAAAAATAAATGGTCTGTTGCTGGGACCATACTTGTAGCCTTCTCAACAGAGTAAAAGCTTACCAAAGCTTGTATTTTGCTGACTTAGTCTTTGAGGCCTTGGAGTCACTTATATACCACAGAGAGCTATCAGAGTAGGCTGTTGTAGAGGAACCAAGTGGATTTGAATCCCAGCTCTACTATTTACTCCCTTTGGTCTGTTTCCTCATCTGTAAACTGAGGATTGAACTAGATGGCTTTGAAGGTCTATTCCACCTATAAATCCTATGGGATTATATTAATAAGCACATGATATGGAACTTGTAAGGCACTTTGTTTGGAGTGCCTACATATTCTAGTAAAAGGCTGTATGTAGTCAAATAAATTTATTGCTATTTTATTTTTTCACAGTAAGGTGTATGATGTATGGCTTTGGTGATGACCAAAATCCTTACACTGAATCAGTGGATATACTGGAAGACCTTGTCATCGAATTCATCACTGAAATGGTAGAGTATTTTTAATAATTGATTGGCTAATTATTTGAAAAATGAATCTGAAATGTTGAGTTTTAAATGGGACTAAAACTCCATACAGTAGAAGTTTTTGAAGGGCCACTATTGCAAGTCAGTAATAAAGCATCAAAGAAAGGAGTGTAATCTAAGGAACTTCTGAAAATTTTAGTTTAGTTTAGAGAATTGTGTATAGCCAGTCAATAAATATGATAGAACAGAGCTAAAAGCTGTTTTTACATAAGCATCTTTTTTACCCCGCCATCTTGAAACCCCTGATGCTCATTCACAGAACCTTCTTAGTGCCAGGGTTCTTCACCTTTACTCTTTCCTGGACTCCTCTGTCAGTTTGGAGAAGCCTATTCTCAGAATCACGTTTTAAAATAATTGAAGGAAATGCTAAATTGCAATTAAAGGTTAGTGGAAATACAAATGCATTTTTTTTTCTTTCCAAGTTCATAGCCTCCCTGAAGTTCTCCATAAATCTCCTTGGGGATCCCTGAACCCCAGATTTAAAATCCCTGTTCCACTGATTTATCAGAGACAGTGTGACAAAATTTGAAAAGCATTTAAAGTCAAGAATTGTGGGCTCAAGTCCCATTTTTTGACACTTGCTATATGACACTGGGTAAGTCACTTAATTTGTGCCTCAGTTTTCTTGTCTATACAATGGGCATAATGATATTAGTGTTATCTGTCTCACAGGATTGCTGTGAAGAAAGTGCTTTACAAACATGAGAGGAGTTTTATTTATAGATTAGATCATTTTAACACCTTACATTTCTATTGGGTTTTACAGTCTGTAAAGCAATTTTATAAACATTATCTCATTTTATTTACACATTAGCCTATTTATACAGGTTACTGTATAAATAATACATTTATACAAGTATTAATATTATATGACATGTAGTTCTTGTAAGGTTTTAAAAATGCTTTGTTTCTTGTCTCATTTGAGCCTCATAAACAGTGTTATGGATTCTACAAATATTATTCCCATTTTGCAGATAAGGAAACAGGTTTTGGTTAAGTGGCTTAGCCACGGTCATACAACCACTTTGTTAGATACAGGATTCAAATCCAGATTTCTACTTGAAGAGATGTTCAGTACTCTTTCTACTACACCATGAATGTAAAGGACAATATTCAGAAAGCATAGAGCTTTAAAAATATTCTATACTAAAGTGGTCCATTTCCTCCTTAAATGGTGAAAGTGGGAAAGCTATGCTTATGTTTACCACTGTTTTTTCATTAGCTCAGTATTTAAAGAGACATAAAGGTACTGAATCTATTTCCTTCTTTTTCTTTTTTAGAAATTGGAAATTATATTCCTCCCAAACCCCTTAGCCCCCCAAAAAAGATTAGAAACCTGCAACAACTGGGTGGGGTATGGAGAATGAAAAATATAAAATAGAAAGAATTTAGGAAGGAAGGAGAAAACAGCTAATCTGGAGAGAAACAAATGAAGTAACATTAAAAATAATAGTTGATGATCAACAGCCCCCAAGTAGACAACTTTTTCTCTTATCCACCTATATTATGGATTGAAAGTGCTGGTCTGATCTCTTTCAGGTTGTATCCTAACAACCTACGAAATGATCAAGGTTTGGATAAAGTTTTTTAAATGATTCCTTTTTTTAGAAGCAAGTTCTGTCTGATTGTGGGACATAGATGGAAAAAATGAAATGATAAAGGAAAATTTTTCAAGTAATTGAACTTATGTTTCTTCATATCTTTATGATAGACTCACAAAGCAATGTCTATTGGACGACAAGGCCGAGTTCAGGTTGAAGATATTGTCTTCTTGATTCGAAAGGACCCAAGGAAGTTTGCCAGAGTTAAAGACTTGCTTACTATGAATGAAGAACTGAAACGGGCTAGAAAAGCATTTGATGAAGCGAACTATGGATCCTGACACCTTTTATGTTCTCCAAAGTTCCCTTATCATTTAGGACAAGTGTGTTTGTACTAGACGTACACATTTTTCACCTTGCCAAAAATGAAAGGTCCTGACATAATTTAAGTACTTCTTACAGTTACCTTATTACCTGCATCCAGTTGACCCTATAAATGGGAAATGGAACAACACTTCATTGCAGCCTTTACTTTGACTTTGTGGATTCTGAAAGTGGAATTTAGGTATTGAATTGCCTGCCTCTCTTTGTTATACTTGAAATTGCTCATTGGTTTTAACAACAGCATGGAAGAAGCTAAGATACTCTGCAAACCATGCAAACCATCCTGTCTTTTTGAGGTGATAAAGACAATTTAAACTAAGTATTTATGTTCTGGGTCTCCTTTTTGCCTCTGAAGTTTTATATTATAGCATTTTGATATGTGAAATCTAAATATTAGCCTTTTTGGTTTTGCGATTCATAAAACATTTCCTGACTGCTTTCAACCTCTCAGACAAACAATGGTTTTTTGGATTGCCATGCTTTGTGTTGGGTTATTCTTAAAAAGAAAGTCAATTTCTCTTAAGGAAAAACAGGAAAAGGGTTCCATATTCTTTTGCATAAAGATTAGCTTCTTAGCATAAGATTAAATTTCTTAAAAGAATGTTTTCTTTCACTGTATATCAAAAGCAGTTTTTTCTTTTTCTTTTTTTTTTTTTTTGCCTTTTGGAGGGCAGTTGGGGTTAAGTAACTAGCAGTTTTTTTCTTAGTGAAAGTTTCTGTTCCATTTCAAAACTCAACAAGGAAAGAAGATAATTTGAGAGCTTTTTTCGGTTCTGATTAAAAACCTTTTGGGCCTAATAGACTAATTGTTTGAGTTTTAGGAGAGCTGATCTCCACAGAAAGAATTTTAAGTTCTGAGACTTTTAAAGGAGTATAAATGCAGGCACTCTGAATTTGAGTAAAAATGACAGTACTTTAAAATTTGTTTTAAGAATTTACTTTGTTCTTAGTGGAAATATCTGCCAGTATCCACACACATGTGACTGTAGGTGCTGCTGTTGTAGCTCAGGATGTGAAGTTTTGTGTGTATTTAACCATAATGTGTTAAATTATTCCTGTATTTAGTTTAATATTATTAGAATTGAAAAAACGAGGGAATCCTTGAAAAATCCTTTTTGTATGAAGCTACACTTTTATGTGCTGGTTGTGAACAGTATAAATCAATATTTGGGAAATTCTGCCATCCTAATTTTTTATATTAAGAACAAAATCATCTATAAAAATTAAGGAAGGTAATGGTTGAAATCCATTGTATGATATTTGATTCTTCTGTGTTATTGGTGTATTCCTGGGAATATATTCTATCTTCAAGAAGTTTCTTGTTTTTTTCCTTAGCCCCTCACTATATTAATCATCATTATAATGATAGCTTACACCTATATAGCACTATACAATTCTGAAACACTTTAACAGATACCTTATTGTATTCTCCAACCATTCTGTGAGGTAGGCAGTAGAGGGCTTATTGTTCCTTTGTTACAAATAAAGAGACTGAGAATTAGGCCAAGGGATTAGACTGAGGTCACACCATGTCTCAGCAGAACTGGGAAATTAGAACCCTGTCCGACTCCAAATTCAATTCTATTTCCATTTTCTGTGCTGAATTGATCAGTACCTCTCAAGGAAGGAATTTACTCATTTTGGTGCTTATGTCCCTACTGGAGATATAAATGGTATGTAGTAGGCACTTAATGAATGTTTACTGATATGAACTTAAATATACATAGCTAAGTTTTCCACAAGTTTCTCCATGCATTTTAAATTTAATACTCCAAGCAAGAAGATTATACATAATGAATCATAAATGCTGTGGTATTTGCACTCTTGTTCATCAGGAATTATTCTAAGAAGTTGAAGCAAGCATACTATAGTAGGTCATATTTACTTAAGATCTTACATAAGTTAACAAAAGTGCTTTCCTTTACAATAAACTTTCTAAACTAGGTAGTATTTTCCTTATTTTGTAAGTGAGGAAGTTGAGACCCAGATCACACACCTGGGTAATGTCAGAACCAGGATTCAAATCCAGGTTTTTTGATTTCCAGGTCCAATGTAATATTCATGACACCATATGTTATAGACTGTAAGCCTCTTGAGGGTAGGAACTGTCATTTTTGTCCCTAATTTGTATCACTAATGACAGGTAAACAAGGGGTGCTTAATAAATACTTACAGATAGCTTTTGATGCAGTGATTTTCCTGGCCACATGAGGCAAAGTGGTATGTATCATTTGACATGTAAAAGATGATGCTTCTTGAACCTAACTCCTTTTAAAAAAGACCATTTTTGAATGTGATTTTGCTGTTCAGCTACTCTACTGAAATTATCTTCCGGGATACTAGATAATATAAAGCACCACCAATCTACTACTATTTAAGCTTCCTTTGAGGATTGAATTTTGATGACATAAGGATGAGGTGGCTCATTTTTATCTTACAGTTTCAGGTTTTCTATCTTATAGGAACTGCAACTTTTTTCTAAGGTAGTTTTTATTATTATTATATATTTTTTTTTGCTTTTTGGAGGGGGGAAGGCAGGGCAGTTGGGGTTAAGTGACTTGCCCAAGGTCACATGGCTAGTTTTTGTGTTAAGTGTTTGAGGTCAAATTTGAACTCGGGTCCTCCTGTCTCCAGGGCTGGTGCTCTATTTACAGCGCCACCTAGCCACCCCTAAGGTAGTTTTTAAATAAAAATGACATCTCTTTGTAGCAATTTTCAAAATACCTTCATGTGAGGTAGGAAGCACAAGTATTACTATCTAAATTTTATAGGTGAAGAAACAGATGAAATGACTTGGCTTACTAAGGACGTGTAGTGAAAGAATTGGGACTTGGTCTCAGGTCTTTTAAATTCAAGCCTAAGACCTTTTATCACACCTCCCATATACCAATCTACTTCAAAATAAGCTTTGATGCCTCTTTTATATCAGCTATTTCTGGATATGATCCCAACCTACCCCAGAATTGACAAGCCAAAACAATGGTGACTGCACCTGGAAAAAGTACTGCTATATTCTTATTTATTTCTTAGTAATAAGCACATTCATTGGGAAAGGTAGGCAAGGCAGTACAAAAGGCTAATATCACCTACATTATGCTGTCCTTTTTTAAAATTAAAGAACAGAAATCCCCATTCAAACAGCAATTGTATTTTGAATTAGATAGGATTCCATCTTGAAAACAGGCAGTGTGCCAATGCTGCCAATTTTAAAGTTATAGGGCAGAATTTAATTATATAACTATGTTAGAATTTATCATTTAGAAATGACCCTTCACACAGGTTTTAAAATCTAATACTTGTCTTTTAATTATTTCTCGGTTTTAATGATTAATTCTAAGATTGATTCTTCCTCCTATACAAAAAAATTTCAGGTGATAGTGAAAGCTTAAAACAGTAAATGTATGGACTTCATTGCCTTATGCAATACAATTATTAATGTTTCTTTTTAAATTTAGAAACTTGAAAGAAATTACGGATTTCAGTGCAGAGTGTGCTTAGAGGATAGAAGACAAAATTCAAGGGAAGAATTGTAAGCAGCATCCTAGAGCTCCCAAAGACTCCACAACCTTATTTCTTTAAGGACCTTAACCACTAATTTCTGTCTGGAAAGGTCTGGTGGTGATCATTGGAGCTGAACTCCGAAATGGGGTCACTAAACTGTGGAAAAGAATCCCTGCCGGCTGCATATTGATTTAGGAAACCATGTTTTATTGTATTTTTATTCCATTATAAATATTTCCCAATTATATTTTAATCTGGTTTGGGCTGTACTCAGGAGTGTTAAGCTGAATGTAACCCTTGGGCCTTAATTCCTCTGATTAGATGATCAGGGCATTATAACAAATTTATTTACTACTTTACTACTATTTCATTTTAAGGCAGTTTCTAAAAGCTATCTCCCTGGAGTCTACAGAATTCATAAGTGGTATACAAGTAAATGTCTGGTTTCCATTTCAAAGGACACTGGAAATGATGACATGTGAAATTAATCAGCTTGAGTAACAAATTGTATTATGCCATGCTTAAATAGAGTTAGCCTGGGATAGTGGGCTTGGCATTGAAAGACAATTTGTTGCAACTTTAAACACCAGTTTTCTCATCTGTAAGTTCTCATATTACTTGTTTTGACCACATGACAGACGTGTTTGTTGTTCAGTTGTGTACAACTCTGTGACCCCATTTGGGGTTTTCTTGGGAAAGATGAGTGGTTTGCCATTTCCTTCTCCAACTAATTTTACAAATGAGGAAACAGACAAACAGCATCAAAGTGGCATGGCCAAGGTCACACAGCTAGTAAGTGTCTGAGGCCAGATTTGAGCTCAGGGACATGAATCTTCCTGTCTATAGAACTGTCACTCTATTTACTGTTCCACCTAGTTGGCCTAGTGGGGTGTGTGTGTGTGTAAAAATACTTTTAAAACCATAATATGCTATGTAAGTGTAAACTAGAAATGATTTTTTAAAATTTAGCAATTTCTTTTACTCTCCAACTATGTATGTATTGGGAAAAAATAAAGATCCTTTCACTATGACAATTTGATCAAAGAAATTCTGAACTTGTAGCATGTAACTTATTTAAATGTTAGCACAAGACTCATATTTGAAGAATTTCAAGGTTAAATTTTCTTCTGAATTCTCAAGTAACTGATTTCTGTATTTTTCTCAGCACCTGGAATTTGTATAGGTTATAATTACACGGAAAACTGTCTGAGATTGTCTTTCAGCCCTTAATATGTTCTTTCTTTAGAGAAGTAACACAAAGCGTGTCTTCTCATTGCACATAGGGGAAAAAAACAACTTTTCATTAGGAAAGTCTACCTAGAAAGTGGCAACTACCAGTACTGAATGCCAGCAGTAGAGTAATTTTGAGCTGAAAGGGACCTCAGAGCTCTGGCTTTTTATGTCAACACTAAATCGTAGTCTCTCTGTCTCTGTCTGTCTGTCTATCTGTCTGTCTCTCATAGTTCGATAATTCTATTGCCAATTTAGCCATCCAGATCTCTGGTTTTTATAAAGTAGTACACACTTTATTTATTAGGACATCTTTTTTACACTGATTCAGGTCTTTGCCAGCTTTTCTTTAATTGACTTTTTAATCTTTAATGTCAAAGTTTTTATCAACATCTTTTATATCACCTTTATTCCAAATATTTTCTTTCTTTCCTTACATAGAGAGGTATATCCTGTAAAAAAGAATAAAAGAAAAACAAGTGGTTCATCAAACTAACCAATTTATCAACTATATCTGAGTACATGCAATGCCCTTCTTCCATAGCTTCCTTCCTCTGTAAAGAAGGAAAAGAGATTCAGTTTTCTCATCTCTTTTCATCAGATTCCTCTGTTAGTCTCTGAGGTGGTCAGGGTTGCCTTTGAAATGAGATGTGACAACCATAATACTAAGTTTAAATGTCCACTAGTTAACAGTTTAAATCATTAGTAGTGACTCTATAAACTATTGACATGATAATACTTGTATCTTCAAATTATGTAATCCAAGTCCTATGCCTTCGAGTGACTCACTACCTTTTGAATGACTTGTTGATATTGTGGCAATTAGTAGGAAAGACAAGCTGATATAATCTTAGTCAAATTAGGTTGATATGGAAGAAAGTGAGATCATCAGTTCAATTAAGATGATCTTGCACAAATCTGATATTGCATTAAAAAACAATATCTTACCAAGACATTTAAAAGTATCTGTGGCCACCCACAAGCCAGGTAACTTGTCCTATTTTTTAATCTGTCATGAAGTATAATAGTCCCATACAGTTCCTTCTGGTTAGACACTTAGCGCAAAATCTCTGCCTTATTCATTCAGTGAATTTTTATCAACAAATATTTGAGTGTCTGTGTCAAGCATTATACAGTAGGAGTTTTAACAATGAAATAACAGTTATTAATCTTTAGGAGTTTACAATTTGGTAGGAGAGATTAAATATATATATATGTATACATATGTGTATATATATATGTATATATATATACACATAGACACAAATAACTAGAATAAAAAACAGTATTGATAAGGCTTCCTTCATCTCTAATTTTAGCCTGTTCAGAATGTCACATGTTATCCAAATTAAAATCAGGCAATCTCATGAATAACTGTCCAACTATTTTTTCTAGGCAATATTAAGATAGTGACTGTAGCTACTCATTGAGAACCTATGTGAAGGGTGGCTCCTTGGTGAGCTGCACTGATAATAGGTTGGTATATATGCCGCCTCCTCTGGGGCCAGTCCTATAACCAGGCACTCATGCTTACAGTTTGGTTCCCAAAGTACAGCTGTGACTGCTACTCTCCTCAGAATTGCAAGGGTTGTGGGTGTCTAGTAGAATAGCTAATAGCCCCCACCAGTATGCTTCCCGTTGACATTCATTAGCTATGCTTCAATTAGTTGTTGTTTTTTTTTTTAAAGCAATTGGGGTTAAGTAACTTGCTCAAGGTTACATGGCCAGTTATTATTTCTGGGTGTGGTGCTGAGTATCTGAGCCCGGATTTGATCCAGGTCATCCCTACACTGGAGCCAATGCTCTTACTCGCTGAGCCACCTGGCCACCCCTAAGCTTCAATTAGTTTTTACAAAAGGGCATATACTAAGGTGGTAAGAACAATTGGCACAAAACATCTCCCTCAAGGTTTGAGGCACTCTCTCCCATAAGTACACACATATCAATGGGAGAGTGGGTTCTTACTATGGAGAACACATGTGCCTAGAGAGCAAACTCACAAATTTTGGTGTCTAGAAGTCCTTTCTTGAGTCATGTCTGGCATTCCTTTCTAGTGCAAGGAGTCCTGTCCTTGAATGCTTCCTCCTTTGGGTGGCTAAATTTTTGTACCTGTCTGTCTCAGAATTTGTTCATGTTTTCCTCAGTGTTTCCCTGTGTGTTCTTAGTTTGGTGCATTTTTTCCTACTTTCAATAACAAGGTCAGTGGAAGGAGGGGTGGTGCATATATGTGAGACATGCTTCTTTGCTCACTATGTTCACTTCCTGATGGTCTCTGGTACATACAGGCACATGGATCTGCTTCCTCAAGGCACTTGTCAGCCTGGAGTTCACTACTTGACCGGCCTCACTGCAGAACTTTCTCAATTTAAAGTCCCCAGGGTCTTGGTTAGTGTGTTTAGTTAGCCAATCATATTCTTCTGGACACAGCTAAGGAGGAGTTTGCCCCTATCAAAGGAATTCAGGGGTAAAAACAATGTCGTATATACATTTTTTAGAACCTAATCATGTCTGTTACTCAACAGATTGATTGAGGTGAGAGTGTCAAGTCCCCTCCCTTACACTAGGTAATGTGTCTTTTCTTCTGTGAATATTTTAATATAGGGGTGTGTAGCGGCAAGCACCCCAAGCGTCCTCAGGGTTTGCTGCCAATACAGGTTCTTAGATCTGCTTTGTTAAAGGAAAGCAACTCAAAATGGGTTAACAAGCTTACTTTAATCAGTCAGATATGTATTGTTTACCTCGTTCAGGGGAAAAGGTCAGCACCCCGAACTTCAAAGTACACAGACAGAATTATCAAGACAGAAACAGATCTAGTAGACAGATTTCAAACTGTCCAACCATTACATCCATACCCAGTCAACATCTGGGTTTCAACATCTGGGTTTTTTCAAAGCCGGGGGGCCTCTGGACAACGGCTTCCCAGAATCCATATCAAATTACAGAACACTTCTCAAAGTGAGCCCCCAAAACAAAGCTACACATCAGAGCTTATATAGCCTTCTCCCGACTCAGAGAATGTAACAACCTTTTGGACCCACTGGCCAATCAAAAAGTTATCTACTGAAAAACAAGCCTCCCACCCCAGGCTTCAGGTGCACTTTAGCCTAGGGGCAGGGAAGATCTTCTAAATTTACATTTCCATTACAGGGTGTTCAAGGAGCACTAGCGCCTCTGGTGTGAGGGCTGTTGTGGTGCCATTGCAATATTTACAGTGCCCATGATCATGATAAAGACTGTGACTGTAAGTACTGCATGACCATTCAATCGAAAAATATACCAAACTCTCCAGATAGAGGATAGAAGTGAAGCATTTATTTAGACACCAGAAAACCGAATCCCAAAACCAGTAAGCCAATTCCATCATAGTACCAAAGATATTTAGAAGCCATAATAACACTGAGAGTCAGAGCATCCTTCAGCCCTCCCAGAAACCAATACAAGATTGATATCTACTCACAAGCCTATCTGACTCCTTGCCTGAACATCCTCTTTCCCTCTGACTCCCAGCTTCCTGTGGGCTCTGCTGCCCCCTTCTGCAAATTCCCTCCATCACAAGCTCCATATGACTACATTCAGCCTATTAGCAGGCAGAGTTTACTTTCAAAGCAGGGGCAGGGTCTTCAAACTCCCCCCTAGGTCTATTAAGGGGCAGGGAACATCTCCAAATTCCCATTCTCATTACATCTGTTCAGGGCTGCTCATCTACCTTTGCTGTCTACCTGGCACTCAGCTCTCCCCTGTGGTATAATCTCCTTGACAGGCTAAACCAAGTTGAGGGTAACTGATGGGCCTTAAACCCATTGGTGAATTAGGGGGATGTCTACCCCAAGGATGTGAAGACTCCCCCCCAGCAGAATGGGTGGATGAGAACAATTTGTTCCAATGGTTATGAAGGTAGCTCCACCAGATCTGAGGTGCTTAGAGCTTGGTCAGACATCAAAGAGCCAAGGTCATCTACTGCATCCCAGCCCATCGCCAGCTGACCTGATTTTGTCTTGCCACTCAACTTTGATAACTCTAGAAGTGTTAGTAAGGCTAAACAACTTTGTGCAACCCTGCTTTACTTAAATCCAGTTCACCCACACAGTCAAAACATCATACTTGTCACAAAGGATGAACAACAATTTTAATGCAACATTAAGTCGTGTGCTCTGCCTGTAGTTTCTAATAATGTTGCTATTAGGGAATAAAGTTAGAGGACTGTTTTCTTCCCTGACTTAGAATTGATAAAAAATACTAAATGAAACATGGTTGACTCTGGCCCCACTGCCTCAGGGTTAGGCCCGTTGTATTCACACTCACCACTTTCTTCTCAGGTACTTTGAGGGAGTTGGGGAATTCTCTTCTCTCTTTCATCAGCTTGAGTCGCCACTATCTTTATTCTTTTTCATCACTTATCACTGGGTAGCTTTTACAAAGGGATATTTCATTTACAGATATAAGAACAAGCATACACACATTATTTCCCCAATACCTTGTAAGGGTTATGGGATTTAAAGATCTTCCATACCCCGTTGGACTTGCTGACATAGCAGGAAGGGGCGGAGCAAGAGGAAGTGGAAGCCAAGCTAGCGTTCCTGCTGGTGGCTGGCAGTGGTGGCGGCGACCCGGCAGCAGCAGCAGAGGCAGCGGCAGCGCAAAGCCCTTTTTGACTTAGCCAGAATTTCTGCTAAGGACTCCTGCTGAGGACTGCCAGGGGCCAGAGCTGCTGGGAGCGCGCTTCCCGGACGCTGGGTGGTTGCTGTGAGTGGGGAGAGGAGGACCTTTGCCTGAGGTAGCCTGTTCTGTTTTAAAGGCTTGAAAGTGTGGGTGCTTTCTACTTTATCTACCTGTGCCAATGTCATAACTACTCTGATGGCTTTCACTTTCTGGTTTTGGGACTCAGTCTTTTGGTATCTTAATAAATTTTCTAGTTTATTCCCCCATAGGGCAAGCATGATGTATTTTGTGATGGATAATTATATCAGCATATCTGTAATCTCCATAGGCATTGTGAATATGGCATTGCTGATACATACCTCCAAGCTATAGTACCTCCCTTTACCACCTCAGTGTCTGGATTTGAATTAGGTTCGCAACTTAGCTTAGTTCCTACATAGCATTGTTCCCACCAAGTTCATGTCCGACTAGGCTGGAGTCCTAGACCATTGCTCCTCAGGGTATTAATGTTGGGCTGGATGCAACACCTAGCTTTGATTCCTAGACTCCCACGTCCCCATGGTTCAACAGAAAAGAACAAATGAAAAATCAAAGGATGCAGGCCCATTTCTTGGGGCCCATAGGGCCTGAGGCTTAAGGGAAGGGACTTATAATTTTCATACTCCCCCTTACAACATGACTCTCTCACCACAGCCTGTTAATGGTGCCACTATGCTCCCTCAGATATAAATGCAGCTAAAGCCATGGCTAGTGCTGATGGGAACCTTGAAAGATATCAGCAGTTCTGGCTGTACAGCTGGATTCTCAATCATGTAGTAGGGCAAACACTTGCAAAATGCCCAATTCTTCTCCAATCACTATGATTCTTTCAGAATCAACTTCCTAGCACCTTCCACATGGATGATGCCATCTTAGCAAACTAATGAGATATCAAGAAAAATGATTATTTTTCTATTAATAACCAATTATCGAATTAACATTGAGGTTTTTTCTTTCAGTTTCCTCATCCAGGGACCAGCTCTTTCAGGTCATTCACTCAGTCTCTGAGGGTCATTGCTGATAGGTGAGATTGTTCAGATCCTTGGGTACATGCTTCTTGATCTTGGGTAGACCCCCACCAAACTAGAAGACCTAGGCAAGTTTTTGCCCCAAGGAATTGAGTCCTTTGTCCTTGGAACCCTCCATTAGAATTTAGGGTGATCCAGCTTATGAAGTATAAAACCAACCAGAGTGGTCTGGGTACAGATGGATTCTTTCATCCAGATTACTGGAGGTAGCTGAGTTTCATGATGAAGTCACATTCTTAGGAGGAGCTGAAGACTGTTAGACCACCTCCTCATTAATATGTCTACCCCCTTATTAATGGTTCACCACTCAAGGTTGATTTTCACCTGTCAAGGGCACCTCCTTTTCCAAAGTTATTTTAAGCATTCGGGGATCTCCATGGATTTGTCTTTGGTTCCTGAGAGGGACTAGTGATCATTAATTTATTGATTATTTGCTAGCCTAATTAAGAAACTGATCATTAATTACTCAGAAACTCTTTCAGACTTTTCATTCATAACAATATGTACATATTCCATAGCCCCATGACATGAGAAAATAAGCCCTATTACATAAGAAAAAATGAATGTTTAGAGTTCGATTATGTAGATAAATTGATATCTTCCCTGGGAAAGGATTAAAGTTGCTGACTTCTTCACTAGATCTCAGTTCATACTTTCTTCCTTTTTTTGTAGGGCAATTGGGGTTGTGACTTGCCCAAGGTCACACAGCTAGTTTTTTTGTGTTAAGTGTCTGAGGCCCAATTTGAACCCAGGTGCTCCTGATTCCAGGGCTGGTGCTCTGTTCACTGTGCCACCTAGCCACCCTGCTTTCTTCCTTTCTTGAAGTGACCTGAAGAAGTTTTCTTATTTAGCACTGTTTTTAATATTTCTTCTTATAAGATTCCTTCTGGTTTATTTCAGGGCTGTGAATTACTATTTTTTTTAAAGCAATTGGGGTTAAGTAACTTGCTCAAGGTTACATGGCCAGTTATTTCTGGCTGTGGTGCTGAGTACCTGAGCCCAGATTTGATCCCCAGGTCATCCCGACACTGGGGCTGGTGCTCTTACTTGCTGAGCCACCTGGCTGCCCCTGTGAATTTTAATTTTAATTTGTGAAATTAAACTTAAATTATTTGAGTTTGTTCACAACTGGATACTGATCATTAAGTGTCTACTTCAGAAAAAAAGTACTAGACCCACAAGGGATATTAATGATATAGATTATGATAAGAATAATATTCTATATAGATATAGATATAATATAAAGAATAATATTATGATATAGATATATATTGTAAGAACATTATATCCAACACATTATAATTCTATATTATATTAAATTAGTTACATAATAATATTAATATGTTAGATAGCAATATACTTATATAATAGTTATAGAGATGATAATATTAGCTAATATTTACTATATACAATGAAATTATATTCTCCCTCAAGTTAATAACTGTACTGTTTCCTGTGGAACTCCCCATGCATATTTTATAATATACTGAATTACACATTGGGTACTCAATCAGAGTCAGTCAACATTTATTAAGCACCTACCACATACTGGGCACAGTGTTAATTACTGGGGATACAAAGAAAGGCTTATCTAAGACAGTACCTCTGCTCAAGGAGTTCATAACCTAATAGGGGAAGATAGCACATAAAAAGAAGCCAAGAAGGGGAAAGAGAAGTTAGGGGAGTAGGAGAAGGGCTTGAAGGAGGAGCAGATGGTAAGGTCTGGAGAACCTTAGGATGCAGTGGTAGAGAAGATGGTAAAATCTGGCAGTATTCCATCTCATGGGAAGCAATAGAGTTGATGAAAGTCCTTTGAAAACTGTAAAATCCTATACAAGTATAAGGTACTATTATGGTTATATTTATGGCCAGCGCAAGCAAGATACAATTTATGAACTAAGGGGGAATCTAAACAGGACTAAGTTATAATAGCAATATTGTCAACATAACGGTACCATTATGAAGGCTCGTGTGTAGGATACAATTATAGGTTTCTTTTAATTGCTTAAGCAAGGTTATGAGCCCTTTGGCAAGGGGGCATTTATTAAATAAAAGTGTGTATGTTAGTGATGTTTGGAGCTATTTTTAGGAAGGGGTTCATTGAGAAAAGCAATGCTTCTTCTTTGGGCCAAAATACAACTAATCATGTGTAACTTTTGTTAACCTTAAAGTGCTATATAAATGTGAGCTATTACCACCCGTTCAATGTGTCTGAGATCTCAGCTACACAGGTGTTACATCAATCACTGTGGACTGCTTTCTAGACTATCCCATCCTCTATGACCTTTGTAAATGTTCCAATCCATTCTAGCTCTAAATCAGATGAGAAGGGCTGATATATTTATAGCAACACGTTTTGTTGTGGAAAAAAATTGGAAACAATGGGTGCTCTTCAATTGGGTAACAATGGAACAAATTATGCTATAAAAATGCAACAGGACATTATTGCACGATAAAAAATGAGGAATGTGACAGATTTCAGAGAAATATGGAAAGACTTGTGTAATAACAATAACAGATAGTACCTGGAGGCCAGGGATTATTTGATTTTTCAGTTTGTAACCTTTTTCCTAGAACAGTGCTAGTACATAATGGAATAGTGACTAGACCTGTGATTTCTTTTATATGGAGAGTTTCTGGAAGTAGGAACACCCCCTACCAGCAGGTCACCTTGTCTATAATTTATTACAGTCTTAAAAAATTGCCTAGAGATGGTTAACTTGCCCAGGGTGACAGACATGAAGAGCAGGTATATGATTCCCAAGAGCTGATTATAAAATTTTCAGTGTGAATAATCGTACCTCAAACACTATAAATTAGGTATTGTTTTATTGATTTGTTGATTGTCTAGACTTAAGAGACAGAGGAAATGTTAATAATGAAGTTTAAACTTAAATTATGTTAAACTTGAAGACATTTTTTTAGGGGAGCTGGTTGTTAAATATTGACCAGTCCACTACTGGCAGGGTAAGCCTTGAACACAGGTCTGTCTTCCTGTCTTTCTCTCTTTCCACGAGGCCTCACAGTCTCTGGTCATGGACAGGCCCTTACTGTTTTTGTGTGATTGTGTGATACACTGCGATTGGTGTACTCGCTGGAGTAATCTGTGTGATCCCCCTTACAGGACAGACCGACAACAGATACCAATGGCAGAGGAGAGGGGGTGAGAATGGGGGCAGCTTGGAAACGTCCTGGAAGACTTCCCAGAGGAGGGGGCACTCGAGCTGGGCTGCACAGGACGGGCAGAAGGGACAGACAGACATGATCCCAGGCTGGGGGAAGTTCAGATTACTTAATATTCCCAAAGGAGCAAGTGACTTCACCACTTAAGGCTTTGGAGACTGTGACACTCCAGGGCACCCCCAGGGCCAAAAGCCTGGTGGAGGACTGAGTGCCTCCCTCCCCTACCCCTCCCTCCTCCTCCCCTCCTTGCCCCTCCTCCCCTCGCCGCCCCTCCCTGCTCCTTCTCCTCCCCTCCCTGCCCCTCCTCCCGCCGCCCCTCCCTGCTCCCCATCAGGATTCCAGTCTCTGCCTTCGGCTCAGGCAGCGGCCTGGTCGCCCGGATTGGTGGGGTCCTGACGAGGCTCAGAGAGGCGCCGGGATTGGCTGGAGCTCCTTGGCTCGAGCCCCACTTGACAACTGCAGTCGGGGAGAGGCTGTGCTGGAGCCGCCGCCGCGGGGCCGGGGGAGGGGTCTCCTGCCTGCCTGCCTGACCGAGCGACGGAGGGACGGGCGGACGGATCTCGGCTCCCAGCACTCCGCATCAGCCCGCCGGGCCCGGCTTTTTCTTCTGTCGCGTCTCTGGGCTCACGCCGGAGCCCTCAGGTGAGTGACCCTTGGGGAGGGGAGAAGGGAGGCGAGGCGGAGGCGGGGGCGGGGCCGGGCCGGGCCAGGCGTCCGCATCTGGTTCCCTTGGTCACCACCTGTCAGAGGGCCCGGCGCCTGGGCGGGGTAGGGGGAGCGCCCGGGAGCTTCCCGGGGCGGAGGCCGGGAGGGCGGGGGGAGGGGGCTGAGGAGGGCGTGGGCCGGCCCCTCCCCCATCCCACCTGCACTCCGGTGCCCTCCCGGGAGGGGCGTGGGGAGCGCTGAGCGGGAGCGAGGGCTGAGAGGGGCGAGTGCTCCCCTTGGTTCCTCCGCCACGGCCGGGGCTGTCAGCGGTCAAGGCCCCGGGCTTTACCTAGAGACGATGCTCCCGTGCCCGTCGGTGGTACGGCATTGGGTGGCCCTGCCGCGCCCCGGCTCTGCGCCTCTTATGTAAGGGGAACCGAGGTATTGTTGGGGCCATGGGGTTGTGGAAGGGGGCGCCTGCGTGGAAAGAAAGGGCTGCTCCCAGCATTGGGAAAAGACTGGAACGGGAGGGGCACGGCCCTGCCCAAGGAGGGCTGCCAGAGCTGGCTCCCTCTGCCTTGGGTTTGGGGGGATTTTTTTTGGGGGGGAGGCTGTTTTGGCCAAGTGATTCTCCTTAACCTCCCGAACGAACGAACACTAATCAGTCATCCCGACTGAGGGAGTTTTCTGGACACCTTGGTTCCCTTTCCTTCATGAAAAGGGTCTTTGTTCCATCCTGATTCGTAGATTATGATCCTAACACTTATGTACCCCTTTTCCCTTCCTTTGTTGTGACTTAATAGGATGTTTCATAATGTTGGTAGCCGGAAAATGAATCCCTGGGTTTTTAATATATTGTAAACGGTTTTTCAATGCAAACGATTTTCATTGCAATTTGCCTGTTAAAATTTTTTTGTCTCTAGTGTCACGTGTAAGTAACAACTCCCCCCCCCCATTTTTTAAAACTGGAAAGGAGAATAAAGATAAATAGTATTCTTTGTTAAATCATTTGTTCTCTAGTGTCATTTTGGAAAATGTAGTGATAAATCATTTTATTTAGGAAAAGTAGTTTGATTCTAAGGTGATGGGACTATCCCAGTAATTTTTTATTTTCCTTTTTTTAGGGTTCGTAAATTGGGCACAGCCACTCCATCCTTTTATTCTTTTTTTTTTTTTACTTCTAAGTAAAGACAGTAAAAAGGGATTTAAGCTAATAAGATAAAGCTAAAAGAACTGGGAGTCATCCATATTCCTGGTGTGTGACAACTCTTTAATCCTTTGCCTACCTTGCTCTGTCTGTAAAATAAGGGTTTTCAGCTACCTGCAAAATGCACAGGAAGTGAATATTTTAATATTACCTATGAATCCATTTGAGACTTTTTAAAAATTGCTGTATAAGATGCTGAGAATTCCAGTGACTAGATCACCAGTTCTAGTGCATTGTAAGATTACTTGTATTAAAACCTTTATTCTACTGCTTACTGGGTCTTGCTTAAGTGCATTTCTTTATACATAAAATGAAGATAATACCCATTGTTTTAGTCACAGGAATATTAGTTAAATAATACATATGACAGCATGCTGAAAATAAGGATTCTGTCAACTCATAATTGTTCACAGTAATAGAGGGAAACATTGTCAGGGATAATTGAAGCATAATTCATTCTTCTGGTTGGAGTCGAGTTGTTCTTCATAGCATGGAAACTATTAGGGAGTTAAGAAACTTGCTGTGAGTGCAGAACTGTATCCCAGAACAAGCTTGGGCATGCTAAAGCTTGGTAATGGGGAATCTTAATGTGAGGTGTGTACCATATGGCAGAAGTCTTTTGATTCCCAAATGGTGCATGGTCATTCTCTATAATTGGGTCAGGGTTGCTTCCCTGCTTTACTATGTCCTCAAGCTACCTGGGGGGTATGTGACATTTGGGATAAGCTTCCAAGAAATACAGTAATTTTAAATTTAGTTATTGGGTCCTCAGACAGTTATTGGTGGAATCTCTCTACATACTTACAGATGATCTCTTTATTGTCAAATCTGATGGCCTTTTCTCATTGCTCACCTTTTGTGACCTCTCTTTGGTATTTGACACTTTAACCACTCTCTCCTTATGGATACTCTCCTCTCTGGGTTTTCCTGGCACTGCTTTTTTTTCTGCTACCTGACTGCTTATTCCCAGTCTCTTTTACTGGCTCATCATTCTCTTAACTGTGGGTATTTCTTAAGACTTTGCCTGGGTCCTCTTCTTTCTATTCTATCACTTGGTGACATTATCAGCTCCCATTTGCAAATGACTCCAAGATCTGTGTATTCAGCCCTTGTTTCTTTCCTGAGCTCTATGTTTCATCACCAACTTCATGTTATTTAAACTGAATTCATACTGTTGGCATCTCATACTTCTCATGTCTAAAATGGAACTCATTATCCATCCTCTCCCTCTGCCACAACATACCCCTTTTCAGGACATTTTTTTGTTAAGGACACTACTATCTTTGTCTTTCCTCGGGGTTTGAAGCCTTGATGTCATCCTCTGCTCTGTCCTCTCTTTCATATCACATATCCAGTAGATTGCCAATTTTTTTTGCCTCTATAACAAATCTCACATCTCTTCTTTTCTTTCTGCTCCTATAGCCACTTTATACCCTTATCACTTCTCTCCTGGATTATTGCAGTCACCTCCTAATTGGTTTTCTTGTCTTAAGTGTCTCCTCACTCTAGTCTATCTGCCCAAAAAGGCCAACATGGTTTTCCTAAAGCATAGGTTTTGATCATACCACTCCTTTACTCAAACTCTTCTTGTTACCTTTGGGATCAAAAATAAAGGCCTTAATAGGCATTTAAAGCTCTTCACAACCTGTAATCGTCCTATTTTTCCAATATTATCACCTATGACTTCCCCTTCTACTGCCCAACCAAACTAATCTTACTGTTTGTCACACACCACATTCCTTCTGCCTTCTCTATGTCCCTCTTGCTTAGAAAGTACTCTCTCCTCATCTGTTAGAAGACCCAGTTTCCCTCAAGGGTCAGCTCACATTATACATGAAGCCTTTCCCGATAATCACAGCTATTAGTATCTTCTGCCCTTCCTTTAAATTACCTTGTATTTGTTTAGTAAATGCACACACACAGGGGTGCCATCTCCAGTTATCCTGATCTATGCCTTGCCAGTGGACACAGATGGCTCTAGAGAAAGTGAGGCTGGTGACCTTGTACAATCCTCCCTCACTTAAATTCGGTTCACTTCCAAGTCATGGCATCGCTTTCCTGACATCATAGTCTTCTTTGATAATGAAAACACAAACAACAACACAGACAGACAGACAGAAACACGCAAACACAAAATAGATAAAGAATTGAAAGGGATTTTTTGTTTCTTGGTAGAATGTAAACTCCTTCAAGACTTAACTTTTAACTATTTGATTTTTTCCTTTGTATCCTTAATACCTAGTGTTTAATAGGTGCTTAATAATTGCTTATTGATTGATAAAAAAGTATGTCTTCCCAAAATTTCTTTTTAAAAATAATATTCTCACGTAATTTAAAACTTCTTTAATATCTTAGAGTATGTGAAGTAAGTGACTTGTCACCTTAGTGAAGGAAAACAAGTTTCATGCATCTCATGTCAGAACTTGGCATTTATTTTTGAATCAGTGAAAGATTGGGATTGATTTTGTTTGGTTTGGGATTAGAGAGACAATTTGGATAATGAGTGGGTCCTATTTAACTTTTTCTTTTCACTTGGGGAAAGTGGTTACTATCAAGATTTTGTTAAAAATTACAACTGTCTGAAAATGTATATATCTTTTTTATGATGTTTATGCATGAGCAAATTTCATTGGTACTGACAGGGGCCCTGTTTTGTGACTTTTTTGACAGGATGAAAAAGCAAATGGAATTTTGAGTAAAATTTTCACTTGCTAAAAATGAGTTTTCTGGGTATAAAGTTACAAATACTTGTTATTGATGCATTTGGTGTCCTAAAGAATTTTTGTTTCAAATAAATTCGTTTTTTTGGAGGGGGAGAGGCGAAGGCAGGGCAATTGGGGTTAAGTGATTTGCCCAAGGTCACACAGCTAGTAAATGTTAAGTATCTGAGGCCAGATTTGAACTCAGGTCCTCCTGACTCTAGGGCTGGTGCTCTATTCACCGTGCCACCTAGCCGCCTTGCAAATAAATTCTTACAAATTTGTTTTAAATGTTTTGTATGTACCTTTGAAAATAACATTTGGTAGGGTTTTTCTCACCACATTCTAAATAAACTAAGGTTTTAAAATAAAATTGTAAAAGTATTTCACTGAATAACTTATCTTCTTATAATGGATCTGTGATTTTTCATTGGTGTAGGAGCTCTCTGTGAAGAACTCCCTCCATCAGTGTACATCAGCATCTGCTTAACAATTTATATAGATTTAGAAAATTACCTGTAGTACTGAGAGATTAAGTGACTTGTTAAGGGTCATTGTTAAACTAGTATGTGTAAGAAGTTGAACTTGAACCCAGGTCTTTCTGACTCCAGAGCTGTTTATCTGTCCTCTAGATTCTGCTACTTGTCAGTATGATCTTTGACAGTAGTAATAACCACATGTCTAAAATAAAAGAATTTATAGCATTGTTACTTTGTTCAGTAGTGATCAAATCACACCTATAGTGTTATGTTCAGTTCTGGTGGCCAAAGTCTAAGAGTGATATTGACAAGCTAAAATCAGCCTGTGAGAAGATGAAGGGATCAGACAGAGTTGTCTGTTGTTTTATTGTTCAATCATATCTAATTCTTTGTGACCCCATTTGGGGTTTTCTTGGCAGATATGCTGGAGTGGTTTGCCATTTCCTTCTCCAGTTCATTTTACAGATGAGGAAACTGAGGCAAACAAAGTTAAGTGACTTGCCCAGGGTCACACAGCTAGTAAATGACTGAGGCAGGATTTGAACTCGGGTCTTCCTCACTCCAGGCCCAGCTCCTTATTCATTGCACTACCTAACTGATCCTGGGCAAGCCATTATCATTATGTATCATTATGGAATTGCAGTAGACTAGGGGAATGAAGGGAAATCACAATGGAGTTAGAAGGGGCCTTAGTCTCTATCTAGTTCAACATCCTTGTTTTACAGATGTGGAAATGGGAGGCCCAGAGAGTTCAAGTGGTTTGCTCAAGATGACATAGGTAGTGACAGAATCAGGATTTGGACCTGGGTCCTCTAATAACAAGGTCAGCACCCTCTTTCCACTGTACCATGATTCTGGCATCTTGGTGTGTTTATCTGGGGTAGATAAGACATGGTAATTGTATTCAAATATTTGAAGGATAGTCATGTAGAAGAGAAAGCAAATTTGTTTTTTATTGTTTCATTGTTGTTCAGTTGTGTCCATTTCTTCATGACTCTGTGGACCATAGCACACTAATACTGTCTATGAGGCAAAGATAATGGAGTGGTTTGCCATTTCCTTCTTCACTGGATTAAAGCAAATCGAGGTTAAGTGACTTGCCCAGGGTCATACAGCTAGTGCATGTCTGAGGTCAGATTTGAACTGAGGTCTTCCTGACAACAGACCCAGATCTCTATCCACTGAGCCACCTTTGTAGTTGTCTTTAAGTTATTTTAAGTCATGTTGAACTCTGTAACATCATTTACGGTTTTCTTGGTAAAGATACTGGAGTGGTTTTGCCATTTCCTTCTCCAGTTCATTTTACAGATGAGGAAACTGAGGCAAGCAGGGTTAGGTGACTTGCCCAGGGTCAACACAGCTAGTAAGTGTCTGAGGCTGCACTTGAATTCAGGTCTTTCTGACTCCAGCCCCAGCACCCTATCCACTGCACCACTTCATTGCCTATTTGCCCTTTATTGTTTTGGAGGACAGAATAAGGACCAAGAGGAGGTAGAAGCCACCAGGAAGCAGATCTTAGTTTAACAAGAAAAGCATTCTAATAATTAGATTTGTCCAGTGATAGAATGGAATCTCAAGTGAGCCCTTCTCATCATTGGAAGTGTTCTCCAAGTGACCATTTGTATATAATTAATATTAAAATCCTGGAGTAAAAAACTTAATAGAGGTAGCTAGTGGCTCAGTGAATAGAGTGCTGGCTTGGAGTAAGGAAGACTGGAGTTCAAATCCTGTCTCAGACATTCACTAGCTGTGTGACCTCGAAAGCTATTCAACCTCTGTTACCTTAATCTATTGGAGAAGGAAATGGCAAAGTGTTCCTGTATTCTTGCCTAGAAAACCTGTACGGGGTCACAAAGAGTCAGACACCACTGTATGACTAAATAACAACAAAAAACTTAATGGCTAATTTAATAATATCTACCCCATTGTAAGGAGCATTGTGGATAGTGACCAGACCTCTGAATCTGGAGGACCTGAACTCAGTCAAATAGATATTGTGTGTGTGAGTGTGTGTGTGTATACATACTTGTATATATAAGTATATATTCCATATATTGGCAGCATGACTCTAAGCAAGACGCTTTTTGTATCCCAACAACTCTTTTGGACTATAAATTGCTGAATGGTTGCATTGGGAGAGGGATTTTCCTCAACTGAAATTCATTATACCATTCACAGCTGAGGAAGTGGAGGCATTGAATATAGATGGATTTTTCCTAGTAGTTTGACTGTGAAAAGGTGAAGAGATATTGGATATCAGCTGGGGAGGGTGGAAAGATAAATATATCTATATATATCTATATCTATCTAATGTATCTATCTGTCTGTCTGTCTGTCTGTCTATCTATCTATCTATCTATCTATCTATCTATCTATCTATCTATCTATCTATCTATCTATCTAATCTATCTAATCATCTTTCTATCTCAAGCTTGGAGAAGTTCCAAACATGGGAGGAAAGAGCTAGTAGATACTGGAAGATTGAAGATAAAAGAGAAGGAAGAGACAAGCTCTAAGACAAGGTGTCTAAACTTTTTTTTGTGTGTCATAGACTCTTTGGCAATTGGGTGAAGCCAATGTATCACTTCTTAGAATAAATGCAAAAAATAAAATAAATAAAATTTCAAAGGAAACCAATTAAATTGAAATAAAGATATAATTTTTTCCCATCCAGGTATACAGATCTGGCATGGATCCCTTGTGGATCTGTAAACCCTAGGTAAAGAACTGCTTTTGGAGGATAAAGGAAGGGGGGATGTAGTTAGGTGTACAAGTAGAGGGTTTGGTCTGTCTTGTTCTTATTCCCCCCCCAACCCCTTCAGGCAAGACATGAAAAACCTAATAGTAAACCTATTTAATGGACAGCGTTTTTTTGGGGAAAAAAAAGGAATTGACCTGACCATCTTTGAAAAACTTCACAACTGAATGCATCTTTGTATAATAATAATAATGTTAATAATTATATAATAATATATGTTATATTATATAATAATAATATAGTGTTCTTTGGTAGGAATGCAAGAATATGAAACAAGCACAGATTTTGTGCTTTGACTGTTAATGCAACATGAATTAAATTATGATTATAGTGTTAAAATTAGTAAATTTTTCAATTCAAAATACAGATATTGAAATTTTTTTAGATTTCTTACTCAGATATTCCTGTATGTTTAAGATTTGTTTAGTATCTAAATTATTGTAAACTACATATAATTATAGTTATAAGCTTAGTAACCTGTTAATTTTTGGGGGTCTGGTTTTGTATAGATACGTAACATATTTTTTTTTTTAAGCTCAAAAGTAAAAATATAATTGCAACAGTCCTTTGACTTCTTATTTTTTTTCTTTTCTAGGTTTTTCCCCAAAGTAAATTTGAATTTAGGTATCATAGTTTTGAGAATTAAGAAGGGCTAGAGAGTTTAATATTAGACATTAGTTTTAGAGACAGTCTCTCACAAAGGGAAACTAAAACTTTGATTTCTAGTTCATTGCTTTGTTTGATGGATCCTTTGTTCCTCTGGCAGAAATGCAGCAGAAAGTCTAGTCAGCTTGACAATACAGATTCCAAAATTACTGGCAGAGCAGATTGTGGTTTGGCAATTTTTGGGTAGACATTTGTTGTTATTTCTTTTTTGGATGTGATCAAGTTTTAAATAAAACAGTGTAGATGATATAGGTTGCATAAATGTGTAACTGAGTTAGGGGAAGAGATTTCTGTGTCTATATTCAGACCTCCATCCTTAGGGACTGGTGATTAGCATCAATTACATTTTACTGTGACCAGTTGTGGGTTTTTGGTTTTTTTTCTTTGTTGGGAGAGGGAGTATGTATTCAAAGCTTTCCATTGTTGTCATATTTAGGTAGCAATTTTTTAATGCTTTAAAAAATTTAAGGTAACTTTTCCTTTCTCCAAAGTTTAATTTATTTTGAAATATCAGATTTCTTTAAATTGTATTGTTTTTGTGTTGCGAAATTTGAGGTTCATCTTGTTTTTAAAGATGATGCTGTTACTAGTCCTCTGAAATAGAATATTTAAGACCTTCAAGATATGATTTTTTTAGTTTTTCATTTGCACTAATTTTTTGAAGTGTAAAATAGTTGAATATTTAATGATTTAATCTAAGGAATTAAACTACTGGGAATAATAAGCTATACTGATTGAGGATTTCGTGGCTTTTTCATGACAGTATGTTTTTATAGGTTTTTTATTAATAAAAGCATCTTAAAATATTCATATGTATACATATATACATTAGAATAAATCAATATTTGGATCAGATCTGAGGATAATTGTTAGAGGTTCTAGCAAAATAAAAACCTTTAGTTTGAGGTGTCAACATTTTAAACATTTATGAATTGTTCTTCAACTATTAATCTGCCAAAATTAATGGAAGAAATAGAGCATAAAGGAGAATAGAGAGTATTGTGGAATGTAAAAATTGGGAGAAATTTCCTAGTTGGAAGAATTGTCAATAGGGGAATCTGAGAAGGGAGACTATTCCATGTGTAGAGAATGGTGGGTGTAAAGACATCAAGGTAGAAATGTACAGGATGAGACTGGAGAATGGCTAATAGTTCAGAATGGTCAGATTTTTGAGTGCTCAAAGGTCAGTACCATGAAATAATGCTGGAGAAGTGAATTAGAACCAGATTATGGAGGACCTTGAATGCTATACCAGGGAATTATACTTCATTTAGTGGGCAGTACCAGAGGGGAATGATATGATCAGATTTGCATTTCTATATTATTTAGATGGATCTGTTATCTCACAAATATGAGTACTCCCTCTGATGATATATGTAGTAAACCATTTATATCTGCTTATCCTGTGCAGCTCTTGTCCACAGCCTTCTAGTAAATCTGCCATAGGGGGTCTGCCTGACATTCTGGGGTCCTTTCTAGTTCTCTTGATATTGCCAAACCAGACTACCAAAGAATTATTTTGTTGAGCTAGAAAAAACAATAACAAAATACTTTTGGAGGAAGGAAAAAAGATCAAGAATATCAAGGGAAATAATGAGAAAAGTGGGAAGGAGTAACAGTACCTTACCAGTAGCAGATCTAAAACTGTATTAACAAAGTAAAAATCATCAAAACTATTTGATACTGTCTAGAAAGAGTGATTAGGTACCCAACACACAAACAAACTGCCCCTCATAAATGCAAAGACCGTAGCTATTGGGGTAAGAACAATGACAAAAACTGCTAGCAGAATGGGAAAGCATTCTGAGAGAAATTAGGGATAGACCAACATTTCACACTATATATCAAAACAAACTCCCAATGGACATACATGGCTTAGATAGAAAAGATAACATCATAAATTAGAAGAGCAAAGAAGAAATTACCTTTCAGATCTGTGGATCAGTAGTGTTCAGATTAGAATTATTTTCTCTGATAAAGGCCTCTTATCCAAGATATATAAATAATTGATTAAAATTTATGAGAAGGGGCTGCTAGGTGGTGCAGTGAATAGAGCACCGGCCCTGGGGTCAGGAGGACCTGAGTTCAAACCCAGCCTCAGACACTTAACACTTACTAGCCTGTGATCTTGAGCAAGTCACTTAACCCCAATTGCCCTGCCCTCCCCCCTCCAAAAAGCAATAAAATAAAATTTATGAGAAAAAGATCTATTCCTCAATACTAAGGCAAAAAATATGAACAGGTATGTTGTTTCAAAGGAAGAAATCCAAGCCATCAGCAGCCATAAGAAAAAATGCTCCAAATTACTAATAATGAGAAAAATACAAATTAAAACAAGTCTGAGGTGCCACATCATACCACTCAAATTGGCAGAAATGGAAAACTACAGATATTGGAGAGATTTTGAGAGGAATAGAATGGCAGGCATATTATTGCTCCATAAGAAATCACTTAAGGGACAGTTTCAGAGAAACCTGAGAAGTCTTTGTGAACTGAAACAAAGTGAAGTGAGCAGAATGAGGAAAACAACTTATCCAATAAAATTATTGTAAAGTAAAACACCTTTGAAATGCTTAAGTACTCTGATGCAGTGCCCTGCCATGATTCTAGATGGTTAATATAGGTGTATCCTACTACCCACCTCCTTTCAGAGAGGTGATAAATATAAGGTATAGAATGAGACATATGTTTTGGAGGTATGCAATGTGGAAATTTGTTTTGTTTGACTCTGCATATTTATTACAAGAAGTTTTTTTTTTATCCCAGCTGGGGGCAAGGGGCTAATAATGAGATTGCCAAAAAAAAAAAAAAGAAAAGAAAAGAAGGGCATTGAAGCTATTTTTAATAAGAATTTATTATTCATTTATTTTTAATATCCATTAAAAAAAATGTTGAGTTTTATATTCTCTTCTTCCCTCCAGTTCCTCCCCCATCCATTGAGAAGGCAAGCAATATGATAGCAATTATATTTGTGAAATTGTGCAAAAATGTATTTCCATATTAGCCATCTTTAAAAAAAAGGCAAGAAGAATAGAGTTAAAAATTATGCTTTTTGAAGCTTTTTAAAAGAATGCATGGGAGAGAACAGAAAAAGGGTCAGAAGGAAATACACATAAGCAGAACAACTTTGAAAGCCACAGGTTGAATTCATCATTAACTTAAAAGGAAAAGTTAAGCTATACATTGAGACTCTCAGTTTCGTGCACAATCTTTTTTTCTGTTCTAATTTGTAGATAGAAGTATTTATTTTATTTGACAGTTGTAGAATTCAACATAAAAAGATGAATAAGAATAAGAAAGATGTCACATGGTCTTTTTTTCCTTTCAGACATGCATTTTTCCGATTACATCCTTTATACTGTTTCTCCTGGATGATTTCTTGTTTGTCATGTTGTAGTCTGTTCATGACCACAGTCTACCTTTCTGTACGTTTTTGTTCAGTCATTTTTCAGTCGTGTTTGAATCTGTGACCCCATTTGGGGTTTTCTTGGCAAAAATACTGGAATGGTTTGCTCATTTTACAAATGAGTAAACTCAGACAGAGTTGAGTGATTGCCCAGGGTCACATAGCTAGTAAGTTCTGAGGCCACATTTGAAGTCAGAAAGAAAGGTCTTCCTAACACCAGGCCAGTGGTCTATCCACTTCACCATTTACCTGCTCTCTATTACTCTTTGAGTGAAATCCAAATTTACTTTCTTGGAGACTGTCATATTTTATGATTCAGCCATAGATATCACCAGGAGAATGTTGCCATTAAAAGGATGTGCCTTTTTTTGGAGGGCAGTTGGAGTTAAGTGACTAGCCCAAAGTCACATGGCTAGTAACTGTGTCAAGTGTCTGAGGCCAAATTTGAACTCAGGTCCTCCTGACTCCAGGGCCGATGCTCTCTATTCACTGTGCCTCCTAGCCACCCCTAATGGATGTGCCTTTTTTAAAGTTTATTTATTTTTAGTTTTCAACATTCTCTTCTATAAGTTTAAAATTTTCTCTCTCCCTCCCTTCCCCTCTCCCCAAGACAGAATGCAATCTGATATAGGTTTTATATAGACATTCCTATTAAACATATTTTCATATTAGTCATGTCCTATAGAAGAATTAGAATGCATTATATTGTCACTATATTGTGTTTTTCCCCTCTAAATTATCACTTTTCCCTCCTTGTGTAAAACACAATAATGTCTTTTTAGTTGTTTTATCATAATTTATTTTAAGGCTTCCCTCTTCCCACCGGCTCTCTTCTCCTCATCCTCGGGATCCCTTTTCCCTGTTACTTGTTACCCCATTTTGTGACTTCATTTGTAACCCCCATTTACAGATTTGTAATTTTGCTTAATTTAGTAGTTCCTTTTCTCTTTCTTCCTTTTATCTATTTAATTTATCTCTTTGTCTCTTCTATATGACTTTTGCTTTTCCCCTTGTCTCCTTGTACACTTTTAGAAAGAAATATCTTTCTTAGTGGTCTCTCTGATGTTATTTTGTTGTTGTTGGTTGCTGTATTTATTTACTTGCATATATGTTATCTGGGGTGTTTGATTTGTTCAGGTCTGATTTTCTTTTTAGGAATACTTCAACATCCAACTTTTTTCATTTCGGTTTTTGTTTGTAGGGCTGTATTTTGAGCCCAGCTTCTCTTTAGAATACATTGTTTCATTCTCTATGTTTTCTGGTGGGTGCAGAATAGTCTTCTGTTATTCATATTTCCTTTTTATTTGAAGGACTTTTTCCTGGTTGCTTGCAGAATTTGTTATTTGCCATTGGAATTAAGGAATTTAATTATTTCTTAGAGTTTGTAATGAATTTTTTAAAAACGAAAGCAGTCTGGATTCTTTTGAATGACACTTTGTTTTCTGTGTTCAGAAGTTCTGGGGAATTCTTTTGTATTATTTGCATTATGGTATTCAAGTTTTTTGGCTTATGCTGTTCTGGGAGGCATGTAATCCTTAAGTTACATATCCTGTTTTTGAGATAATTATGTTTTGCTTCCATAGAAATCATATTTTCTTTTAATGTTATTGTTTTCTGCTTCTGTACTTCATTTGACCTTCATTTCACTGTATTTACATTTTGGTTCTCTTTTGTTTGGTGAGATTTGTCATCGTGAATTCAAGTTTTTCTGATCTGCCAGTTATTTTTGTTTTGTATAATAGAAATTGTTGCTTTTATAATTCTTATTTCTCTTTTAAACTATTGAGGAATATTATCCTACGGTTCCAAGCTCTCTTGGGAATCCAAAGGATCAGTTGTTCATTTTCCTTTGTCTTGCAATATTTATTAATAGATGTCTGGATTCTTCAAGTTGATCTGGGGTCCATACTCTCTTCTGTTATTAATAGCTTCCCTGTTGGTTTATCTACTTATACTCAAGGTCTTTAATTGAGTTTTCCTTCTCCTGAGAACGTTTAGTGATTTCAATCTTTCCCTTTTATCCCGTTGCTCACATTTTTACTTCTCACTCTGTGATGGTTGTTTCCCTGAAGGTTGGATCTAAAAGCTCTCTCAGCCTCTGTGCACATTGTTTCATGTTTCACTAGCCTCAGTCTTTGCCCTAGGTGATTTTTTGGGGGAACAGAATTGGCCTCAGCCTGATGCTGGGCTCTTTCCCTTATGCTTAGTAGAGTGCCACTCAACCACATACACCGCCAGAACTTGGTGGGCAGTTGGTTAGGACAGACCTGCACAATTTGGCAGTAGGTAGGGGGTAAAATTAAAATAGAATAAACTTCTTTGGGTTGCAGATAGGTTTTTAGCTGCTCATTTTCCAAGTAAAGATATAATTAATTATTAAACTATTTTGCAAATAAATCATATTTTAAAAATTCAATTAATATCAATTAATTACACTTATTATTTAAAATTTTTATTTATCATGAACTCACATTAATGTTAAAAAAATTACTTTGCTAAGCAGTCCAAGTTTTAATAAATTTTTCAAGTTTTCTTACTGTTTACTGTAAGGACCAAAAACACAGCAAAAAGATATGACTCTTGCTATTCTCCAACTAGAGATAGACTGCTGGTGGTTGGTTGCCTGTGGGTCATGTGCCAAACAGGAGACCATGCAAAGTGGCAACCCACATGCCACATTACATGACAGTAGTGACTAGTGGAAGGCTGGTTGGGGGTGGTGGTGGACAAAGCACTTGTTACATCTTTAATTCCTTTAACATCCTCCACATTTTTTGTGGGCTGCCCCAAATCCAGTGGTGGTCCACAAGTAGCCCGAGGGCCATATGTTGTGTAGGTCTGGGTTAGGAATTTGTTTTCTTTACTGTTTTTTGAATTGTCATCTCATTAAGGTTCTTGGAGTTTAAATCTAGACTGGAGACAGCTGAAATTGCTTTACCTCTTGCATATAATGTCTGTTCTCGAGAAGTCTGAGAGATTATGAAGATAAAAGAAAACATCAATTTCTCTATCTTGTTGGTCACAAGATGTGGTGACTGGAGAACCCTCCCCCACCTCTGCAAGATTATAGAAATAGATGTAGTATTACCAATTACATTATTATCGAAGATGCTCCTTTTCAGAGCCACTTCAGTTTTTATTTACAGTGTATTGTAACTTAATGATTATTTCATCAGTTCATCAGCAATCATTTACTTCGAACATTAATTAAATACCTACTAAGGGCCGGGTGCTATGTTAGGTACTGGGGATACACAAAAACTAAATAGACTCTGCCTAGGGGCAGCTAGGTGGCACTATGGAGAGAACTCTGGACCTGGAGTCAGGAAAATCTTAGTTGACATTCACTGTGTAACCCTGGGCAAGTCTCTTAAATTTTGTCTGCCTCAGTTTCCTTAACTAGCACCTCTGAAGGATGTTGTGAGGATCAAATGAGATAATGTTTGTAAAGTGCTTGGTATAATGCCTGGCACATAGTAGGTTCTTAATATTCAACTTCCCTCTCTTGATTTGTGTTATTCTCAACTCACTTTTTCTCACCTGAATGATCCATTCAGTTGCTAAGTCTCATCAGTTCCACAATAGTACTCACATCCAGCCTTGTAGTTGGGGACCTCATCACCTCTCAACTAGATGGCCTCTAATGGGTTTCTTGCCTCAAATCTCTTCCAACTCCAAACTATCCTCCAGTCAATCAGCAAGCATTTTTTAAGTACTTACCATGAGCCAGGAACTGTGCTAAGTTCTAGAGATACAAAGAAAGGCAAAAACAGCTCCCTGCCATGACAAGTAACTTACATTCTGTCGGAGGAGACAACTTGTAAATGACTAGTGGGGTGTGTGTGTGTGTGTGTGTGTGTGTGTGTGTGTGTGTGTGTGTGTGTGTGTGTGTGCGCACGTGTGTGTGTGTTTTAGATTGTAAATAATCTCATAGTGCAGGCCCTAGCAGCTAGGTGGACAGGGACTGAGAACATTTTTCTAGAGAAGATGGAATTTGAGCTTAGTCTTAGAAACTGAGAGGCCTAGGTGAAAAGGGGAAGCATTCCAGTAACGGTACAACCAATGCAAAGGCATGGAGGCAGGATGTAGAGGATGGTGTTTTAGGAACAAGTAGACCATTATAGTTGGTTCAATGTGAGAAGACTGGAAAGGTAGCAATGGGTTAGATTGGGCTTTTTTTTTTTTTTTTTAAGCAATCAGGGTTAAGTAACTTGCTCAAGGTTACACGGCCAGTTATTTCTGGGTGTGGTGCTAAGTATCGGAGCCCAGATTCGATCCCCAGGTCATCCTGACACTGGAGCCGGTGCTCTTGCTCGCTGTGCTACCTGGCTGCCCCTAGATTGGGCTTTAAGTGACAAATAAAAGACATGTCTTATCTTGGAGGTATTAGCCACCATTATAGTTTACTGAATTGGGAGATGAAGTAGTCAGACCTACCCTTTGGGAAAATCTGGTCACAATATAGAGGATGGATTGGAGAAGAGACTTGAGGGAGGGAGACCAATAAGAAGGTTTTAGCAGTAATCCAGGTGTGTGAGATAAAGAGTTTAGAGTCTGAATCTGAGATCAGAAAAGGTCTTTATTCTTTCTTATGAGAAAGGGCCCTCTGCCCCTGTTGCTCAAATGGCATCTGCCAGGGAGAGAGCAACAGGTAGAAGCAAGCCCATGGTTATATAACCTTCTAAGGCAGAAACCCAACCCCCCCCAACTGGCCTTCACTCTCATTGGTAGGGAAGCCGGCCCACAACCTAAGTGCGGGGATCTATCTTGGAGACAAAGGACACGGAAACATGTGGGTGTCCAATGCAAGTCCAGGAAAGCAGTTTTATCCTTATTTGGCATATCTTGTGCTGAGGTGGCACTGGGGAGGGTCTCCATTGCTCTAAGTCCCAGATTCCTGTAAGGTCAGGTGACCTCTGAACTTAGGCCTAGTGGATGCTGAAGCCACTCTAAATTTGATTTTTCAGAATGAGGAAACTTCACTGCAAATTATTCCTCACACAGGTGAGATGGGATTGTGGGCTGAACTAGGTTGGTAGCTGTGGGAGTGGAGAGGAGACACAGAATAAAGATTGTAGTGATTTTCCTTAAGGGTGCATCTAAACATGTCACTCTCCTTCTTACCCTTCTGTGATTTTCTACATAAGCTTCTTTGTTTGGTTTTCACAGTCCTTTGCAACTTGGCCCTAACCTATCTATCTAGCTTCATTATATATTATTCTCCTTATGCTGCAATCTAGCCAAACTGGCCTTCTCACTATTCTCTATATACCGTGTTTCCCCGATAATAAGACACTGTCTTATTAATTTTTTGGACAGAAAAACACCAGAGGGCTTATTTTCAGGGGAGGGTTTATTTTAATGAACATTGACAGCAATTTTAATAAACAGGTAAATGTGAACAAAAAAATGTACCTTTATTCAATAAGCAAATCACTGGGGAAGAACAGGATGATGCGCTCACTGCTGCAGCTCTGATTGGATGCAGCTCGGAGCGCGGCGTGCATTTCACGGGAGGGGGGGGCCGGTGCATACAGAGGGTACCGTAATGTAGCGTGTAGCGCAGGGGATCACCTTCACTACAGTAGCAATCTCAATAGGGCTTATTTTAGGGGGAGGGCTTATTTTAGAGGAATCTTACACAATGAAGGGAGGGCTTATTTTCGGGATAGGTCTTATTATCGGGGAAACATGGGTATGAACATTCTATTCCCTGTCTCTGATTGCATTTCCTCCTTACCTCTCCTCATAGATTCCCCCACTTCTTTCAAGATTCAGACCAAATGTCACCTCTTATATCAAACCTTTATTTATAGCCCCCTCAGTTTGCTAGTGTTGCTCTCCTTTTTTATTTATTCGTCATATACATATTTATACACATACACATAAATTTACTATTGTCTCTCCAATAGAATTTAAGCTTCTTGAGAGCCAAAATTGTTTTATTTTTTTTGTTTTTATATCCTTAGCGCCTGGTACAGTGCCTGGCATGTAGTAGTAGGAACTAAATAAATTCTTAATAAAAAAATAATGCACTCTATAGAATTTATTGAGATGATAGTTGGAAAGTCACATGGGTACAAAATAGAGCTCATGCTATCCTTAAGCACTGGGATAGAGGTGAGGGAGGGGTTGGGAAGCAGTTATTGGCCTTGTTCGTCCATTTTTGAAGAGAACCAATGACATCATGGGGTGATGTCCTTTCAGGGATATGCAGAGGCTAGAGATACTGGCAGCTTCCTGCAAATCCACCCCAGTACTCTTACCTCAAGGGTCAGAGGCATGACCATGCAAGAGACCCTGGCTTGGCTTTGGTCACAAAACTCATAGAGGGCAGTATATTTAATTTAATTTATGTAGACAATAAATGGTAGGGTAGGCAGTATTTTTTATAATTCTTTAATTTGGGTAAATTGATAGTTTAAAATAACATAACTTTTAAAAGTTGTGCCGTAAAAATCTAAAGTAATTTTGTTAATATAGTTTTTGTACAGTGTAACTTAGAAATAAAGTAATAGGATCAGTATTTTGTCTCTTATTTTCCTTTTGTTATGTAGGTTATCAACAATGACTGCTGAAGAAACAGTTAATGTGAAAGAGGTTGAAATTATCAAGTTAATCTTAGACTTTCTGAACTCAAAGAAACTTCACATCAGTATGTTGGCTCTTGAGAAGGAAAGTGGAGTCATAAATGGCCTGTTTTCAGATGATATGCTTTTTCTGAGGTATGTCTTCATTAATCTCTCAGATTTTAATCTTCATCAAAGAAATGTTTTAAGAATTAATGAATTTATAGACATGAAGCATTAATTCATTGTCATAAAATGTTAAATGCAGAAGGGACCTTAGAGATAATTTAACTCTCTTATTTTACAGATGAGGAAATTTAAGATTTAGAGAGGTAAAGCTTACAGTTGTTGCCCAAGGTAACAGTAAACTAGAGATGAACTTAAACCTAAATTGAAATCTGGTGTGTTCTTTCTTCTTGTACTATGCTGCCTTTTTTCTCATATTATGGTAAACATACATACATGCCTGTCAGTAAAATCTTTACTATGTTGCTATTTGTTGGTGTCTAATAGATGGCTTCCATAGGCCTTTAGGATGTAATTTTATTATAATACAGTACAATAATTGATATTCATAATGACCTTGAGTCATTAAAGAAAAGTTACATTTTTTTCTAAGGCATATAAGATTATAATATATTTTATGAAGATTTTTATCCAAAGTGTTTTCCCTAATGGAGAAAACTTTGATGTTGAAGATGATTCATTCTTTAAGGATAACAGATAACACAACATTTAGAGGGCACTTTAATTTTGTTAACTCCTGTGGTGAACTTAATGGGAGGGCTTGAACAAGAGGCATACAGATGTGGATGGATTGCAGTTTGTAATGGAGGGAATATCCAGATTCTTATCACAAAACCATTTGAGTTGAATTAGAGCAAAATGCTTTTACCTACATTATCTCATTTGATCATTTAGCCAAGATATGGAAAATCTATATAAGCTATATCTAATGGTGGTATTTGTTATGGAACTTAAGAGAAGGATTATCTTTAGTGATCATGAAGTCCAGGTTTTATTTTTAAAAGCCAAATCGCCAATTTTACTGTAGCTTTGGAAGAACAGCAGAGATACATAACCAAGAAACCAGAATCATCTTCAGGTCAAAAATAAGGCTGTCTTGAATTGAATGTAAAAAGAGAGTTCATAATTCTACATTAAATTGGACTTTCTTCTTTGTATACATCCTAATTGGGAAAGTTACTTAGCCTCTGTTGGTCTCATTTTCCTCAATCTTAAAGATGCTATCCAATGTCCCTAATCAGCTATCTTTTAAGAGATTCAATTCAAAAACACATTTTGTAACTTGAAAAGATTTAGCTGTGGATGTCCTTCCTGAGGAACAAACAGTACTTTAAAAACCTTTATTATGTTAGCAAAATTTTTTACTAAGATTTATTTGTATTTTCATATATTTTATGGAATCAACACTGCCTAAGCCCAGGGAGGCTAGTTAAAGGTGCAGTTCAGTAACCTTTTCGAAGGCAATCAATGACTCTGGGGACCTTTTCCTGTGAAGCACTGATTCTCAAGCAATGTATCTACCCAGATGTAGGAAGGTGAGGAGATGTAAATCCCTGGGAAGCCTTTGCCATCATCTAAGTGGATAGGTGTCAGAGATATGTAGGTCAAAGGTCTAGAAGGATAGAATATTTCAAGTCTCAAATAAGAGAATGTGTTTTACAGAATTGTTGGGTTGGTAGAAAATAAGATTATCTTTTTAGAGGTTTAGGCTCACATGTATCTTAAAATCTGGTCTCCTCTGTAGATGTCAAGATAACATTTGTTTATCTGCTTCTGAGTTGAGGCATTAACTGAGCCATGAAGTACCAGTGCAACCTGTGGCAAGTCTTTTTATTGGCACTGAATCTCAGAGGGGCCATTTCTATGGTAGAGGTTGACCCTCAGTTGAAGGGTGGGTATCTGTTTGTAAGTTGGGACAGGCTACCAGCTATCTCTCATGTCCTCTAGCTAGGTCAAGCATAGGACATCTGGATATGGTTTTTGTGTACAATTGGGCACAGATGCACAGAATAAGTGGAATTATCTGATACCTAAATATATTCTAATTTAGTTCAAAGCATTTATTAAATGCCTCCTTTGTCAAGACATCATTAGGTGTGGATGAGGTATAAAGTTTAGATGAAACATAATTCCTGCTTTCATGGATTTTATATTCTACCAGAGGGATATGATACACAGATAATAATTATAATACAAAACAATATATCAATCCATAAAAGAAGTACAAAGTACTAAGAACATAATAAGTACATTGGAAGCAGCTATGACTAAAGGATTATTAGTAAGAATATCTCCATAGTTTATGATTTTTTTTTTAAAAGCAATTGGGGTTAAGTAACTTGCTCAAGGTTACACGGCCATTTATTTCTGGGTGTGGTGCTGAGTATCTGAGCCCAGATTTGATCCCCAGGTCATCCCAACGCTGGTGCTCCTACTCTCAGTGCTACCTGGCCGCCCCTAGTTTATGATTTTTTGAAAGTGCATTTAAAAATTATTGTGAAAAGACATAGGTTTTACTTCAACTTCTTGTAACAAAAGAAATGCCAATCTTATTACCTGGCTTAGCAGAATATTAACTTTATAAAGCCATCTTGCCACCTTTCCTGTTTTTAAATATTGCCAGTGAAATTTGTAAATGTTGATTACTAAGATAAATATGTGTTTAATTTTTTAAAAAATTCATATAGACAGCTAATCCTCGATGGCCAGTGGGATGAAGTTCTTCAATTCATTCAACCCCTAGAATGTATGGAAAAATTTGACACAAAAAGGTAAGATTTCATTTAAAGTTTTACATTTGATCTTTGCTAATCGTTTAGCTTCCTCACACTACTCCTTTCCTCCTCCCCCTCTCCCCAAATAGGATCAGGCTTAGTCTAGAAATAAGTTGTAGTATTTTTGAGTTTGAATATTCTTAGAGGAAAAATATCATGCCTGTTTTTAAGTAATATTTTACCTGGTTTTGTAGGTGCAAATAAGAATGTTTAATCAATGAGGTTGCTGCCTAAAAATATAGCTTATTTCATAGTGCTTCTCTAGAAAAGCTATTTTTCTTTTATTCTAAAATAGCTTATGAGATATTACTTAGTTTATTAAAATACTGTTTTATCTGAATCATAGAAGAGCATTCATTTCTTATTTTCACTTCTCAGTTGACTGTTGTAAATCCATTTTAGGAAATGTCTTCTGAGAGAGAAAGATTATTTTCTTTTCCTGTTAAAGGCTGTTATAAGGGGTCCCTTGAACTTGTCTTTTTGAGTTGCCATATTTTCCAGAAACATTGGACCCAGAGTATTCAGGAGACCCTGAATGTATCAAGGATGAAGTTCCCCTTGAGCTGACATAATGTGTTGTTGCACCCCAAGTTGGACTCCTTGTATGTCCTTGGGAGGCAAGACAGGTGCCAGGCTGTTTTTGCCAGGCTGGGGTAGTGCTTGGGCCACTGGAGTCCTTTGCAGATAAGCAGGTCCTCCTATCTTCATAGCTTAGCAGTTCCCAAGGGAAAAGAGGGAGGCTTTTGCCATCACCTTGCTCCTTCCCATGGGGAGTGGTCTTGTCTTTTTGTCTCACTTTTGCTTGTGCCTGTTCCTTCTCCCATATCACATCCCTTCCTGATATCCCCTCCTCCCTTTGTCCTGCTGTTATAAAAATGTAAACTTTTGTGAAGACTGGGAACCTTTTGAGTTCCACATACATGTTCATTTCTCTTGTTAAATAAACCTGGTTTTCACATAAATCTCCTGATGTGATTGCCTGTTGACACTCCTTAGTGCTTTCACAGGGTAGCAGTGAAATGCCTAGGCATAAGCACAACCACATAGTCCCAAAAGTGGGCTTAGTTGAGAGGAGGATAGTTGAACCAGGTCATCATCACATGACAGTAAATATTACCCATGTCTTGTAAATAAAGGGAAAAGTAGTTTTTCTGACCTTGAGTAAGATGGATAGTAGTGTGACTTCAGGATTGTAGACTGGTCAGATATAACGTTTTATCCCTAATTATGTAATATACCTTCCCTTCCCTTTGCAGGAAGGGGCAGGTCACTAACTTTAGTGAGATAATGATAGAGATAGTGATAGATAAATCATTTTATTGAATTGGGTTATGTGGGAGAAATCATTTGAACAAAATAATCCCCATAAAAGTGAAGAGTAAAAGGATCTTAATGACTTGTTGCAATACTGTGTTTGAAGGGGATAGGTAAAAAGGGGGTTGGACTATTATTTGGAGAATATATATAGTTGGAGGAGATCTAGCCTATTAGCAATTTTTAAATAAAAGAGACAGATAAAGAGGAAAAAAGAACTTGGCAGAGGAACAGGGATGGGAACAGGACACCTAGGGTATTGTTTTGGGTTGGAGACTTAGGCTGGCAAAGGACTCAACATGGGGATTTCGTGCTAGATAATAAAGTAGTAGAACATAATCCACACTAAACATATCTTTTTTGTATGTTCTTGATTAATTGTAATTAAATAGCTATTATTTCTGAAATTACACTTTCCCCCTTTGTAATTACAAATAGCCTTGTTTAACCAAGATGGTCTGAAATTGGTAAGGGAAAGAAGTGTAATACTTGGAGCTTTAAGGATCTCATGGCAGCAGCATTTGATAGGAAGCTTCCTTATCTCTAGATACCCAGGTTGGAGGCCTGCAGCACCACTTTTAAAAGCAGTAACATTAGTGTTTTGTTTTTATTTTTTTGCTGGCTGTTGACATCTCTTGAGAGTACTTCTATAACTGAAGGAAAAATCTGGGAGAGAGGACAAGGAAGATATGTAACTCTTGAAAAGAACAAATAAGAATTTTTTTCTTTAAAGTGTTTGAAATTTTAAAAACTTAAAATTTTCTAGTAAGACAAATATCCTTTTTAAATTCTGCTCTATATTAAAAGTTGCAATTTTGAGTGAGCACTACCCCAGGTTCATGCTTATTTTTCTGAAAAGTCATTGTCTCATTCCCTTTTAGCAACACTGATATCTCGATGAAATAGCTCCCTATCAGACCTTGCTCATGCTTATAATTAAGGAAAAACTGTTTTTCTTTTAACTCTCATGTAGGTTTTTAAGATATGTTTTATATTGCTTGACATTTTATAGGAAAACTTTTTGTTTAGAGTTTATTTTGGAAATTAAGAGGGTTCTTGCTCGAGTGTGGTGCTATGATTAACAATAGCAAAAATCACTGCGACAGTTAGGACTTGAGTATAAACAGAAATGTAGAGGATTTCTAAATTAAATTCAGTAAGTTTTAGGTACATTTTACTTGTCAGGTATTTGTTTGAAAACCTATCCTTTAAATACAAGGCTTTTTAAAGAAATCATTACTCTTTTTTTTTTTTAACATGGTTTTCATAACTTCAGTAACTAGTTCCTTTTTTCATTTTTGGATTAGTAGATATATGTTCACCAAAGGAATTTTTTATGATTTTTAGTGTGTCATGCTTTCTTTATTTACAGGTTTCGCTATATCATCCTGAAACAAAAATTTTTAGAAGCCTTGTGTGTAAACAATGCAATGTCAGCCGAAGATGAACCTCAGCATGTAAGACTTTTATTTCTGAAGGTTTGCTCCATGGTCTTCTCTTTTGGGGTTTTGTTCATTAAAGCAAAATATGAGTAGCATCATCTTTAATTCCCTCCAACATTTTTCTGAAGTGGCACCTATAACCTGCTAAAAGCTTTAAGTCAAGGTTACCAGTAATGCCACTTTCTGTAGTGAGTTTTATTAGAGATAAATTCATTAGATGGTTTAATTTAACAAATATTTATTAAGCGCTTAGTATATGTAAGGCACTAAAGATTCAAAGATAAAAAATGAAACTCTGCTTACCCTTAAAGTCTGTAAAAGATATATACAAATAATGTAACATATAATCAGTGCTATGAAAGTGGCATAAACAATATGCTATACAAGTTCATAGATAGAGAGGTCACTTCTAAGGTGATCAAGGTAGATTTCTTGAGAAAGGTAGTATTTAAGACAGGTTGATGATGTGTAGAATTTCCATTAGTGGATATTGAAGGGAGAAGGTGTCATAGGGTAAAGGAATGGGCTGAACAAAGGTTCAAAGGTTAAGGGAAAACCCCAGGCATATTTAAGGAATGATAAATAGTTCTGTTTGACTGGAGTGTAGTGTACATTAAAGGGAGCAGTGGTAGGTGAATACAGTGAATACCAAAGGAACTAGGACTTAAATTTGGTAGACAGTGGAGATCACCTGGAACATTTTTAGCAATAGTGTGACATAATGAAAACTGTAGTTTAGGAAGATAATCTGTTGGCCATATGCGGGATGAATTTTCAGGAAGGGAAGGCTAGAGGTCATTGATTTTCATTATGTCTTACTGGGATTGTTACATTAGCTTCCATATTCTCTGTGCCTCCAGGTTATTCCCTCTTCATCCTTTATGCTACTAGCAGATTAATACTTTTTTATCTCTTTGCTTCATCATCTTTTTCTTCTACTCAGAAACCTTCAGTTGTTTTCCTTTCCCTATAGGGCAGAAGCCAAATTTCTTTGTCTTCTCAAAGAGGCAGTTAAGTGTTATAGTGAATGTGACTTTGAACGCAGACTCAGGAAGACCTGGGTTCAAATTTAGCCCCGGAAACTTACTATGAGCACTGTATGACACTGGGCAAATCAGTAACCCCTGTCTCCTCAGTTTCCTCATCTGTAAAATAGCACCTGCCTCATAGGTTTGTTGTGAGGATCAAATGAGATTACATTTGTACAGTGCTTTGTAAATCTTATAGCAGTATATAAATTCTAGCTGTTATTATTATTATTAATCTGACGTTCAAGGTCTGCTGTAATATGACCCCTACTTACTTTTAACATATTATCTCTTACTACTTCCCTTTATTAACTATTTACTTCAGCTGAATTTCCCTTCTCATTGTTTCTCAAACATGCCTTATGCTCTGCCCAATTTTCACCACCTGTTATACTGTCCTCCATCTTGCCATATAAAAATTCTATCCATAGGGGATTTTATATTTTATAGAAGTTTAATTTTGTTTTAATGATATTTTTATTAATAAATTTATCTTAAAGTTAAAAAAAACATAGTCCCTGAAAACATTTGAGCAACACAGAAGATAATTGCAAATGATTTCATATTCAGCTGTTTAATTTTATTATTTACTGTCTCTTAGAAGAAAGGATATGTCTTTTAACCTTATCAAGGTAATAGCTGAATTTTGTCTCCATTGACAGTTATAGTATATTCTGTCTTTCCTTTGCATCACTTCATGTCTTTGAACATTTATTAGAATTCTTTATAGCCATTGTTCCATAACTGTGCAATAATATTCCATTATAGTATATTGCTATTACAAATAATGCTACTATGAACTTTCAAAAAATAGATAGGAATTTTTTGCTTTTGAAAATTTCTTTAGGGTATAAACATAATAGAATAAAGGACTCAAAATTTTCATCTTTTATCATTTTCCAATTGATGAGTAACACACTGAGTAACTCTGAGCTGTGTTCATTTGAGTTTCTCTGTTGATTATTGATATTGAACACTTTTTCCAGTGTGTTTATGTTGCTTTCAAAAGTATTCCTTTAAAACCTTTGACTGTTTGTGTTAGTTCCATTTACAGTTTTGACGTCAGATTTTTATCATAGACATTTAAGGCAAATATATTCTTATTTTGGCTCCATTGCATTCTTAATGCTCTTTGTGTAAGGCATGTGTTATGGTATATTAAATTAAGAGTTTGTTTCAAAAACTTTAAAGGTCTTTTGTGCAATTGTATTTTGAATAAAGCCATGGCAATGTTAAACTAAAGAAAAGGAATCCTGCTCATATGGCAGTCAGTATACTAATTTGTATTGTAATCATTTGTACATTACTTATTTTTCTTATCATACTGTATGTAAGCTTGTAAGATTGTATTTTATGTCTCTTTGTATTCCCTTTATCTCCTAGTATAATTACTTGACCATAATAAGTGATCAAGAAATATCTATAGACTGAAGGAAGAATTTAAAGTATAATCATACTTCAGCAATCTGTGCCTGTGGGGGAAATAATGTTATAGATAATCCAAAATGCCAAATAATTTTAAAAATATTATTTTGGAGTTTATTTTCCCCCTTAATTTTAATATGGTTTGTCTTTGAATCATAGAATTTACTTTGTTGATTTCTTATTTTGTTTGAACCTAACTCAAGAGGAACTATATTATATTGTTTCTATCTTTCCTTTCTCTTATTCTGTATTGAAAATGAATTAGCATCACCTAAATAGATTAAACTTTCTCTTTTCTCCAATTTTGTTTTGCATCTTTTTTAGAGACTGTCAGAGAACCTGTGGGTTTTTTTTTTTTTAAGATTTTGCTGTTAGTAGAGCCTTACCAGCTCTATTGTACAAGGAGATAATCTCAAACTTTTTTCTTTTAATGCTTCCATTGGACTAATACTGTATTTAAGTGAATATGAACAAATAGTGAAAATATGAACATATGTTTAAATAAGAGATGTTCCAAAAATGGAAAGTAAGATAATCAATAATCTGATCATATGAAAGTGACTTTTTTTTAAACTGCTGATTATCTGCCTTGCAGATTATCTGTTTTAACCCTGCATCCTCTCTCAGCCAGAGCCTTCATCATTGATGGGAACATCAGTTTGAGAAAGGTTTGGTGCCTAGGCATTGAAAGGGTTGAGTATGACTTTGTATAAATACCAAGTATTCCCTGAGTACAGACACATAATTTATGACTATATTGTACCTATGAGCATTACTTCCCCCTACTGCTTTCTTCAGAAGTCATTCACTGAGACCTAATGTCTTTCCCCCCACCACTTTCTTTCTTCCTGTTTAAGGCCATCATACATAAACCATGCTTTGTCCTTGTCTTTTACCACTGTCGACTTAGTTAAATCTATCTCAGATAATTTTTCTCACACATGCAAATACATCCTCTTTAATCTTCTACTTTCCCCTCTCTTCTAACTTTTTTTTTTTGTTTTGCTTTTTGGAGGGCAATTGGGGTTAAGTGACTTGCCCAAGGTCACACGGCTAGTTTTTGTGTTAAGTGTCTGAGACCGGATTTGAACTCAGGTCTCCTGACTCCAGGGCTGGTGTTCTATTCACTGCGCCACCTAGCTGCCTCCTCTTCTAACTTTTGTTCTATTTTCTCAGCTTAATCAGTTCTTGCTTGAATAGCCTTCAAGGACCCAGAATGAGACATTGCAGTAGTTTTTTACTTGAGAGAGTTCTGACACTGTAATCAGGTGTATTTTTGTATTATGTGTAGTCCACCTGGGATTCTCTCTCATCTCGCAATTTCACCAGCAGGTTGGTTAACCCAGAGGTTATCTGCTACTTAAGTTTTAAGCAGGATGGGTGCCCCTTTTGGATATCTATTCCTATTCCTGTAGCTCTCAAATCTCCATTGGTGTACTTCCCCTTACCAGTAATGCTGCTAAACATTTAGCTCTTAGTAAAGGCATTTATTAGGGTAATATAGTGAAAACAATAGCTACAAAACATTTACCCCATATACTATGATCACATTCTCCAAAAAAATGCACACAGCATCTTTGAGAAGAGTGGACACAGAGTACAGTGCTAGTAAGGCATATATGTAGAGGTTATGTGCTTTCAAAACAGTTCTCAGTCATCGTGCTGAAGGACCTTGATGGCCTTTCTCTCTTCATGGAGTCTTCCCATATCTCAGTCGTTGACATAGCTACTTTTACTTCAGGGATCAGTGATTTAATCTTTTTTTGGGTACTCTTTTGCTATAGATCATGGCTGATCTACGACTTAGTTGTCCCTCATGAATATCTGTAGTGGAAGATTTATCATCTTGAAGTCAGCGTGGTGATTAGTTTTCCTCATGGTGGCAAGGCTGATCCTTGGAAAACAGACATGTAGTTGGTCACCAGGCCTATACCTGGAGGTTTTCTATCTTGGTATGGCTTTCCAGAGTTCATTCTTCTGTAGTATGCCATTGAGAACCCAAAGGTACTTCTGTGTCATGATGATGCTTCAGATGAGGGCTGTAGTAGAATATCAGTCCATTACTCATGGTCGCTTTTTTAAAAGTTATTTTAAAGGTTTGAAATACATAACAAGTCACACAGGTGATTTGGAGGACTTAAAAAAGGAAGGCTTGTAAATAGAGTGATTATATATCCTGTGGTATAGAAGAAAGAGCACTGGACTCTGGAAGTCATGAGACAGGGATTCTAGTCTTGACTTTGTCGTTGATTAAACTATGCGATCTTGAGTAAACCATTTATTTGCCTATTTAGTCCCTAATTTCCTTACTGTTAAATGAGGGGGACTGAACGTGAGTGGGCTCTAAAGTCTCTTTTATGTTGTGTTCTTCCTTCAAGAACAGAAAAAGAAAATGTTTATAAAATATCTGAATGAATGTCTAGTTCAGTTTAGAAGATGTAAGACCAGAGTACATAGGGGGCTATATATTCAAATGGATCTCTGATTTCATCAGTTTTGAAGTTCCCTCCAATTATGATTCTAACTCCATCATTTGAAGTTCCCTTCAACTATGCAGATTTCAGTGCATGTTTGACCTCTATGACCCTTAAACATGTCCTGCCATAAATTCATTCCAAAAGGTTCTTTTAACATATTAGAGACCTTCCTTAATTTTTCCTGCCATCACAAGGATAGTATCATTGGATTACTCTGCCAGTCATTCTTCACTCTCACAATGTGGCCAGGCCATCATTTCTTCCTATCATATAATTAATTCCTTGATGCTATATTTTACTCCTGATCTTTTTCAGTGTTCCCCATAAATTATATATTGCAACTTGCTCAAACCCACCATGTGACTTTCCATTACCCTCTGTATGATACTCGTTTATAATTCTCTAGAAACAGTTGTAGTTCATGTTATGCTGTGATATGGCAACATGTGATGGACTATTGATATTTAAAAGATAGGCTTTTGCTTTTGTGAAAAGTTTGGAGGCTTAAAGGAGTTTTGCAGTTTCTCAAAGACAATTCAGTCTGCCTTCCTCCTGTTGAGCTCTAGACATAATATGTGTTACCTGCACTAGATATACACTCTATGGTATTTTTTTTTTCAAATACTTTATTAACTTCTGATTTACATCATTCATTTCCACCAGATTTTGAGTTACAAATTTTCTCCCCGTTTTTCCCCTACCCACCCCCCCAAAGTAGCAGTCCCACAGGATATTTCCCAATTACATGTAAGATAGTATTGATAATAGTATATATACATATATACACATACACACACATATATACACACATACATATTTGAATATTTGATTTTAAAATTTTGAATTCCAGATTCATTCCCTTCCTCCCTTGTCACCCACCCTTACTGGGAAGATAAGCAGTTCAGTATAGAATGTACATGTGTGGCTAATGCAAAACAATAACATAGTAGATATATTGTAAAAGACTGAATATATTTCCTTCCCTCCTATCCCACTTCCCACTTGTTCTATTCTCTACTTTGATCCCATCCCATTTCAAAAATGGGTGCTTCCAACTTCCCTCCCCCCCAGCCTGCCCTCCCTTCCATCATCCCCTTTCCCCCCTACTCTCCTGGAGGGTGAGATACCCTATTTAGTGTGTATTTCATTCCCTCCTCAAGCCAGATTCAATGGGAATAAGGTTGACCCATTCCCTTTTGCCTTCCTATTCTTCCCCTCCATTGTAACCATTTCCCCTTGCCTCTTCTGTATGAGATAGTTTACCCCATTCTGTCTCTCCCCATCTCCTCTCATTATATTCCTCTCTTACCTCTTAATTTCACCTTTTAAGTATCATCCCTTCCTGTTAAATTGATCCTGTGCCCTCTATCTATGTATACCTGTAAACATATATACACATATTCACATATGTATTCATATGCCTATATACCCTCATATATGTACATACCGTGTTTCCCCGATAATAAGACACTGTCTTGTTAAATTTTTTGGATAGAAAAACACCAGAGGGCTTATTTTCAGGGGAGGGCTTATTTTAATGAACATTGACAGCAATTTTAATAAACAGGTAAATGTGAACAAAAAAATGTACCAGCAAGCAAATCACTGGGGAAGAACAGGATGACGCGCTCACTGCTGCAGCTCTGATTGGATGCAACTCGGAGCGCGGCGTGCATTTCACCTGGGGGGGGGGACGGTGCATACAGAGGGTACCGTAATGTAGTGTGTAGCGCAGGGGATCACCTTCACTACAGTAGCAATCTCAATAGGGCTTATTTTCGGGGGAGGGCTTATTTTCAAGGAATCTTACACAGTAAGGGGAGGGCTTATTTTCGGGATAGGTCTTATTATCGGGGAAACACGGTATATATTTCTATTCCCTTCAACTACTGAGAAAAGTTTTATAAGTTACAATTATTGTTTTTCCATGTAGGAATGTTAATAGTTCAACTTTGATAAGTTCCTTATGATTTATTTTCCCTGTTTACCTTCTCATGCTTCTCTTGCTTCTTGTATCTGAATGTCAGATTTTCTGTTCAACTCTGGTTTTTTCAGCAAGAATGCTTGAAAGTCCTGTATTCCACTGAATGACCATATTTTCCCCTGAAATATGATACTCACTTTTGCTGGGTAGGTGACTCTTGGTTTAATCCCAGCTCCTTTGCCCTCCGGAATATCATATTCCAAGCCCTTCGATCCCTCAATGTAGAAGCTGCCAGATCCTGGGTTATCCTGATTGTGTTTCCACAATATTCAAATTGTTTCTTCCTGGCTGCTTGTAATATTCTCTCCTTAATCTAGGAATTCTGGAACCTGGCTATAATATTCCTAGGAGTTTTCTTTTTGGGATCTTTTTCAGGAGGTGATCAGGGGATCCTTTCAACCTCTGTTTTGCCCTCTGGTTCTAAAACATCAGGGCAGTTTTCTTTGAGAACTTCCTGGAGGATGATTTCTAGGTTTGTACTTTGATCATGGCTTTCAGGTAGTCCAATAATTTTTAAATTCTCTCTCCTGGATCTATTTTCCAGGTCATTGGTTTTTCCCATGAGATATTTCACATTGCCTTCTATTCTTTCATTTGTTTGGATCTGTTTAACAGCATCTTGATTTCTCATAAAGTCATTAGCTTCCATTTGCTCCAGTCTAATTCTGAAGCCATGATTCTCCTCATTGAGCTTTTGAGATTCTTTTTCCATCTGGCAAATTTAGCTTTTCAAGTCATTCTTCTCCTCATTGCCTTTTCGAGCCTCTTTTGCCATTTGAGTTAGTCTATTTTTCAAAGTGTTATTTTCCTCAGTCAGGCTGTTGACTCTCATTTCATAATTTTCTTGCATTGTTCTTATTTCTCTTCCCAATTTTTCCTCCACTTCTCTTATCTGCTTCTTAAGGTCCTCTATGGCCTGTAACCAGCTTGTATTTTCCTTTGAAGCTTTTGGTGCAGGAGTTCTGACTTCGCTGTCTTCCTCCTGTTCCATGCTTTGCTCCTTTTTGTCCCCAAAATAGGAGTGTAATGTTGGAATCTTCTGTCTGCTTTGTTTCCTTTGCCTGGTCATGTCACCCCTCAGTCACTTGACCCCTGCGCTTTTTGCCATAGTAGGACTCTGCCACCAAACAAGGGAGCTTTCGTCCCAAACGCTGGGGTTTTCTCAGTTGCCAGAGGTATTAGATGGGTGCCCTCTCTGAAGCTTCCACACGCTCTGGCAACCTGGACACACACCCCAGGACCTCCACCCTAGACTGCAATTCAGATCCAAGCAGGTTAAAGCAAGAGCGATTACCCTTTAGACTGGTGCTTGTCCCTCTATGCTCTGCAGGCCAGGAGCTGAAGCTGCCACATGGCACTGGCTGGCTCTGCTGGAACCTCAGAAAGCCACACACTCCCACTTACTGGGTCCCAAAGTCCAGACTGCACTGATGTCTCATTTTGTCCTTCACATCTGTGTGTTGATAAGTCTGGAAATGGCCACAGCTGCTGCTGATCTGGAGTCCCTCCGGCTGGTGGCTGGTCAGGCCTGCCCTGGGGCTGGGCTCAGCTCCCAGAGCACTGAGCTGGCCGATTCCTGCCAGCCTGCCGGGCTGTCCTCAGCCAGAAGTTAGCTTCTCCGTGTCATTTTGTGGGTTCTGCAGCTCCAAAGTTTGTTTAAAGTCCCCTTTTTACATGGATTGGGGAAGGTCGAAGCAGGAGCAGCGGGGAGGTCCTGCTTCTACTCCGCCATCTTGGCTCCGTCCACTTTATGGTATTTAAAAAAGGTCTGAGAGACATAATTTCTGGGTAGTTTAATCATTTTATTAATAATGCCAGCATTTTAATAAAAGGATGGTCATTTGGCCATCTCTCTTAGACCAACAAATCCTCATGGTGATGGGATCACTGTTTATATGCCTTTTGAAGAATAGGTGTTTCTGAGGGTAGCAATCAACTCTGATTAACAGTTAATGAGAGAATGAATATTACAATGAGAGGATGGGTTGTATTACATTGAGGGTCTTGGGTTATGTGACTTGGGTCGCCCAAATCTTGGTCAAAGAAACATCAATTTCTATATCATCTGTCTGACCCAAAGGAAAATCCACATTTTCCCAGACCTATCTGAGTAAACACAATGAGGAGGAATCCATCATTAGTCTATACTTAGAATTTCTTTTACTGTCTTTGCTTAGATCTCTGCCATCTTGGCTAAGTAAGTCTTTTAAAAAGATTTCCCACACCTCTTGATTTAGGGATGATGAAGTAGAAAACGGAAAAAACCTTGACCTAAATATATTATTTATTAATCCCAGAGACAAATAATAATTTCTCCCAACATACATATGTATATACATACATATGTACAGATACATCTACTGGACAGGTTGGTTGGACAGGCTCTCTAGGTTGCTCATTCAGATGCATATTTGAAATCTGGGTCATAGACAGTTTGTCTTTTTGGTCTTTTCCTGTGTGTCTGCTGATCAGGTCAGATGCTCTTTTGAGTGATTATTTTTTCCAAGAGGTTCTATAGTATTTTGGGATTTGATGCAGTCATCACAATTTCATCTGTAAGTAGGAGTATCAGGACAATCCATAGGAAATCTCTTTCAACTTGGACTCCATGCAGGATCTCCCCCATCACAATTATAGATACTTTGGTTTAATATATACATATATCTCCCTACTTTATGCTTTTTGTTTCATGTTTATGATTAGAGGATTAGAAGCACAGTTATTTATTATATCTTTTAAGGAATCTGGAATGATTTTAATATAGGGACAAGACACCTTGTTTAAAAATAGCCTGTACTCTTCCAAATTACATATTATTTTATAAACAAATTATAAAAGTGCAGTCTACATCTTTCAATCAGCTGTGAAATGGTAAATGTGATTAGAGCAGAAGCTCCAAGGTAGGGTGACATGTGTACCACAGTTCTCATTATGTTTCCCCCCTTAAATCCTCCCTTTTCTAAACTTTCCTATTGTTAAGGATGCTACTATCTTCCTAGTCACACAGGCTCCCAAAGTAGGTTTCATCCTCTACTCTTTACTTGTCTTCACCTTGTAAATCCAATCAGTTGCCAAGTCTTATAGTTTCATAATATCTCTCCTATAAGTCCTTCTCTCCACTTAATAGCTACTGATGAGAAATAGACCCTCCATTCCTCATCAGCTACCATGCTGGTTCAGGCCCAAACCTGGTTTGTTAAAAGTACCTGGTTGCTTTCTCTGCTTCAGGCTTTCTCACCAGTTTATTTCATCCTCCATTTAGCTGCCAAAATGATTTTCCTAAAGATAGGTCTTATCATGTCATCTTCACTTGTCCCCCACTCAGTAAATTCCAATGGTTCCTGTAACCTCCAGGATAAAATATAAGATCTTCTTTTTGGATTTTAAAACCCTTTAGAACCTGATTCCTTTCTACCTTTTTAGTCTTCTTACATTTTACTCCTCTCTCTATACTATGATTTAGCAAAACTGACTTCTTGCTCTTCCTTGTACAAGACACTCCATCTCTAGATTCCCTGCCTTGATTATGGCTTGCCCCTCATGCCTAGAACTCTTTCCTTCCTTCCTTTTGCCTCCTGAATTTCCTGATTTCCTTCAAGACTCAGCTGAAATCCCAACTTTTGCAAGAGGCCTTTCTATACCCTCCACCCACTCCCCACTGCAGGGCCTTCCCTCTGAGATTGTGTCCCTTTTACACCATTATAGATCTATGTATGTACATAGTTGTTTATGTTTTCTCCCCATTAGAATATAAGTTCCTTGACATCAGGGGTTGTCTGACTTTTTCTGTTTGTATTCCTAGTGCTTAGCAGAGTCTTAGTGCATAGTAGGAATTAATAAATGCTTCTTTAAAATGTCATTCATTCATTTATCTAATCATTATCTTATCCTCTCTAGATTTTCCTGTCCTACTTTATGCAGTACGTAGTAAAAAGAGGCTCTCTGTTTGTTTTCTTTGACTCTCCACCAGATTACCATAGGGCCACAGCCAGGAGAGTCTCACATAGAAGATGTGGATTCCCTCTGTAGTTTTATATTCTTTATGTGTATGGGCTGCCCATACATCTCACAACTCCATTATCTGGTGATATGAAATAGATACAAGTGCCCAAATGGCTGTCTAGTCTGATTTAAGTAGTATAATGAGTTGAATAGTAAACCAAAGTAAGCATTTAGCTATACATTACTTGAAATCTGTCATTCTTCAACTTTCACTTTTCTTTTTTTTTTTTTTGGTCATATACAATATATTTAATTTTATCAACTTTGATTCTTTATTTTTCAAATAAATTTTAATTAACAAGCACTTATTTTTTTTTTTTTTAAAGCAATTGGGGTTAAGTAACTTGCTCAAGGTTACATGGCCAGTTATTTCTGGGTGTGGTGCTGAGTATCTGAGCCCAGATTTGATCCAGGTCATCCGGACACTGGAGCCGGTGCTCTTACTCGCTGAGCCACCTGGCCGCCCCTAAGCAATTGAGGTTAAGTAACTTGCTCAAGGTTACACGGCCAGGTGTTTCTGGGTGGGTGCTAAGTGTCTGAGCCTGGGATTCGATCTCCAGGTCTTCTCAACACTGGAGCTGGTGCTCTTACTTGCTGTGCTACCTGGCCGCCCCCAAGCACTTATTTTCTTTCACTGTCACATCTCACCCCACTGAAAAAAGAGAAAGAAAAAGACAAAATCCTTGTAACAAAGATGTATAGTAAGTAAAACAAATTCCTACATTGACCATTATATATTGACCTTTCCATCGGGAGATAAGCTTCATCACAATCCTGTGTAATCATGTTTGAACACTGAGTTGATCAGAGTTAAATATTTTTGTGTCATTACAGTATAAATTATGTCATTACAGTATAAATTGTTATACTGCCTTTCACTCTGTATCATGTAAGTGTTTATTTACTCAGACCTCTGGATAAGAACAACTACTACCTTCTTGTAATACGTAGAACCAAAAAACTAATACTTTTTATCAGCTAGCCAAAACAGCCTCATTATTGATTCCCCCCTGTTTCAAAGGTTCTGTCTTTCACTAATGAGGCTTGCCCTACTACAGGTCATCCTGCTAGAATACCTGGTAATTCAACTTTCACTTTTCAAGAGTTGGCAACTTTAAAATCCTACAAATAATCAAAAATCTTCAAGTTCTGCATAAACACACACACATACAAGTTTATTAAGGTATTTTAATATGCAGGTCAATCCTACTGCATGGCTTTAATCTTTTCTGTACTTTAGAGTTTAATGTACACTGACTTCCATGAACATTGTTATTTCAGTAGGCTCATATTGAAAATTTTGATCAGGGGGATAGAGGGAGCAGAATTTAACTGCTCATATGAAAACTTATATTTTTCATGTAATATGATAATATCTTGTGGCACTCTTTTTTCCCTTTGTACTTAAAAGACTATAAAGACAAGTTTGACAAAATCTTGTATTTGAAACAGAAATTCTGTGTTTGTGATCCCATAGTTGTATCCTTTTTAAGAATGGTCAATTTTAGTATTTTTTCTTTTCAGTTGGAATTTACCATGCAAGAAGCTGTGCAGTGCCTGCACTCGTTAGAAGAGTACTGCCCTTCTAAAGATGACTATAGCAAACTCTGTCTGTTACTTACTTTGCCTCGCCTGACTAATCATGCAGAATTCAAGGACTGGAACCCCAGCACTGCGCGAGTTCACTGTTTTGAAGAGGCTTGTGTTATGGTAGCAGAGTTTATCCCTGCTGACAGGAAGCTAAGTGAAGCTGGTTTTAAAGCAAGTAACAATCGTTTATTTCAGCTTGTAATGAAAGGACTACTTTATGAATGTTGTGTTGAATTTTGTCAGAGTAAAGCAACTGGAGAAGAAATCACAGAAAGTGAAGTACTTCTTGGCATTGACCTTTTATGTGGTAATGGTTGTGATGATTTGGACTTGAGTTTATTGTCATGGCTTCAAAATCTTCCACCTACTGTCTTCTCTTGTGCTTTTGAACAAAAGATGCTGAATATTCATGTTGACAAACTTTTGAAACCTACGAAAGCTGCATATGCTGATCTTCTTACTCCTCTTATCAGCAAACTTTCCCCTTATCCTTCATCCCCAATGAGAAGGCCTCAGTCAGCCGATGCTTACATGACACGCTCTCTGAATCCTGCTTTAGATGGCTTAACTTGTGGTCTAACTAATCATGATAAGCGAATCTCAGATCTTGGAAACAAAACTTCTCCAATGTCACACTCCTTTGCTAATTTCCATTATCCAGGGGTACAAAACCTTAGTAGAAGCCTCATGCTTGAAAATACAGAATGTCATAGTATTTATGAAGAATCACCAGAACGGTAAGTATCTGTTTATAAAAATTGATATAGGGGTGATAGAAAACAATTGACGTTTGTGCGGAGTGAACCTTATAGTTATCTTTTGAAAAATTAAATTGTATTTTATTTTCATGAAGATCTGATTTCTCTCCCTCCCACTTCTTCCCTTTAACCCCCTCATTGAGAAAGCAAGAAAAACAAAACCTTTGTTAAAAACATGGATAGTTAATCAAAACAGCATGGCTATGTTTCCTTCCAAAAAAAAGTCTTAGTCTACACTCTGAGTCTATCACCTCTTTAATTAGGAGCTGGGTAGTGTGTTTAATCATGAATCTTCTGAAATTGTTATTGGTAATTATGATTAAAGTTCCTAAGTGTTTCAAAGTTGTTTATCTTTACAGTATTGTTGTTATTATATAATTTATTCTCCTGATTCAGTTCTTACAACCCTTCCCAAGTTTCTCTGAAACTATCCCCTTCATTATTTCTTATAGCACGATAGTCTTCTATCACATTCATATACATATATTATTTATTCATCCTTTCCCCTGTTGATGGAGTCCCCTGCCCCCAGTTCCCAGATCTTTGCCACCATAAAAAAAAAAAACAAAACCTACTATAAATATTTTTGTACTTATGTTTCTTCTCTATTTGATTTCTTTGGGATATAGACCTAGTGGGAATATTGCTGGGTTGAGGGACATGCACAGTTTAATAGCATTTTGGGCATATGAACCATACAGTTCTTGAGATTAGCACTTTAAAGTTAAGTCCTTACATTTTTAACCAAAATGCCTAGTACAGTGCCTGGCACACAGCAGAGGCTTAATAAAGGTTTGTTGATTGGTTAATATTTTTAAGTAACATTGGATAGCGTTATTTAGAGGCCTGGGAATAATAATAGTAATAGTGGACATTTATGTGATGCTTTTAAGTTTGCAAAGAACTTCACATGTTATCTCATTTTATCCCCACAGTCATCTAAGATAGTTACTATAGGTATTGCTATCCCAATTTTGCAGATGAGAAAATTGACCCTCAGAAAGATTAAGTAATTTGCTCTTATAATGGAACAAGACAGTGGTATTAAATTCAAATAGAAATGCATCCCTGCAGGCCTACTTTGTTGTGGTTGTTCACTTGTTTCAGTCATACCCAACTCTTCTTGACCCTATTTGGGTTTTATTGGCAGAGATACTGGTGTGGTTTGCCTTTTCCTTCTCTAGCTCATTTTACAGTTGAGGAAACTGAAGCAAACAGGGTTAATTGACTTGCCTAGGGTCACAGAACTAGTGTCTTAGTCCAGATTTGAAATCAAGAAGGTGAGTCATTCGGATTTCAGGTCTGGCACTCCAACTACTGTATCACCTAGTTGCCCCTACATATTGACTTAGAAAACCATAAGTTAAACATTATGTTGGATTGAATTTTTATATAATTTGTCAAACATTTCCCAGTTGCATTTTAACCTTATATCTGATTTGGGCTGCTGTACTAGGGAGTTTAGCAGGCTTGCATGGGCCCTGAGTTTGACACCTGGCCTAAGTGATTTCACAGGTTCTTCTCTAATTCTGACATTTTTAAAGCAAGAAGTACCACATCCTGAAAACAGTGGCCACCTTAAAACAACCTAAAGAGTCTTCTTCCTTCCCTTATCCCATTTTTCCTCGCCTTCTACTCCCAGAGAGAAATTATCTCTCCCCATACCATAATCCCTACCAGACATTGATACCATAAAGAAGGGAATCTGACTTACAATCAAATACATCTGTTCCAGCTCCTACCACGACTACCTCTAGAGGTACCTTTCAATGAGAAGAGTAAATGTTGGGGAAATAGAAGAGGAAGGGAATTAGCATTTATTAAGCATATATTAAAGTATAATAAGCACATTATTATGTGCCAGGCACCACACTAAGTATTTTATAAATAGTGACACCCTAACATCTCAGATATGAAATGGGAGAGTCTTAGTGGTGAACATGAGCAGTCCTGACTTTTAGGCATGGTATTTTCTTGAAATGTCATCTTAAATATATTCACTAACAAGTGAATATTTACTCCTTTATCAGTAAGTACATTGGCAAAAGCTTTTTAAAAAATGGGTGATCTTTGTGTATACCATTAGTCAGCATTGAATCAAATAGTGAAATATGAAGCAACAAGAAATGAAGACTGCTTATATTATTATATGAGTGGTGGTAAGGACCTGGATAAGCATTATACAGCACCTACTATGTGCCAGGTACTATCCTAAGTACTTTACAAATATTATCTCATTTGATACTCAAAACTCACAGGAATGGAAGATTTGCTCAGATGCCTTATTATTCCTAATGTATGTATATTTTAGGAATTGAATATATTTAGTCTGTCTTTAGTAAGTAGTTTTCTCAATTGCTTTCAGGCACTTAAATACTGTTTCATCTCCTAAACTGCAAATTATGTTCCATAAGGATGGATAAACATTAGTGGAAATTAATTCTTTAGTCTTTTTAAATTCAGTGATTAATTTATATTTTGACTACTTTATAGATTTATATTCCTGTTTTCCCACTTAATTTCCATATTCATTATTATTCTCTTAATAGCTGACATGTACATAATGCTTTAGATTTTGCAGAATACTCTACATAAGTTATTTCATTTGATACAACAAACTTGTGAGGTAGGTACTATTATAATCTCCATTTTATAGATGAAGAAACTGAGCCTCAGAGGGATTAAGTGACTTGCCTAAGGTCATATAATTAGTGAGTCTCAAAGGTAGAATTGGAACTCAAGGCTTCCTGACTCTTTATCTACTGCTCTATCCATTCAACCAAGTAGCTACCTTATTTAGAGAATAATTTTAAAAAATTAATAAAATAAAGCCTTATTTTAAAAATTTGGGTGCTAATATACCCATCACAATAAAATAGTATTTATATTCAGTTCATAATTATATACATCGCAAGGATTCTTAAAAATGAATGAATAAAACATTCATTAAGTGGTTATGTTGAAAGCACTGTGGTAAGTGCTAGAGATACAAATAGAAAAGGAGTGCATTGTCATAGGAGAGACAACACATATGAAAAGTTTCTGCAGCACATCAGATGGAAAAGGTCATGTGGTCCTTAGGGAGTAGCAGCAAAGCAAATGGTAATGCCTCTTTAATGTCATTTGCACTGATAAAATCACTGCAGTTTCTGATGTTGAGTCATTTGACCATGCCAAGGACTTTGGAGGCAGTAATTTTCTCTTCTGGGTCTTCAGAAGCTAAGACTGCAGCACTCACAGGAGTAGTTACCAGCCCACCTTGTCACAGAGTAACTTTCTAAGATAATTGCTATGAGCACTAGGCTGGAAGAAGTGTTATTCTGAAAACTCTTGGGTTTACCATCCTGGGCTGCCTCCATCACGGTCAGAGTAGAGAGAGTTTTTATGGTGCTGCTGGTAGTTTGACTTACCTGACACATGCAGCCTCCTGGCTTTTCCTCATGGTGCCTTGCTTTTTCAGCTAGGCAGGTTTTCCTACCCAGTGAGTGGAAGTTAGTTGGGAAAGACTGGCCCATTCTCCACAGGAGTTCCTTCCTTGTAATGATCACTATGAGGGCTAGTTTGGAAAGCAGTATCAGTGGTCTGGGCTAGAAATGTCAAACTTATGGTCACTGGGCTGCATCAGCCTAAATTAGATTAAAATGTAAATGAGAAGTGTTTAACAAAATAAGTGAAAATACAGTAAAACGTAGAGAATGTTAGTTTGAGGTTTTCTTAGTATGTTGTCTGCAGGCATCCATTTCTGTTTGAGTTTGATACCACTAGTCTGGAGGGGAGCTGCCCACAGTTCTTTTCACATACCTTTCTGTTGGTAGCAGTTAGTCAACAGTTGTTGCTGGTGTTAGTGAGGAAGCAACCCTTTTCCTGAATTTCTCCCCTTGATAGTAGGATGGCTGGACTTCAAGAAGGTCTGGTAGTTTGGGAGCACAGCTGTTCCTAAGGCTCTTGGTTAAAGGTCCTGGTCTGTGCCTATTTAGGTTGATCCTTATAGAGGTAAGAGAGTAAGAATTGCGAGCATTTCGTAAGAATGTTAGAAATAACCAGACAAATACATCTTAAGCAGATTCTAAGTGAGACATACTCAAAAATGAAAACTTAGTACAGAGAAATTGAAGAAAATTTTTTTTTCTGGAAAATGTAGGGAGATATGAAGAATTCTATAAATTAAAAACATAAATGGTCCTTAGAAATCAGTCATTTTGTTCAGCTGCCTTACTGAATGAGGAAACTGGAGCACATAGATGTTAAGTGACTTGTCAGAAGTCACATAGCTAATTAATAGGCTGGAACCTTAGTCCAGTGATCTTTTCACCACACTATACTGTAGGGTTTGAAGGGTTTCCTAATGTAGTTAGTACTTTGATTTTTCATGAATAAATCAATTTTCAGCAAATTTTATTGAGTTACATTTTCTTATATGAGAGAATTTTCTTCATAGCTCTTTTATTAAGATGTGTCCTGTTACAACATATTTATCCCCACATCTGATTGCCTACACTAATTTCATCATTTTTGTTCCTTTTGTACTCTATGGAAAGAAGTGATACTCCTTCAGAAGCACAGCATCCTGTGAGCAGTGAAAACTTAGAGCAGGGTTCAGCTGCAGAAAAAGAGCCAGTAAATGGAACACAAAATCCTGTACCAGCCAAGCAAGAAAAAAATGAGGTAACACCAGTGTCACGTGATGTCATTTAAATAAGAACTAGGACTTGCTGATTTGGAATTTAGCTATATTTTTCTATTGCTTCTTTCGGGAAGTATATTTAGCTTTTTCTTGTGCCCTTCTCATTTTTTCCCCATCTTCAATGAATGTAGGGTATTTAAAAAAAAATAAACAACTTTATCATGAATGATTGGGCAATGTAGGTTTGTCATTGTGTATATTATGTTTTCTACTAGGTCTATGTATTTCTAAACCAAGAGTTATAGAAAATGGATCAAATACAGGCTTGGGGTTTTTGTTATATCTTGTAATCTTTTCCTAACTGGCTTTAATGAGAAAGCTACTATTTATACTTTTAATATAGAACTGTACTTGAATTTGAGCTTTATGGATTGCTAGGTTATTTAAGTGGAGTTTAAATTTTATTTTATGTAGCACCATTAAAAAAGGTCATGCAAATTAAAATTGAGTTGAAACATTTCATGGTGTCAGTGAAATTTCTTATTATTTAAGCTGATGATAATGTTGTGTTATAGTTGCTCTCTCCCATAAATATTGCTGTTAATGATTAATTGGAGGAAGAAACCATTTAATGTACTATTGATAATGAGAAATTGTTGGAAATAAACATTTCATCATTTCCCTAACTTGTTCTATCTGATTTTTCTTAGTAGGGAATGTCTAACTCTAGTGTTGAATAATAAACTCACTTGTGTTTTTAACAAGTCAGCAATTAGGTCATGATCTTTTTTCCTATTGACATTTGAGAATACTCTCTCTCTCTGTCCCCCCATTTAATATATACACATGTGTGTGTATGATATACATATATATGTATATATACATATAGAAGTTCTACCTTGGCCAGCCCTGAAGCTGATCATTTTGTTCCAAGGTGTCTTCAGTGCATCTGCCCTGTTAACTGTTATATAGCCATCCCAGAGCAGAGTAGGCCTATTATGACCCTAGAACAGAACCCATCTTGGTAATATAATCTTTTGTTGCCGACAACAGAATCTAGTAAATATTAACTGACATTCAGTGCCTTTCTTCTGGATGTTGTGCAGTTACTTTGCCAGTAGAAAGACTGAAATAGTTTAACTTTTTTTTTCTTTTTGTTTTTAGAGGTCATTTGAAGCCGTATTAAAATACTTCTTAGGGGTGAAGTTTTGTAATGTTTCCTGTCTGGAATAACTAAGGAATTTTAAAGTTTAAATTAAGCACGTTGAACAATACTATTGAAACATTTTGTGTAAATAGTAATATGCTTTGTATAAAAAATTAAGCTTGTAGATCATAATCAGTAAGAGATAAGCTTTTAATTGCTTTTTCTCTCAGCACTGATGGAATTGTTTTGAACCTTCTGGATTTTTTTGTTAGATCTACCTTGTGATCACAAGCTTATATTTTTTGGAAAGGGTTGATTAGGATTAGGGATTTAGTCTGTGACCTGGAAATAGACCAGAGCTAATTGACCTGCTTAAATATTGAACCATGCTCTTGGCATTACTGGTATGCTAATATTTTGTATATAACAGTATAACCAATATTTAACATGTTTGACAACTAAAAAATTGAAATCAGTAAATTTAATAGATAGTAAATTTATTGTAATATTTATAATAAATAATAAAGTTATTACAAATAGTTTTATTAGGCATATATCATAGTCTTTACAATCTATGTTTAATATAATATTCCAATTTTTTTAAGCTTCGTGATTCAACAGAACAGTTTCAAGAATATTATAGGCAGAGATTACGCTATCAGCAGCATTTAGAACAGAAGGAACAGCAACGACAAATTTACCAGCAAATGCTACTTGAAGGAGGTGTAAATCAGGAAGATGGTTCTGACCAGCAGCAGAATCTCACTGAGCAGTTCCTTAATAGGTTGGTTTTTTCTGGACAATTCTTTCCATTTTAAAAAAGTTGACTGAGTTTTTACAAAATAAAACCATATAATGACTTTTATTAATATAGCTAAAATTTTTGAAGTTCTCATATCTTGCTTCTAATAATTTTTGTGTCTTAAAGATCCTTGTGTTACAGATTTGCTCACACTCACCAAGCTCCTATTCCTCTTGTCCCTCTATCCAGGCACACTCTTTTCTCATAGTGAAGATTAGGGCTCATTATTGTGCCATTCAAAATCACCTTTCAGGGCTTTGTCACTACTGTCCTTGGATGCTTATATTGTTTCACGGGTGGCTATCAGGATTTAAAACTCAACATAGCCTTAGGGCTTGATATATCAGTGGAGTACATCATCATTTATTCTGCTCTCCTATCCACTTTTTCTACACTTCCACAATTTCACCAGGGTTCTACATCTGGCTAAGTCACCTTAAGCACCAACACCCTGGAAGCTTTCATAAGTCCCTTGCTTTAATCAAACAAGGATTACCAATGGCTAGAAAATAAGTTACTCTTTTCTGACCTGGGGAATAACTAACAATTATCACTAGTTATGGGTACCTTTCACCTTCTTTAACAGCATTTGTCTTTCAAGTTGGGTATTCATAGAACCAAACATCTTACGGAATTCTATGGAGTCATTTAGTCTGATCCTTCCCTTTCACTAAATCATTCAAAACTCATTTATCCTTCTTTTAAAATGTCACAAAAAGAGTTGCTGGCCCTTTTCCCCCTCCTACAGTTGCCTTGTATTTATTAATCTGTGTACATGCTGTTGTGTATCTTTTGCCATCTGACCCTTATATCCCCAGTCCCCAAAAGGATGTAATTTCTTTGGAAGTAGAGCTTTTTTGGTATTTGTATCTCCAGTGCCTAGCACCATGCCTTGAACACATAATTGTTATTTTATTGATTGATAAAATTTCAATTCATTGAATTCTATAACTTCTCATAGCAAAATCTAGTTTATTGCTATCAGGAAATATACAGCATTGCTTATACTCAAAGCCTTATAACTATGGCAGGTAACAGTTAAAATATTGCTGTCCTTAGAATAGTTAATACATTAGAATGACTATATTAGGGGTGGCTATGTGGCACAGTGCATAGAGCACCGGCCTTGAAGTCAGGAGGACCTGAGTTCAAATCTGACCTCAGATACTTGACATACTTAGTAGCCATGTGACTTTGGGCAAGTCACTTAACCCCAACTGCCCTCCAAAAAGCAAAAAAAAAAAAAGAATGACTTTAGTATTCCTTAACACTTTTTGCTTTTTAATTTATCCACACTAATTTAATCTTTTCTTATCTAACAAATTTTCTAATTCTTTAATAATTTTATTTGTTCTTCCATAGACTTTCTAAATGTCCTTTATGTCTTATTATGTTCAAAAAGGATGCAGTATTTTATTAAAAGACCCAATTAAAATTTAGTTTAATACAGGGCTTCTTAACCTGGGGTCTATGAACTTTAAAAAAATTTTTAATAAAACTTTACTTATTACATTTTATTTCCTTTTATAATCCTATGTATTTTATTTTATTCATTAAAAATATTATTCTGAAAGTGTCCATAGGCTTTACCAGACTGCCAAAAGTGTCCATGACACAAAAAAGGTTAAGAAACCCTGGTTTAGTGGAAGAATTGTTTCCTGGTTCCTGCCATTCCATCATGCCAGCTATCTTGTATGGTCTCCAACCTCCCTCAAGAAGAAAAGAAATGCTATTCCATCACATGCCAGTCTCCTGCCCTTGAAGGAAGGAGAGAAATCATTCCATTGTGCCAGGTCTCCCATATGGTTTCCAGACTCTCTTGGGAAGAGGAAGAGATTCCACCCTTCCAAGTCTCTAGCCTGGTCTCTGCACAGAGGGAAGGAGAGTAACACCTTTTAATAACACCATTCCTTCAGCTACAGTCACTTGCCTTCTCTCCTGAAACTGCCTATGGCCCTAAGGCCCTACATCTTGCAGTTAAACTTATGTGGACAATGAAAACCTACCTGAACTTGTTCTTAAATGATTAAGAACTTCCCCTTGGTCCTACAATTCCCATCTCATTGATTTTGAACTTCTAGCTATTATCATTCAAACCCCTTCCTCTCCCTCCCCTGTCCCGTTCCCCTCCCCCCCTCCCCCCCATCTCTTATTCCTATTCTTCTCAACCCAGCACACCAGTGTCATACTCTATAGCTCTCCACCCCTTCTATCATGCTCTCTGGAATACCTATTCCATAGGTAAAAAACTTGCTTTCATCTTATTTTTTTTCCTTTCCCTTACCTTCTGTCTTTTGACTCTCACTGACACATGGTTCTTTCCTGGTTATCCACCTTCCTGGCCTCAGTTTCAAGCATGGCTACTTTGACTTACTTCCCCCAACTCACTGGAATACTCCTTGCTCCCCATTGTTACTTTCTGTTTTTTTCTTGTCTGCCATAATTCAGTACCTCTTTTTCTTTCAGGTTCATGCTATTTATTAATATCTACCACCCAATCAGAATCCTGGTAACGGTTGTCTACGGACCCTCAGATCACTAGAATAATGTATTCTAAGCAGCAAAGAACCCCAAGATGCAAACTGAAATCACAGCCCCTACAAACTTGAGCCTAATCACCAGGGATAGAAGGTGGTTATAAGGAGTAAGAGTAATGCAGCAGCATAAAGTGATGGTACAGGACAAGGGATGGGCAGAGCCCAGAAGAGACACAAGTAGCAAAAGTCAACTTGGTTGTCATGCTACTGCCTGAGCAGGGGACACTGGAGGTAGTAGCTAATGGATAACCAGTAACCAGCAAGAGGATGCACCTTTTTGAAGGTATTATTTAGCTAGACTCTGCAATAGGATACCAATTAAGAAGAGAAGCTTCACATTCAGAAATGTGAAGCAGTCAGTAAACTGTATAGGGATTTGAGGAAGAAGAGATATCCAGGAAAAGGGAGTTTTCACCAGAGCAACTAGTGATTTTTAGTTAACACAGTCTGGGTGAACAGAAAGTTCAGCTAGTTGGAAGAATTTTCTAGCCATAGGGTAGAGCTAGCCATAGGACAATGCAGAAAAGGAATTTGACGTGAAAAATCCACAAATTAGTTAATTATTCCCCAGTAAGCAAAGCTTCACTATGGTAGATTTTTGTTTTATTTTTTAGCGTCAACATTATCTTTGACTCATTTAAATTGTGACTTATTCTGTTGGTTCCCTTGCTTCTGTGACTTGTGCTTAATTACTTTAGTCATGACCTAGTTTATAGCTGTGTAATTCATTTTTTGTCCCTATAGTGTTCTTTTCCCTTTTGAATTAACTGTTTTTGATAAACTACTTTTCTGTCTTGCCAAGGTTATTTTGAAATCAATTTCATCATTTTAGACATAACAGTGATACTGAATTTGATATTTTATAAACTTAATGCCTTCACAATTAATTCTTTTACTACTTGATAAAATAATGCTGGACCCAGGATTGTGGGACCCTGTGATATGCACCATTAGGCTGATATTATCTCTTAATTATTCTTCTCTTATGTACAGTACTGAGACTATCTTCTTATGTAGGGCTTAAAGTATAATACCTGATCAGAATATGTATATATTATTCCATTCCTTCAATATAATAGCCATTTCCAAATCAGCCTATGGAAATTTGATTAATTTTATTTAATGTATTAGTTATTATTAATAGTTTTGTGCTTTTCTAGAAATTTGCAAACATAATAGCTGATTTGTTCCACAATCTTTTTTCCCAGATAATATACTCTTATTTAGTAGTTTGGTATTTCATTGAAATTGTTATATCATTGAGGTGAGTATTCCCTACAATGGATAGGTTGCGGTCTATCCATGCCTTCTCAACTCATGTTATTTTTGTTCATATTCTTCCATAAATCCTTCAAATGGGGTAACTGATTTAAGAGTTTGTGGATTATTCAGATTCTTCATTCTCTAAATTTCCCACTTCATTACTTGCTTTACTTTAAGAAACCATGTAGCTACTGTGTAGCAACTTATCTGCTTTTTCTTAAAGAAAGTTTTGTTATTCTTTTTTGTTTACATAACTGCCACTTCCTAATGGCTTCTCCTATATTCAAGAGATTCCTGTCTTGTAATAAAGAAGTGTAGTACTTATTACTTTACAGAATATTCTAATTTGAAGAGAAATATAATTTATTCTAGGCCAATGAATAAGTTGGCAGCTAGGTGGCACAGTGGATAGAGTGCTGGACATGAGTCAGGAAATCTCATCTTCCTGAGTTAAAATCTGGCCTCAGACATTTCCTAGCTGTGTGAACCTGGACAAGTCACTTAATCCTGTTTGCCTCAGTTTCTCATCTATAAAATGAGCTGGAGAAGCAAATGGCAAACTATTCCAATATATTTGCCCAGAAAACCCTGAATGGGGTCATGAAGAATTGCTTATGACTGAAATGACAGTGATAACAAATAATGAGTAAGTGGGCCTTAGTGAAAGACTTTGGTGAAAAGGACACCAAAGGGAAGAGGAGATGAATTCAAATCAGGAAATTAAGAAAGAAGATGTTTTGTTTTTAAAATTTTTCTATGGACTTGATTTTTTTAATCTTTATTTCTTAATTTTCTTCCTCTTTAGTTTTTTGTGAATAAATTGGAATTGGCTCTAGAATCCCTTCTATCTATGCCACTCCAAAAAAAAAAAGATTTTATTTAATTAATTTTATTGACGTTTTAGTTTATGTCAAGTATGATGGCAAATTGTTAATACCAAATTAACTGCCATTATCTCTTAATCATCTCAGCAATGTCACACTTCCAGTAATGTCCTTGTTTTGTGGTCTGAGGCTAGCTTACACTTACTTAGCAATTAGGATAGCTGGGACCCCAGGGTGGGAGTTCTCATTCTGAAAGTATTAAGTCTTCCAGGACATAGTCTCTGGAAATCTAGTGGACTGAAAAAGTATAGTCTGATAGTCTGGGTCAGCACACTGACTATTGTATAGGTCTGGCCACCAGACCTCTAGAGACCATGCCTTGGGGGACTTAATCATCTCAGTTTTGTAACTCCCACCCTGTGGCTTAGATGACCTGATAGAGTCTGTGAGCAAAAATTCATATAACTTATGGTCTCAAACTAGCACTATACCATCAGGCCAAACTTGTAGCCATGAATTGTGGCCCTTGTCTTGTTATCTGCTGTCTTCTTGTACCAGAACTAAAGATTACCTCTATGTCATGGTAAGGTGTTAGAATAAGATTTTAATAAAGCCTTTAATTTTTTTTTAACATTAATGTTAAGCGTGATATTAAATGGAAAATTCCATAACAAAGTTATGTAAGAAAAGTAATGAAAAAATTAAGGAAAACCTTTTGCTTTACTTTGAGAATTCTGATGTTACTTTGACACTGGTGCTATAAGAAATAATAATGACTCCCATTTTAAGTAAATTGACTAATAATTGCTTTTTTCAATGATTATCATTTTCTAATATGTAAACTTATTACAGATGACCTATGACAGTGTTTTCTCTTTCCTTTCCAGGATTTCATCCTTTTTGAAGCAATGAATATGACTGGGTTTTTTTGTTTTGAAATAATTGTCTTACAGATCTATTCAAAAACTTGGAGAACTGAATATTGGCATGGATAATCTTGGTAACGAAGTACCAACTCTTGGCAAACAGTGTAATGGAAACAAAGGGAATGGATCTAACAACACTTCTGCAGCTAATTTTGTAACACCTCCAGACTCTAATCAGAGGGTAGCATCAGAAATACAAAATATGAGTACCAGCACTCCTCTTAACCATGGATCAAATCAGATTCCTCTTCTTGAAGAGTCACCTGTCCGTGGGAACCAAATGTAAGTATTTAGTTTGCTCACAATTGGAAATATTGCTGTAAAACTGGTAGGTAGCACTCCAGGAAGTACTTGATTGTTCTCCTTTTGGAAGGGGTGAAGATGATGTGCACCTGGGCCTCGTCTGTTTCCACCCTTCCATCTCCTTTCACATGTCTGAGACTAGCTCACTTTTAGTCCAAGGGCAGTATAATGGCCTTCAGGTCTAGGTAGCCCCGTTCTTTAAAGGATTTGTGGAGTTGATCTCAAACCAAAAGTTATTAGTTTAATCACAGTAGGTCAGAACCCCTAATTAAGAATCATAACATTTAAACAGAGTTCTTTGTCCTGATTTAAAGCTTTGTGTCTCTCTAGCTAACTCCCCTGGTCTCTGTGTTTGAAGCAAAATCAGAATATTAGCATTCTAGCTTCAAGCATGAATTCTGACAAGTACAGAATGTCTCAAAAGGCTTAGTGCAGGTTTAAGCTTTAGGGTATATACTGACTGGTTTACTCCTCCTTAGGGAAGCTGGTGTTCCATCCCCCACCCCTAGGGGTTCACCATATTGATACCAGACTTAGTGTCATCATTTCATTCACTTAGCCCACTTACAGCTCAGAACGGATTATTTCATGTCTGTGAGAAAAAATGGTAGATGAGAGAGATGTAATATCTTTTGTGTTTTTTTTAAAAGAAATAATCTAATAATTTTAAATTATTGTACTAACAAATTTTTATTTATTTATTTAAGCTTTTTTTTTTTTAGGGCAATTGGGGTTAAGTGACTTGCCCAAAGTCACATGGCTAGTCAGTGTGGCAAGTGTCTGAGGCTGGGTTTGAACTCAGGTCCTCCTGACTTCAGGGCCGGTGCTCTATTTACTGCACCACCTAGCCACCCCAATGTACTAATAATTTTTAAAAAGGAAAAGAGGAAAGAGATTTTGTTAGTTTTAAGCTTTAGTAGTGTTTGTGATGAAAAACCTCATCCAAAATTTAATCAAGAACACGGAGATCTCTTAGGATAGGAACAGGAATTTATTCTCTTCCCTGGGTGAAGAGGGAGGTCTTCCCCATGACTGATCATGAGGAAGAGGCACTTTACAAAAGGCAGAACAAGAATTTATACCCTAACAGGATCCCTTCTCCCATTGGTTGGGAGGGTCTGGGCTCCAAAATCTTCCCCAATGGTAAACAACAGAGGAGCCCACCACTAGGGCTTACAAAGAACAAGGATGCTGATTGACAGCAAAGGAAAGGGGGGAGGGGGGCAGGGTCTCAAAGCAATGGGGAGGAGTGAGCTCTGGCTGTCCCTGACCCTCACTGGCCGGGAGGAGGGGCCCACAGTGGTGGGAAATCTGAAAGCCTCCTGAAAGGGCTTGCTGCTGATTAACATCAGAAGAAGGAGTGGGGGAAGGGAGAGGGAAGTTCTGAGAAGTTTTCACTTCCGCTCCAGACTGTAGTTTAAAACCGCCCTAAGATTTTTGGGACTTCTAACATTTCTTTCTCTGAATTCCTGAAGAATTAGCATTTCTACTACTATACAGTTGAGCATAAAATGTGTGAAGTGCTTTGTAAACCTCGAAGCGCTATATAAATTCTAGCCGTTATCATCATCATCATCATCACAGTGTTTAGCACAGTGCCTGACACAGTGCAGGTACTTAATAAATGTTTATTGATTTATCATCATCATTCATTGTTACGTTCATGTGCGTTGGTCTTGTTTCCCAGCTACTTAGAAAGCCTCTTATTTTTTTTTTTAGGAGTAACAATTGGTTGGTTTATTGTTAATAATAATTATAAGCTATCTAAATATCAGTTGTCATCTTTGATTGATCTGAACATTGATATTTGTGTTGGCTCTAAAGAAGTCTGAAGCATGACTGTGAAAAGCAGCAACATCACTTCCACTGAAGTCTTCATGCCAAACCTTATCGTAGCCTCGAGGTGACCAAGGGTTCTCAAAGTTCTATGGCAGCACAATACAAAGTCTGTCAGATTCTGTTAACCTATAAGGCTTCTTCTAGTAGAGGTCTGGCAAAGAACTCTGTGTCTGCCATCTGAGGATCAGCCTAGCCATATTAGGAAAGGCTCATCACCAGGAGGCTGGACACTAGGTCATGACTTCTTTTGGATTCAGCAACTCATGAAACCACCTGCCAAGAACTGGAAGGGTTCTGATATAAAGAGGAGGAAAAGCCTCTTATTTTTAAAACAATACTCCCACTATTAAAAAATTATACTATAGCTCAGACCTGTACAACCTGTGGCTCCTGGGCCATAAGTGGCATGCCCAGGGATTTGGGGCGGCTGATGAAAAATGTAGAGGAAAACATCCTTTGGTGGGCTGCAGGTTGTGCAGGCCTATTAGAGCCAGAAAAAATGCTAGTTATCTGTGCCCAATAAGTACATGTGGACCGATCTAATAAAAATTTGAGATTGAAAACTATAAATTGATCTTATTTCTGTTCTGATATTCAAAACACACTGAATTTGAATTTCTGTTCAAACAGCTCAACAGAACATTGTGTCATTCAGCCAAATTTTTCAGATACTTCAGGTGCTCTATCAAAGTCAAGAGAAGAGGTAATATTTCTAAAAGTTTATATTAAAAAGTATTAATAATTTAGTCTTCCTGCTTTACTTTATAATCTTTTGGTTTGAGGAATTTGCTGTTTGGTAAAGAACAGTCATTATTATTAGCAAGTTGTGATCTTTTCCCCGACTATTCATTTCCCTCCTATTTTCCCTTTATCTACATCATGTGGCAAGCCATCACTTTTTTTTTACATAGTTGGATTAAAAAATGCAATAGAAATTTGTAATTATCATAGAAGATAATAGAGCAAATATGATTATGTTTGTGAAGTGCTTTGCAAACCATAAAGTAATATATACATTTGGGCAATTATTACGTAAATGAATTTACCTTCCTTTGGAGAGGAGAGGGGTCATCTCCAGTCATCCTGATGAATATCTGGTCATGGGAGCCAGCTGTCTCTGGAGGAGAAAGTGAGGCTGGTGACCTTGCACAACCCTGCCTCACTTAAATCAAAGTCAACTGCAAGTCATGTCATCATTTCCCTGATTCCATGGTCCTCTTTGAAAATGGACAAACACAACCTGTGAGTAGAACCAAGCTGCCTGAATGGGGACCCAGCTAGTTGGGTAACTCAGCTCGTCCTCTCCCTCTCCTTTCCAAAGGAATTTCACCTATATTCTCAGGACGCTATTCCTGATTTTAAAAAATAAAACTCAATTTGGTGATATACGTTTATTCCTCTGTCTTGTTATTGTGAAAGAAGAAATGAGATGTTTTGAAAAAAACATGAATACTTCTGAGCTTAGTTTACTTATGGAAAGAAAAGTATAAAAATTAGGGAAATTTGAGCCTTCCACAATGAAAACATCTGATGCTAGTTAATGGAACCTTATGACAATCAGATAGGAATCATACTATAACATGCAATTGAAATACATTTAAAACTAAATATGTTTTTAATTTTTAAAACATTACATCCACAGGGTGATAAGTCAAAGAAGCAATTTGTTTGTATTAACACCTTAGAAGACACACAAGCTGTTCGAGCAGTCGCTTTTCATCCAGTTGGTAGTTTGTATGCTGTTGGCTCAAATTCAAAAACTTTGAGAGTATGTGCCTATCCAGAAGTCATTGATCCTAGGTATGTATAAATGATGTTAGTCAAAAAGGTAGTCATCACTGTTTGAATATTTTAATTGTCACATAGACCCTTCTCAGCTGTCATTGTCATTCTTCTACATTCTACTTGGTTAGACTTCTACTTTGTTTTTTAAAATCAGCTATTTTGTCTTAGTTTTTTGCAGATAAAAAATTTATTTAGAGATAGCTGAAATAAATGTGTATGCTTATCTTTATAAAAAAATTTTCAGAAGGATGTATTTTAGGTGACCATTAATTTTAAAATGTCATTTATGTCTTTATGATACATGTGGGTTCAATTGACTATATCAGACAGAATAATAACAATAACAATAACAATAGTGATGGGCAGCTAGATTGCACAGTGAATAGAGTGCTGGGCCTGATGTCAGGAAGACTTGAATTCAAATTCAGCCTCAAGACACTAGTTGTGTGACCCTAGGCAAGTCACTTAACCCTGTTTGCCTTGATTTCCTCATCTGTAAAGTAAACTAGAGAAGGAAATGGCAAACATTCTAGTATCTTTGCCAAGAAAATCCTAAAGGTCACTAAGAGTCAGACATAACTCAAACAACTGAACAACAACAACAGATTAATAATTTTTATTTATGTAGCATTTCATTTTAAGGTCTGCTACTCTATTAGAGAGTATACTGCCTGGTTTGCCTCTCCGTAGGCAGCTTCTAAGCACTCATCATATTGATTCCAGACTTAGTGTGGACACCTAATTGGCTTAGCCCATCTGCAGCTCATAACTGATTATTTATTTCATGTCTGTAGGGAAAAATAGTATATGAAAAAGATTTGCTGTCTTGTTTGGTATGTCTTTTCAAAACATACAATCTAATCATTTAAAAATTATTGTACTAATACTTTTAAAAAACGGAAAAGAGGAACGAGATTTTGTTAACTTGATGGCAGCTAAGTGGCATAGTAGATAGAGTTCTGATGTTGGAGTCAGTAAGACCTGAGTTCAAATCCTACCTCAGATGCTGACTAGCTGTGTGAAAGTAAGTCAGTTAACCCATCTGAGTCTCAGTGTTTTCATCTATAAAATGGGGGTGCTAATAGCACCTACCTCACAGGAATGTTGTGAAGCTCAAATGAGACCACGTATAAAGTGATTTACAAACCTTAAAACACCATGTAAATGCTAATTATTACTTTTATTATTTTTCGTAGTTTACCACATTTGCTCAGTGAGCCTTTAAGCCAGATGTGGATGAAAGAAAACTTTAGAAAGGCACCTAGATTTTGAAATATTAAAAAAATTGTCAGTAAAATCAAGTCTCATACGTGTTATTTAGGAGCAATATTAAACCAAAAATGAATTTTAATGTATTAATAAATATTATTTAATAAAATGTTATTTTGAGCAATTTGTGAACAAGGAGAAAGTTTAAAGTGTATATCATAGTTACTGCATCATAATTATTTTCTCTTTCTAGTGCATATAGCTCTCCTAAGCAGCCAGTGGTACGTTTTAAGAGGAATAAGCATCATAAAGGATCAATCTACTGTGTAGCATGGAGTCCTTGTGGGCAATTATTAGCTACTGGCTCTAATGACAAATATGTCAAAGTACTACCTTTTAATGCGGAGACGTGTAATGCAACAGGTAGGGCACAAGAATTTTTTATAAGTCTGTATATGTTTGATTTCTCCATTGTGCCTCTGACTAAACACTTCATTTTATGCTAATTTTAACTGAAATTAAGGAACTTAACACTTAGTTTTAATGTTTTAATAGCTTAGGTCATGCACATATATTTTTTCATTCATAAACTTTAATTTTGACAGAATGTTGTTTGAGCCTGGATATATTGTTTTAAGTAATATTCCAGGATTGTACTAATAAGGAATTAGTTAATATCTGATTAATATTTCTTTTCTTTGGAGACCTAAGAATGTAGCACCGGTCCTTTAAGCTTTCAGTTCCGGTGAGGTGAAAGAGGAGGAAGAAGAAGAGGAAAGAGGATCAATAATACTATTACAAAATTATTATGAGGACTAGCCATAAAAGCTTGGTCAATCAAAAAGTGCTGTTAATTTGAGTCTTTTTTTTCCACTTAGCAATTTATCTTTTGTTGTTGTATCATTTTTCTTTAAGAGTTATGAGAAATTAATGCTTTGATTTCTCAAGTTTATGTTGTTATAATTTATCCAGAGAAATGAATTGGATAGTAAAATCTAATTCTAAATGAAAAAACACCTTGGAGAATCCCAGCTATGTGTAGTGGGGTATATCAGATTTAAGATAGTTTCATAATCTCAAATTATCACAATAATATACAGTAGTATTCCTTAAATTCATAAGATTTAGTTCATCCTCCTCAGATGAGGAAAAAGGCATCTAAAACAAGTTAAATGATTTCCATAAGGTTAAACAGGTAATAGCAGAGCTGAGGTTAAAATTTTAATCATCTGACTCCAAAATTAGTGTTCTTTTCCTTGTATCATGCTGCTCTTATGACGTAGTTCTTATGTTTTACTTTTTTCAAAATTTTAAATTACTGTTTCAGGACCTGATCTGGAATTCAGTATGCATGATGGGACCATTAGAGATTTGGCTTTTATGGAAGGTCCAGAAAGTGGTGGAGCTATTTTGATAAGTGCTGGAGCAGGAGATTGTAATATTTATACAACAGATTGTCAACGAGGACAGGGCCTCCATGCTCTGAGTGGTCACACTGGTATGTAATACCTGATTTTAGTTGTTTTATGAAAGCCAGTTTTTTTTTTTTTGCTTTTTTGGAGGGAAGTTGGGGTTAAGTGACTTACCCAAAGTCACATGGCTAGTAAGTGTGTCAAGTGTCTGAGGCCGGATTTGAACTCAGGTACTCCTGACTCCAGGGCTGGTGCTCTACTCACTGTGCCACCTAGCCGCCCCAGAAAACTAGTTTTTAAAAGTGTAGTATATGAAGTTGGTAACTCTTCAAAAACATCAAAAAACAAACCAGAATTTAAAAAAAAATTATATATAAAACTGAAAACTCACATGATTTTCAGTTTTAAAAAATTCATATATTAACTGTAACAGGATAGCATGTTTTTTTTCTGTCCCCTTCTGAATCATTTTTTCTGTTTTGAGTATTTTTCTGGATTTTGTTACTATTGTTTATACTGTTTACATAGTTGTAGTCATGATATGTTTGAGAGATTTTGTTTGCATTTCCTTCACTATGTATTATTTCACATTAATCGTAATAGGTTTTTTATTCATATTTGCCCTTCCTTATAGTATAATATTTCATTATTTTCATATGCCATCATTTATTTAGTCATTCCCCAGTTGTTGGATACATAGGTTGTTTCAAGTTAAGTCAATAAGCAGTTAGTCATCATTAAATATTTATCAGCAAACATTTATCAAGTTCTGGCTATGTGCCTGGCACTGTGCTAAAGCACAAAAAGGAGGCATATGGTAGTCCCTGACCTCAAGGAGCTTACAATCTGATGGGGAGACAACATGCAAGCAAATATATACAAAGCAGGCTATATACAGTAAATAATTAGCAGGGAAAGGCACTAGAATTCAGAGGGTCTGGGAAAGGCTTCCAGTAGAAGGTGGGATTTTAGTTAGTACTCAGAACAGGCCTGTACAACATATGGCCCGAGGTCCCCTTACATCTGTTTGTGAGGAAAAACCTCATCCAAAATTTAACCAAGAACGCGGAGATCTCTTAAGATTAGAACAGGAATTTATTCTCTTCCCCATGTGAAGAGGGTGGTCTTCCCCAGGACTGATCAAGAGGAAGAGGCACTTTACAAAAGGCAGAACGAGAATTTATACCCTAAAGTATTCAAATCCCTTCCCGGCTATCCCTTCTCCCATTGGCTGAAAGGTGGGCTCAAGCCCACCACTAGGGCTTACAAAGAACAAGGATGCTGATTGACAGCAAAGGAAAGGGGGGAGGGGGGCAGGGTCTCAAAGCAATGGGGAGGAGTGAGCTCTGGCTGTCCCTGACCCCCACTGGACGGGAGGAGGGGCCCACAGTGGTGGGAAATCTGAAAGCCTCCTGAAAGGGCTTGCTGCTGATTAACAGCAGAAAAAGGAGTGGGGGAAGGGAGAGGGAAGTTCTGAGAAGTTTTTACTTCCCCCCCAGACACACCCACCAAAGGATTTTGAGAAAAAAATGTAGGGTTGCCACTTCACACTCTCATGCTTGTCATGTGACCCAAGGCAACCTAACTTGTGCAGGTTTGACTTAGAGGAAGCTTGGGAGGTCTTTAGAGTAGAGGAGGAAAAGCATTGTGGCTATGGAGGAAAGCCAGAGAAAATGCCTGGGGCTATGTAACAGCCACGAGGCCAATGTGACTGAATCAAAGTTCGTGGTAGGATCTAAGGTATAAGAAGACTTCATAGGTGGGAGGGAGCTAGATTATGAAGGGCTTTGAACATCAAACAACAGTTTTGTATTTGCTCTTGAAGGCAATAAGGAGCCACTGGAGAGCCTTGAGGCAGGCTACCTGACCAGTATCTATTGTAGTAATCCAGGTGTGAGGTGATGAGGGCCAGCAAAAATCAGGGCAGGGTCAGAGGAGAGAAAGGGGTGTATTTGAGAGATGTTGCAGAGGTGAAAGCCTTAGGCCTTGGAAATAGCTTGGAGGGAGTGGGAGGAGAGAGGGGGTACCATGAAAGATAGTGAGGAGTCCATGATGGCTTCTAGGTCTCAAGCTTGAGGGACTGGGAGGATTGGGTTGTCTTGGACAGTGGTAGGGAAGGTAGGAGGGCAGGAAGGTTTGGGGGAAAAAGTAATGAGTTCTGTTTTGGACATACTGAGTTTAAGGTATCTATTGAACATGCAATTTGAGTAAATGCTTACTACGTACCTGGCAATTTTCTAAGAGCCAGGAATAAAAATAGAAGCAGCAAGAAAGACAGTTCTTAGCTTAAATTTTAGTGGGGGAAGATAACATAAAAGGAAGCTGAAAGAGGAGGGTGGATGGAGAAAATAAAAGGGGATGGTAGAGTTAATTCAGAGTCAGGAGTGGAGCCTGGAGAAGAATGAAGACATGGCTGGCCTGTGCACTTCAGTTAACATGGAATTATGGGAGGAAACAGCCCATCAGGAAAAGAGGCCAGAAAAGTACAGGTGTGGAACGAATTTCTAGAAGAAAGAGCTTTGGCATGATGGAAAAAATATGGAGAGGAGGACGAGAGTGTAGCTCCTGAGGCAGACCTGCTGGTCTTTAGCCAGCTCTCTCAGAAAGCTTTCCAAAACAAAAACGACAGATTTTTTTTTGCTACGATGTATAATGCTACTAGAATAATTTTGTATATTTAGATCTCCCTTCCCCCCCATGATAACATCATAGAATCATAGATCAAATCCTTAGGGTGTAAATTTAATAAGGGAACTCACTTTGATGTCTATTTTATTGTGGAATTGTGATGAGTACCTTTCATCTGAAGAGACTACTCCATTTTAAGATATACTTTACTATTCTAAATTGTGGATTTTGAATAATGAGGTAGTATTTTTTTCTACTCTAGATTTCCATTAATTAGGCTTGTGTGTTGGGAAGCATTGTGAGATCCTAGAGTACAGTTTGACTAAGGAAAGATTGTTCAATATCATCTTTACACAGATGGTTTCCGGATCTATATATTCAGGCCTAGCCTTTCTCCTGAGTTCCAGTCTTTCATTACCAATTGCCTTTTGTACATCTCCAACTAGATGTTCGGTAGTCATACAAAACTCATTATATCCAGACAAAACTCACTGTCTTTTCCCTCAAACCTTCCCCTCTCACTCTTTCCCTTTTACTGCTGAGGGTACCACTGTCCTCCAAGTAAACCAGGCTTGCAACCTTGCTGTCATTCTCAACTCACTCTCATTCCATGTATTCATTTTGTGGCTACATCTTGTCATTTCTACCTTCACATCTCTTGCATATATATGTATATGGAATGTAGGAAAGGAGATATTTATATGTGTGTGTGTACATATATATATATATGTATATATATATATACATATATATATATATATATATATCTCCTTTCCTACATTCATACACCCAAGGCCTTACCACCTCTCATTTGGATTATTTCAGTAGCCTTCTAATTGGTCTCCCTTAAGTCCTTCTTTAAGGAGAGGCATCTGGATACAGTGGATAGAGTGATGGACCCAGTGTTCTTATCTGGCCTCAGACACTTACTAGCCGTGTGACCCTGGGCAAGTCACTTAACTCTGTTTGCCTCAGTTTCCTCATCTGTAAAATGAACTGGAAAAGGAAATGACAAACCACACCAATATCTCTGCCAAGAAGAGTAGGACACAACTGAAAAACAACAAAGCTGAAATAAGGGAAGGGGTAGAACATAAGGACTCCAGTTCCTGGTGGCTGTTAGGGGCAGCGAGGTGGTGCAGTAGATAGGGCACCCCACCTGGAGTCTAGAAGACCCGAGTTCAAATCTAGTCTCAGACACTTAACTAGCTGTGTGACCCTGGGCAAGTCACTCAGCCCTTTTTTCTCAGTTTCTGCATCTGTTAAAATGAACTGGAGAAGGAAATGGCAAAACCATTCTAGTATCTTTGCCAAGAAAGACCTAAATGGGGTCACAAAGAGTCAGACCTGACTGAAAAGCAACTAAACAACAAAAATTCCCTCCCCTTTCCAATCCATCCTCTATACAGTTTGCCACAGGTATTTTCTTGAAGTCCAGGTCTGACCATGTTATCTCCTACTCAGTAAAATCTGGTGGCTCCATTTTACCTTTAGGTTTAAACATGAAGTTCTCTGTCTTAAAGCTCTTCAGAACTTGACCTCTTCTTATTTCCAGACTTCTTACACTTGATTTCCTTCCATGTACTCTAATCCAGCCACACTGGCCTACTTGCCCTTCCTTACAAAGGGCATTCTGTCTTCAGTCTTGTGCTTTTGTGCTAGCTGCTCTTCATCCCTGGAATGTTCTCCCTCTTTACCTTCACCTTTTATCTCCTCTGACTTCCTTCAGGCCTTAGCTCAAATTTTACCTGTTACTGGAGGTCTTTCTGTTCCCCCTACCTGCTAATGCCTTGCCCTCTCATCCATCTCCTCCATATAGATCTTGTTTATACCTAGTCATTTACATGCCTCCTCTACTAGAATGTGAACTGCTTGAGATCAGGGACTAGTTTTCTCTTTCTTTGTATCCCCAGCATTAGCACAATGTCTGGCAGTAAGACAGTAGAGCTTGTTGACTAACTCAATAATATTGTTACTACTACTAATCAAATGTATAGAGTTTTAAAGTTTACAAATCACTTTACATACATAGTCTTATTTGTGTGCCCTACCATTCCTGTGATGTTGAATACAGGTGTTATCCCCATTTTTCAAAGGAAGAAACTTGGGCACGGAAAGATTAAGTGATTTTCTAAGATCATACCACTAAGTGTTAGAGGCAGGATTCAACCTGAGGATTTTCTGACTCTTAGTTCAGCACTATCCATTCTGTCACAATATTTCCTGTTACCATGTTTAGTGTTATGTACATTACTTCAAAGATGTAGGATATCACCAGTGTAGTTATTCACTTTGCTGATTTACATCATAATCCATCAACATATTAGTATTATGGCTTTCATGATTCTGATTTTTTTAAAAATCATCATGAGATAACTTATCAGGTGATGGGCCTCTGTGAACTACCTAGGCTTAATCTCTAGTAATAGATATGCTGTCTATCACCAGGCTGATATTTAAAACCCTTACATCTTTCTGGTGGCATCACCTCCACACTTGAACAGGACAACAGAGTGTAGGATTTCTGTGTAGGGTTGTGTTTATAATTGCACTGTAATTCTTTGAAAATTGTTTATCCACATTTGAGACACATGGTAAATCACTGTTAATCAGAATAGCCCATTCTCTGTCCATTCCTAGTTACTGAATTTTATCTGTGTGAGAGGGAGTTTTATTTTACAGTAACCTGCTATATGATCTTTTTTTACATACAGGTCATATTTTAGCACTTTATACTTGGAGTGGATGGATGATTGCATCTGGTTCCCAAGATAAGACTGTTAGATTCTGGGACCTGCGAGTACCAAGCTGTGTTCGGGTTGTCGGCACAACATTCCATGGAACTGGTAGGTTTTTCTTGAACCTAACTGAATGATTGTATATAATATCAGATTTAAAATTTACTCTGGATTTTTTTATTCCTATTTTTAATGATAGGAATGATAATATTAATACTTCATGTTCCTATAGAGCTTTACATTTTTCTAAGTGGCTTTACCTTTTTTGAGGGTCCCTTACAGCTCTTAGTGATTCCCCCATGACCTTTTTCTTCATAATTCTTTGAGATAAGTAGGGCACTTGTTATCAATGAGCCTAGAGAAGTTAAGGTGGCAAGGTCCCACAGGAAGTTTGTCACAAAGCCAGTACTAAAACCTCAGACCTTTCAATTCTTAGGTAAATGTTTTTCCGATGACCTCTTTATCCATGTAATTGAAAGTAATAATAATGATAATAATTATTTATATGGTGTATTAAGGGCTAAGAAGCATCTCCTTTTCTCATTTGAAACTCACCACAATCCAATGAAGTAGGTACGACAAGTATTTCTCCATTTTACAGATGAGTAAACTGAGTTGGCTTACATACCCAGCAGATGTCAGAAGTGGGGTTTGAGTTCAAATCTTGGAGACTTCCAAGTTCAGCACTCTGTGACAACTGCTTATCTTATTAACTTATATATTAACATTTTCCTCTGTCGTTAACATGCTATTTATCACTCCTTTCATTGGCAAACTCCTACCTCTGTTCTCAAACTTTTTTTAACTACCCCATCTTCTTAAATTTTAGCATTCTGACTTGTCTCTCTTTCCCTCATTGAAACAGAACTCTTGATTGTCATCAGTGAACTCCTTATCACCAAATCCAGTGGACTTTTCTCAGTCTGAATTCTCTTATGTTTTAGTAGTTTTCTTTGCTTATTTGTATTAGCACTATTAACCTGCTCCCTCCTTGACACTCTTGAATCCTTAGTTTTATTGTTGATATACTATCCTATTTTTCCTGCCATCCCTGGATGGCATTCTCCTTTCTTCATTGGCACCTCTTCCTTCCTGCAAACATAGACATTTCCTGGGGTTCAGTCCTTGGACTTCTACTTTTCTCTATATATGCTTTATTGACTATTTTATCTATGTCCCCAATTTCTGATTATTACCTCTGTATAGAGATAACCTTTAGATCTGTTATCTTCTGTCATAACTTTTGTCCCAGATTTCATTCTTGCATTTCTAATCATATTGTACTTTTCCAAGTGAATGTCCCAAAGTCATCCTATACTTATATTAAGGTGTCTAAAACAACTCTTCCTGGACTTCCTGTTTCTGTTACTGGTAATAGTCATCTAGGTTTTATATCTTTCAGTAATCTTTGGTAGCTTTCCCCTCTGATAAGTTACTAATTACTTCTGTCTCTTTAAAATGCCATAAGTGTGACTCCTTCCTTTCCATCTTTAGTGCTAACACTCTAGTTCAGGAAAATTTTCACCCTTTACTTGAATTTTCTGTTACAGACTTTTACTACTGAGTCTAACCTTTATTTTCACCATTTCATAATATGTGCAATTATAAAGCCAATTTTCTAAAACAGAGCTTTTATCATATCACTCTTAGAAATATTAGGTGTTTACTTTTTTCTGCAAATAAAATCTAGGCTCTTTAGCCTGACATCCAAAAATTTGTATCATCAAGCCTTTGTTTACCTTAACAGAATTATTTCCTACTCCCATCATAAACCTTCCAGCTAAATAAATGCTTGGTAATTGAAAAAATGAACTAAAAGAATAAAAAAATCTACTAGCTAAACTAGTGTTTTCATTCTATTCCAAACATTATCTTCTGCTTTCCTACTTCCACACTTTGTTTTGCCCATATAATTCTCCTTGCCTAGAATTCAGTGCACCTATTTAAATACTAACTATCCTGCAAAATCCAAATCATATCCTTTCTTCTGTGTGAAGCCTTCTCAGTCACTGAAGGACATAATTATTGCCCTTTCTTCTGAAATCATAGCACATTATCCAAACTGTTTATTTGGAAAATTAATCATGTGCTACCTTATAACATCAAATATTGCTTCTTTTGTATGAATCCTCTTATCCTTCTAGCTAGAAGTAATTCTTCTCTCCTTGAATCTGCCCATTCTGTTTGATCTCTCCTCTGTACTAAATTATATAAAATGTCTTATTACCCCAGTAGGTGGCATACTTTCTGACTTGACTTAAAAAAAAATTTGGGGTGGCTAGGTGGTACAGTGAATAGAGTACCTGCCCTGGAGTCAAGAGGACCTGAGTTAAAATCTGGCCTCAGACACTTGATACTTAACCAGCCATGTGACCTTGGGCAAGTCACTTAACCCCAATTGCCCTGCCTTCCCCCCTCCAAAAAGGAAAAAAAAATTGTACACTACTAGACCAGTACAATTTCTTTCACAAAGATTATGCTTAATAAATGTTTTAAAATCCTTTATTATTTAACTTTTCCTTATTTTGTTTCTCCCAGATTGTAAGTTTTGAGGGCAAAGACCATGTCTGATCGTTCTTTCTTTTATTTTTCATTATATTTTAATTTATTTTAAACTTAAATGCAAAATAAGAAAAGAAAAGCATTATCATGTACACAGCAGAACATAAAGCAGAAGTAACTGACTGTGGTTGGGCTATATCTGTTTTGCCTGCTCATTTAAAAAAAAATTTAGCTGCTTGTTACTATAATCACCTCTTATCATGGGGTGTGGGGAATGATGCCTCTGGTCTTAGGTCCTTACTTACTGTTATTTTTTGAGCTTTGTCCTGAGCCCAGCCTCTGTGCTCCTTTCCCCCTCCAAGCCACAGCTAGGGACCCCAGGCATTCTATGCTGGAAGGGCTCTTGCTCCCCGAGAACCTTCAGCTCTCCCCTCTGACCTGGACCCAAGACCATGACCTCAGCTCTTCTGTAATTACCCACAGACAGCAGTGTCCCTGCCCTGCTGGTTCTGCGCTCACCAGGCATGTGTTGGTTCCTTCTTGCCCAGGACTACGTATTGTCAGCACAGCCGTACCTGGAATCCTTTGTCAACAGAGGCTCCTTCAGTCTCCCTATGCTTAGATGCCCAACTTCTCACACTGTCTGGGAGGTGCTGCCACAGCCGCTTGTTGTTTCCGTGAAGCTAGACTAGAGGTATTTACACTTCACTCAAGCCAAACCTCCAGCCTGGGATCTTTCTTCAGATCTTCTCCAGTGGTCCCAGGAGGACCACTTTTCTGCCCCAGCTCTTGTTTATTTTTGCTACTTTACATTCACCCTTTAGGTGCTCTTTTGTCTTGTTTGTGGAGGAGGTCTGGAGAGGTTAGAATTTTCTGATCTATTTTGTCATATTGCGAGAATTCTCTCTGGCCCCATGCCTGATAATTTTTTTTAACTTTTCTGTAGCACCTACTGCATTGCTTTGCACTTAGGTATCAAAATAAATATTTGTTAATTTATGAGTAAGAATTTCTCAGTGTTATTGAATGATCTTGATAAGCTTAATTAATGATCTGGTTTACTACCAACCACATGGAGAACTTTGACCAATTAATTTGAGTTGGTGTTGCATAGGGAAATAGCATATTCGATTTGGAGTCAGGATATCTGGATTTGAATTGTGGCTTTAACACTTTATAGAATCAGAGGATCTCAAAATTGGAAGATGCCATCTACTTCAATTCATATCTGAACAAATCACCTACAACATATTCGACAGTCCAACCGTTGCTTGAAGATCTTGTGCTTGAAGTTCCAGTTCTGGTTGAGCCTTCTCTCATATCACCTGATAAAAGGTCTTAGAGAACTTGATATACTTCTTGTTCTTTACTACCACCTCCAGACTCTCTCTCTTTCACAATCATTAAGCAAATTCTCCTTCAGGGTCACTCTATCACCCACTCCCATTTCTTCCTCCTTTTTCAAGTGCATATAATTTTCCTCCCCAAACCACTTCCCGCCCCATACAAGATATTTCAACATATGTGTTGATGTTCCCTTAAACACTCTAACTTGGAGTTCCTTTGTCTTCTTAACGCCATGACTTATTTTTCCATTCCATCTCAGTTACACTCAGGAGTGGTTACATCCTTGATTTTTCTATCACTCAAAAGTGTTTCACTTCTGTCATGAATTCTGAAACTACTTTATACAAACATATTGTTCCATCTTTTTCATAATTATATTCTCTCTCTTATTCTTTTTTTTGCTGAAACAGTAAACATATCCAACTCTTATCTTGAAAAGAAACCTTATTAGACACTATCATCCTATATTTCTCTTTCATTTCTTACTCAAACTCCTTGAAATAGCTGTCTGTATTGAAATAGCTGTCTGTTACATTCACTTCCTTTCCCTCTCTCTCTCTCTGAAACCAGGAGGTTTTTCATCCTCACCATATCTTTCAATCCATCTACCAGCTGGTACTTTACCAGACCATCTGCTCTGGCTTCACTTCTTTCCCTTCCCAGTGTCTACCCTTTAGTTAACCAGTTCAATTCTATTCTCTACTATCAAATTCCTTGTTTCCTTGTCTTATTGCTATCCATAACTTGTGAAACCCCAACACTGGATTACCCCCATCTGCCTTCTTTTCTCTGACTTATGTAACTTAACAAAGCTGGTAGAAGTCACATAACCATGCTAACTAGGTATACTGCAATATATGTCATGTAGTTTCCACTGGTGTCTCACCACAACAGGACAATACTTCTGCTTCATCCTCATTGATTTTATATTCCACTCTCCACAGAAGCCGTTTTAAACCATGTCCTCTCAAGGTTCCAGCACCACCTCTGTCCACAATTGTTTTAGCTGAGGACCCCACCTTCTGTTTTACCAAGAAAATTGAGACCATTTGCCATGAGCCCTTCCTCTTCCTTTCTTTACATCTCGCAAACCCTTGATATCCTCCCAACATTCTTTCCTCCTTTACTCCAGTTTGTTGAAGATATTCTTCTCCTTGTCAAGGCCAACTTCTTTACGTGTTACATCCCTTCCTTTTTTCTCCAGAATGTTACCTTCACAATCATCTTCTCACAGTATAACATGCTTATGAACATATACACCTGTCCTATCCTGAAAAAAATCCTCACTACACCCTACTGCCATCCCCTTAAGCTATTATCCTATATCTTTCATTTCTTAGCCAAATTCTTAGAAAAATCTGCCCATACTGGTTGCCCTCACTTTTCAACCCTCTGCAAACTGGCATCACACAATCAACAAGCATTTATTATGTACCTATCGTCTTCTAGGGAATGGCAATACAAAGACAAAAATGAAGTAGACCCTGCCCTCTAGAAGTTACACTCTATTGGAGGAGATAATATTTGTGCATGTTATATATTTACATATATAAAAGAAGTATCTGTTATATAATGTACATACGTGTATACACAAAAAATAAATACAAATTTATCTTTGAGGGGTAGAGAGGGCACTAGGAGCCAAAGAATCAGGAAAGACTTCATATAGAAGGTGGTACTTGAGCTCAGTTTTGAGGAAACAAGGGACTCTTTAAAAGATTGAGGTGAGGATGGGGCATATTCCATATATGGGAGCTGACCAATGCAAAGACAAGGAGACAGAAGATGTACTATAATTTGTGAAAAATATAAGAAGGCTAGTTGGATCATAAAGTGTGGGAAGGGGAGATATGATAATGCTAACCGGGTAGGTTTAGATTTGATCCTAGAGGCAATAGAGACCAATAGAAGTTTGAGTGCGGAGTGACCAGGTTAGATCTGTGCTTTGTTAAAATTGCTATGGCTGCTATGTAAGGATGGATTGGAGAAGAGAAATTTGAGGCAAGGAAACCAATTAGAAGACTGTTGCATTCTCAGCTATTACTAAGGTGAGAGATGATGATGGCATGACTAGCTTAGTGGCTGTGTAAGAAGGGATAGATTTGAGAGATGTTATAGAATTAGAAATGATAAGATTGGCAGATGATTGGATAGGTAGGGTGAGGGAGAGTGAGGAGTCAAAGTTAACATAGCAAGGTTGTAAATCTGAGTGACTAGAAGGATGCTGGTACTGTTGTCAGATAGAATTATAGGTCAGAGTAGTGTTCAAGTAGTAATATTCTGTTTTGAACATGTTAACTTTGAGTTACCTATGGATCATTGATTCTGAAATGTCTAATAGGTATAGATGTGAGATTGAAGTTCAGGAGAGAGACTGGGAATGGGTATATAGATCTTGGAATAATTTGAATAGAGATGATAATGAAACCTTTGGATACTGATGAGGTTACCAAGTGAGAGCATAGAGAGAAGAGGGTCTAGGATAAGTGTCTGGGTACCCCCACATCCACAGGATATGGATGATATTGAGAAGGACGAGTTAAGACAGGAGGATAACCCAGAGAACAGTATCACAAAGCCCAGTGAGGAGATAGTATCCAGAAGGAAAGGGTGGTCGTTATTGTCAAAAGATAGGTCAAAAAAGATGAGGATTAAGAAAAAGCCATCATATTTGGCAAGTAAGAGATCACTCATCTGTTCTCTTCAAAGTAACTAATGATGTCTTAATGACAATACTTTAAAAACTCTTTCTGGTAGTACCATTTTTGTCAAAATAAATCACTAGAAGTCGGGTAGTTGTCATCCTTTTTTGTAAGTGTTGGGAGGTTCTCTGTTATGTCTTAGACATGTCTTGGAAAGATAACAAACTTCTTTGTTGTTATCAGGTCATGAAAAGGTTGCCTCAGTACCATTACTGCACAGCTTTGGTTGTTGTGCTTTATCATTCCTTGGAAGACAGCTAACTGTTCTCTTCTATAAGAGGTTCAAATTGTTGTTGTTGTTTAAATTAAAAATTATCGTTTTCTTTTTATTTTTCTCTGACTCATGATATTCTTCTACATTCCAAGCCCCTGACAAAGATAAGGTTTCCCTTCTGCCTCTAAAGTCTCTTTTTTGGTTTGTTTTTGCTCCCCTTCCCCATTAAAGCCTGACTTCCAGGAAGATTTAGACAAGGAACACATAATTGTCCTTGATAATCTGGAATGTGGGGAAGTATTCTTTAAACTCCTTCATCTTATCATCTTGAAGGAAAAGAAGTTACTTTTATTTTTATTTTTAGTTTTATACTTAATAATTTAATTTTTTTGATTGATGAGAATATTTAGAGATAAATCTTCCCTAAGGACTGCTTTGGCTATATTGTAAAAATTTTGGTTTATTGTTGCATTTTTGGCATATTTCTTTGAAAAAATTATCTTTTGTTTCTATGATTTCTATGATTCCTTGACTCACCAGTTCTTTAGGATTAAATTATTTAAGTCTTCAAATCTTCATTTGAATCTTTTCTTCAATGGTCCTTTATTGGTTATAATCTTTATGGCTTTGTGCCCAGTAAAAGATGTACCTAACATTTATTTATTTGCCTACATTTTTGTGCTTTTTTTATATCTGTGTATACAATCAGTTACCATTTGGTAACCACCAGAGATGCATCATATCAGATTTTTCTAAAATTCTGTTCATGTCTTGAACTTCTTTTTTTTTTTAATCTTTTAACTTGATTTGTCTAGGTCTGAAAGAGGCACATCGAGGTCCCCAACCATTACAGTTTTGCTCACTGTTTCTCTCTGTATTGAATTAGCTTTTCCTTTTAAGTACCTGGGTGCTGTGCCATTCAGTGTTTATATATACATTATATATATATATATGTATATAATATACACACACACACATATATATATATATATACACATATAATATTGATTTTATTTCTTTGCATGTGGTACTTTTAAGCTCAGTGTAGATTCCCTGCTTAACTCTTCCTCTTATTTCGTCTAAGACCATGATTACCACTTTTGCTTTTTTGGGCCGGTAGCCCCAGGAGCGGCTGCTGCCTTTACTATAGGTCCTACACAGGACAATACTTCTTTCTCACCCAGTTCTGAAACACCCCCTTCCTGGGCTGAGGGGCCCCTGCTGCCAGTAATTCAGTCTCCTGGGGTCTGCTCTGACTTTGCTCTGCCCTTGCTTTTTTGGATTCATCTTAGACATAGTAAATTCTGTTCCATTCCCTCATTTTAACTCGTGTGAATCTTAGTTTCAAATATATTTGTTCTAAATAACGTATTGTTGGATTCTACTTTCTAATCTATTTTACTAACCTCTGTTTTATGGGTGAGTTCTCCCATTCATATTCATGGTTAGAATTGTTGATTTGTTTTTTCCTTCCCTCATTTCCTCTTACACTTTTTCTTCTCTTTACCTTTATTCTTTTTACAAAGAAGACTGTGGGGGGAGGGGACAGAAGAGAATAAGCATGTATATAGCACCTAGTACATGCCATACCCTGTGTTAAGCACTTCACAAATATCTCATTTAATCCTCACAACAACCCTGAGAAGTAGGGTCTGTTATTAACCTTATTTCTATAGTTGAGGAAATTGAGGCAAACAGAAGTGACATGACTTGCCCAGGGTCACATAGCTAGTAAAGACTGAGGCTGGATTTGAACTCAGGACTTGCTGATTCTAGCCCCAGCACTCTTGTGTACACTATAGCACCTAGCTGCCTCATTTAAAAAGCAAAAGAAGGATGTGATCATAATAATCTTTAATGGAAGTAGTTTATGGAAGCCCTGATCATCTCTCTTTTATTTGCAGCATAGTCTTGTATGATTTTGATTGTGGTTCCTTGGTCCTTCAGTGCTTTATTGTTTAAATTATTTTTATTTTGGGGGGCATCTAGGTGGTACAGTGAATAGAGCACCAGCCCTGGAATCAGGAAGACCTGAGTTCAAATCCAGCCTCAGACACCTGGCATACTTACTAGCCATGTGACTTTGGACAAGTCACTTAATCCCAATTGCCCTCCAAAAAGCAAAAAAAAAATAATAATCCACTTTTGCTTTGGTTACTATAAGCAAAACTGTATCTCATAGTTTCAAATAATACTTTTTGAAATTGATTACCTTTATTCAAAGAACATTAAGTCTTTGATTCAAGTGAGACCAAGGGCTTCAGACACAATACCATTTTTAAATACACGTAACGGAGGATTTAGTGCTATATGTTTCTATAGATAGTTGATATCTTTCTTATATATGCTTCTAATTTTCAAGTTTTTTGACCATTTTGTAATATTTCTTATCATCTCATGGAATTATGGAGTTCTGTTTGCTTCATTCTGTTTTTTTTAAATTAAATTTTATGTTTATTTTTAGTTTACAACATTCATTTCCACAGGATTTTGAGTTACAAAATTTTCCCTGTATTTCCCCTACCCACCACCCCAAAACTTCAATCCCACTGTATACCACTTCCCCCAATCTGCTCTTTGCTATATCCTCCCCATCCTCCCTCTGACTTTCCAATAGAGCAAGATGGATCTCCATACCCCAGTGCCTGTAGATCTTATTTCCCAGTTGCATGTAAAATAATAATAATTTTTTAAACATTTGATTTTAAAACTTTTGAGTTCCAGATTCTTCCCCTTCCTCCGTCGTCACCCACCCTTACTGGGAAGATAAGCAATTCAATATAGATTGTACATGTGTAGCTACACAAAACATTTCCATAGTGGATATATTGTGAAAGACTGACTATATTTCCCTCCATCCTATCCCGCCCCCCACTTGTTCTATTCTCTACTTTGACCCTGTCCCTTTTCAAAAGTGTGTGCTTCTAACTACCCTTCTCCCCAACCTGCCCTCCCCTCTCTCATCCCTTTCCCCCCCTACTCTCCTGTCGGGCAAGATACCCAATTTAGTGTGCATGTCATTCCCTCCCTAAGCCCTTTTGTCTTCCTGTTCTTTCCCTTCATTGTAAGTTTTCTCTTGCCTCTTCTATATGAGATAATTTACCCCATTCTGTCTCTCCCCATCTCCTCTCATTATATTCCTCTCTCACCTCTCAATTTCACCTTTTAAATATCATCCCTTCCTATTCAGTTGATCCTGTGCCCTCTGTCTATGTATACCTGTACACATATATACACACACTCACATATGTATTCATATGTACATATACCCTCTTATATAGACATATATGTGTATGTATACATATACATACATTTATAATCCCTTCAACTATCCTCATACTGAGAAAAGTTTCGTAAGTTACAATTATCATTTTTCCATGTAGGCATGTAAATAGTTCAACTTTGGTAAGTTCCTTATGATTTCTTTTCCCTGTTTACCTTCTCATGCTTCTCTTGCTTCTTGTATTTGAATGTCAGATTTTCTATTCAACTCTGGTTTTTTCATCAAGAATGCTTGAAAGTCCTCTATTTCATTGAATGACCATATTTTCCCCTGAAACATGACACTCAGTTTTGTTGGGTAGGTGATTCTTGGTTTTAATCCTAGCTCCTTTGATCTCTGGAATATCATAGAAGCTGCTAGATCTTGTGTTATCTGGGTTGTGTTTCCACAGTATTCAAATTGTTTCTTCTTGGCTGCTTGTAATATTTTCTCCTCGATCTGGGAACTCCTGAACCTGGATGTAATACTCCTAGGAATTTTCTTTTTGGGATCTTTTTCAAGAGGTGATTGGTGAATTGTTTCAATTTCTATTTTGCCCTCTGGTTCTAAAATATCAGCAATTTTCATTGAGAATTTCTTGAAGGATGATTTCTAGGTTCTTTTTTTGATCATGGTTTTCAGGTAGTCCAATAATTTTAAAATTATCCCTCCTGGATCTATTTTCTGGGTCAGTGTTTTTTCCAATGAGATATTTAACATTGCCTTCTATTTTTTCATTTGTTTGGATCTGTTTAATAGTATCTTGATTTCTCACAAAGTCATTAGCTTCCACTTGCTCCAGTCTAATTCTGAAGGAATTATTCTCTTCAGTGAGCTTTTGAGATTCTTTTTCCATCTGGCAAATTCAGCTTTTTAAGGCATTCTCCTCATTGGCTTTTTGGGCCTCTTTTGCCATTCGAGTTAGTGTATTTTTTTCCTTTTTTTGCTTTTTGGAGGGGGGAAGGTAGGGCAATTGGGGTTAAGTGACTTGCCCAAGGTCACACAGCTAGTTTTTGTGTTAAATGTCGAAGGCTGGATTTGAACTCGGGTCCTCCTGACTCCAGAGCCATAGCTCTATTCACTGCACCACCTAGCTGCCCCTAGTCTATTTTTTAAGTTGTTATTTTCTTCACTCAGGTTGTTGACTCTCTTTTAATGATTTTCTTGCATCATTCTCATTTCTTTTCCCAATTTTTCCTCCACTTCTCTTACTTGATTTTCAGAATCCTTCTTGAGCTCCTCTATGGCCTGTAACCAATTCTTATTTTTCTTGGAAGCTTTTGGTGCAGGAGTCCTGACTTCATTGTCTTCCTCCCAATCCATGCTTTGATCCTTTTTGTCCCCAAAAAAGGAATCCAAAGTTGAATTGCTGTGCTTGATTTGCTTCCTTTGCTTGCTCATGTTGCCACTCAGTTGCTTGACTTTTGAGCTCTTTGCCACAGTATAACTCTGCTTCCAGAGAGGGGAGCTTTGTCCCAAATCACTGGGGTTTTCACGGATGCTGATGATAGTAGTTGGGTGCCCTCTCTGTGGCCCCCCACAAGCTCTGGCTCACTGATCACACACCTCAGGATCACCACCCAAGACTGTGATCCAGATCAAAGCAGGTCAAGGCAGGAATGTTTACCCTCTGAATGTTTGCTTGGTCCCCCTACAATCTGCCGGCCAGAAGCTCTGAAGCAGCAGCATGGAGGTGTCTGCAGGGCCTTGGAGCCTCTACCACTTCTCACTCTGGGGCTGAGACTGGACGGAGTTCCAACAGAGTTCCACACTGACCTTTTATTTTGTCTTTGGCATTTATGTATTGATATTTCTGGAAACCACCACAGCTGCTGTTGATCCACTCTCCTGAAGTGTGCTCCATCTGCTGCTGGTCGGGGCTGCCCTGGGGCTAAAACTGTGCGCTGGGGAGGGTGGGTGGGGGGAGATCTGGGCTCTGCTCCCAGTACACTGCAGTGGACCTTTCCTGTCTGCCTCCTGGGATGCCTTTAGCGGGAGATTTATTTCTCTCTGTCACTTTGTGGGTTCTGTAGGTCTAAAATTTGTTTAGAGTCATATTTTATAGGTATTTGAGGTGGTTATGGGGGGAGCTCATGGAGTTTTCCTGCTTCTATGCTACCATCTTGGCTCCCATTCTGTTTGTCAAGTAGGTCACTCCCTGGGTAAGGTTTTCCACTTTCTGTTCTAAACTGTTTCATCTCATTCCAATTTTTCCTCAGGAGATCTAATTTTATCTTTTATTGCTGTAAACATTTCTTCCAGTTACTGTTGGAGACCTTGCGGCCAAGCCATTCTTTTCTTGAGGCTTTACTTATACTTAGAGAGGTGTTATCATCTGCATTAATCCCCTGGACTTCTCTTAACCTGTAGCATTTCTTAATTTTATTCCGTGTTTTCTTCTGTTTGCTCATATCTCCAGTCTCAGTTTCTGGATTGGGACTTGAGCAAGGTTCTGCCTGTCCTTTAATCTTAGATGGATTGCATAGGCCTTGTTTGGTCACTGTCCATCTCTAGTCTGCAGTTCTTGGTGGGCTGGCTGATACTAGGCCCTGACTTGTGCCAAAGCCCTTGGCTTCTACTGTAGTTTCCTGCTGGCCCTGTTTGGATTCTAGCCTTTGACCTTTTTGGGTCTCTTTTTACTTGTATAGTCCCCATTGGGGGATTGGTTTTATTTCTATCTGGGGTCCTAATACACTTCAGTTGGATGTTAGAGATTATGGTGGTCTCGGGCCTCTGTCCCTACATGGTTATCCGCTGAACTTGCCCTGTCTCAGACTGTGGTTCAAAGTGCTATGAGGCAGCCACTTTTCACTTTGCATTGTCATATTCAGGGATGGCTTTGTCCTCTATTCCTGCTCCAACAGGCGAGGGCCCAAGATTCTGCTAGCTTCAGATCTGAGTTATTGGAGCTTGATCTTGCTTCTGGCTCACTTCAGACCTCAATTATTAGAGGTTGTGTTGAGTTTCAACCCCACAGGAGCATCCCTGATCAGATAACCTGCAGGCTTCAGGCCATTTTTTACCAGAGTTCATTCTGGCTTCTGCCTCTTCTGGCATTACTCTTTTCTGAGTGCCTCTTGGACTCTAGCTATCTGTCACATTGGGCAGACCTGGACTGGGTGGAAGACCTTACTGCTGTTTCTCTTTAGAGTTCTTGATTATTGTTTTTTCTGGTGCCTTTTAAAAATATTTGCTTAAGTATAGGCATGATCTTCATGTTATCATTTTAACCAAAAGTTTTTTTCAAAATCTAACTTTATCAGTGTTTCTTATGAATCTACATCACTGTTCTTAGACAACTTTCCCTTTTCTTCCCATTGTAATTAATTAATTTAATTACTTTTAATTAACTTTTAATTCTATTTTAATAGAATCCAATATAACTTTCCCATTTTAACTTCAGAATTTCATGCTTGAGAGCATCTCATCCCTCCCATGCTGATGATGTAGTTGTGCTAAGCAAGTAAATATCTTTGAAGCTCAGTTTTCTCATCTACACATGGGGATAATAATACCCTAATGCTCACATTATTTTGTTGTTGTAAGGATCAAATTAAATAATATCTGTAAAAGCACTTTTCATATTTGTGCACTTAAAGTTAAGAGAGTGGGGAGGGCACTGGACTTGAATCAGGAAGACCTGGATTTAAATTTTGTGTTAGTCATTTACTAGCTATGTGACCCTGGGCAGATTACTTAACTTCTCTCTGCCTTAGTTTCCTCATCTGTAAAATAAGAGATTGGACTCAATGGTGTCTATGATATTTAACAGTTCAAAAAATCTGTCATCCTATAATCCTACTTTGTAAACTTTTAAGTGCTGTGTAAATGTCATTTGTGATAATTCAGTCATTTCAGTCATGTCCAACTCTTTGTGACCCCATTTGTGATTTTTTTAGCAAAGATTCTGGAGTGGTTTGCCATTTCCTTCTCTAGCTCATTTTACAGATGAGGAAACTGAGACAGACAAAACAGGGTTAAGTGACTTGCCCAGGCTCACTCAGCTGGTAAGTGTCTGAGACAAGATTTGAACTAGGGAAGATGAGTCTTCCTGATTCCAGACCTGGCACCTAATCCACTCACTGTGCCATCTAGCAGTGATATTTCTTACTGCACTGGATTGTTGTGAGGAATGAGCTTTGTAAATCTTAAAATACTCTTTTAAAAGTGAGTTTTTATTATTTTTTACAATGAATTTGAGTTGTTTTTAAAAATGAAATAAATCTCTAATTTAAAAAAAAAAAAACTTTTTTTGTTTAGGCAGTGCAGTGGCATCAGTAGCTGTTGATCCTAGCGGCCGTCTCTTAGCTACTGGTCAGGAAGATTCTAGCTGTATGTTGTATGACATCAGAGGAGGACGAATGGTACAAAGTTATCATCCTCATTCCAGTGATGTTCGCTCGGTTAGATTTTCTCCTGGGGCTCACTATTTACTTACAGGATCTTATGATATGAAAATAAAAGTGACAGACTTACAAGGTAATTTGTCTGGATACCCCTGACTAGATTTATATGTTTCCCTTTCCATTTTTAGATTCTGTTTGTCACTGTTTTCTCCTTGTTAGTCTAGTATCCATATTTTCCTAAAATATTTTAAAATTTGACTTTAATAACATTAACATATTCTCAGAAGTATTTTAATAAATAGCCAAGTAAACAGTATCCTTTAATAATGGGAATGGTTGCTCTAATTTTTAGTACAGAATTATTTGTTTTTGTTAAATAGCTAAATTGACCCTCACTGCATTGTATCATTTCACTATGAGCTAAAGAATGCTACAAGATTCAGAAAAGAATATATTAATTCATTCTTTGCATTCTTATTTATTTCTGTCTTATCACAGTGCTTTGATAAGCACTTAGTAAATGGTATTGAATAAATTAATTTTCTATGATAGGTCTGTAATGAACTATTCAGTGGTTTAACTCTATTAATGTCATCTAATTATAGTAATGTAGTATGGTATGTATTTTTATAGTGAACTAAAATAAAATGCAAGTTAACATTGCATTTATGTGGACATTGAACCAGTAAATAAGGAAATCTTATTCAGAAGCCTGTAAAATTTACTCAACTCATTTTAATAGTTGTCAATATTTTTTTTAGGAGACCTCACCAAGCAGCTTCCAATTATGGTGGTAGGAGAACACAAGGACAAAGTGATTCAGTGCAGGTGGCACACTCGGGATCTTTCCTTTTTGTCATCATCCGCTGACAGAACTGTAACCCTCTGGACTTACAGTGGTTAGAATACACCTGTAGACAACCTATGCAGATAAAGCACAGAGATTTAAGATGACTGAATTGGTTTTTTGGTGGGTTTTTTTTTTAAGCAAGTTCAAACAAGCAGCATCTGACTGGGAGAGGGATTTAGCAAAAGGAGGCACTTATCACAGTTTTATCTCATTGCTTGGGAGGTATGGGTGTTTAGTATTATTTTGCAGTGCTTTCAGTCTTCCATGTGAATTTATGCTGCTGTGACCTATTGTAGTATTGTTGCCAAAGTATGTTGGAAAAAAGTTGTCACTGTGCACTCAAAGTTAAGGTTGATAATGTGTTTACAATTTAGTATTAAATGCATTCCTTGTTCTTTGCCTAAATGACAGTTTTCTATATAAATTTAAATTGAGCTATACTTTAATAAAATTGATATATGTAATTAAATTAGTTCCAGACGGATTAAACATAAACAAAAATGACTTTTGCTGTTCTCACAGTTCCATTGTATGCATCACTTATTTAGGGGTAAGTTTTTTGTATGCCTCTCAAAAGTTTCATGGTTGTTTTTAATATGTAAGTGTCATTATGGGACTAAAAATGAATATACAACTGCTTCGTGGTTTGATCCATTATGAGGTATAGGCCTTTTCTTTTAAACCAGGGAGATGATGATTACTTTATTTTCTAATCCGTTTCAGACTAAAAGGTAAAATATGTTTGCTTCAGACATTTAATTTCCTTTGTTTTTTTAATGCAACAGTATACCTCCACTCTAAAATGTACTGTAGAAGAAGCAGATTATCAGCATTTATGCAATGCAGCAGTTGATTGTACAATCTACTGGCGAGCATTTTTCTCCTCTTAAATAAAACCATTAAAAACTTAACTATAGACTATAGCATGGCTTGAAATGCTATGTCTGCATGATAATTAAAAAAAATGGAAAATACTGACTTTGGTCCAAAAGCTTATTTGGATTTTTTTTCCTTGCAAGGTTTATGTAATGCAGAATTACAATTTTGTTTCTACAGAATTGTAGATCTTAATGTTATGTATTGTTATATTTTCATACTGTACAGTTATTTTACTTTAAATTATGATAGGTCATTATTTATTTAAGATGCAGTTGAGCTTTGGTTCTGATAATTGCTAAACTGTCTGTGCACTGTAGCAAACCTTTTTAACTATTGTATAAAAGTGGAAAGGGTATTAGAAGTGTAACTGTGCTATAATCTCAATAAAGACCTCTTTGACACCTTAAAGAAGCCCAGCTCACAATTGTTATATTTTTCAGTTTTGTAGGTTTTTTTGTTTCTGAAACATTTATTTCTTAAAATTGACTTGGAGGCAATATCATCTAATGGAGAGTTCTGTTTGGTAATTAGACAAAGTCTAATTCTTCAGGTTTGTTTTTGTGGATGATATGAAACTAGGAGCTGCATTGGATGTTGGAATTGGGATCCTAAAGAATCTCAGTAGACTGAAATATTGGGCCAAAAAGGGCCAAATAGGGAATAAATATGAAATCCTGATTTTAAATTAAAAAACAACTGTACAAATAGAATATTAAGGGAAAGTATCTATATTGTAGTTCATGTGTGTAGGTTTTAGAGAATAGGAAAGAGAGCAGTTAATGTTTAGTCTCTGACACATGTTCCACATTCCTTTCCAGAAGTTGTCAGCAGGCATTTACGAAGTGCCTGTTATCTGCCAGCCACCGAACTGAGTGCTGGGGATACAAGGGAAGGTAAAAACAGCTCCCCCTCCAAGGAGTTCACACTCTAATGGGGGAAACAACATGCAATCAGCTAGTTACAAACAGGACATACACTGGATAAATGAGATACTGTCTTGGTGGGAAGGCACTTAGAATTGAGGAAGATCAAAAAAGGCTTCTTGTAGAAGATGGCATTTTAGCTGAGACTTGAAGGAAGCCAGGAGGTGATGAGGAAGGAGAGTATTCCAGACATGGGACTGTGGGGGTATGGGGGAGACAGCCAGTGACTGCACAGAGCTGAGAGATGGAGTGTTTCACAACTTAGCCAAATTTCTAAAAAAATGCTCATACTTGTCTGATTTCAGAATAGTGACTTTCTTTTTTGGTCTGAAGAAATCATGGAGCTTCTTTAATAAGTTAAAAGAGTTGCCATCTACTCCCATGTTGGAATGGACATGAGAATGAAATCATGGATCCTTGAAATAACTAGGAAGGAAAATGGAAACTCAGAGAGGGAGGAGAGGGAGAAAAGCTGGTGAGTGGTGCCAGAGTATTAGATTTAGAATCAAGACTCAGAAAACAGGGGTTCAGGTCTTAGATCTGGCACTTACTAGCTCTCTCTGTGATCTCAGGAAGTCCCTCACAGATCTTCACCAAGAAGAGACAGCTTCTTTCAACAGATCTGCTTCAGGGGCAGGGTGTGTGTAAGGGATGGAGTCACAAAGACCTAAGTTCACAACCCACTTCTAAGACCCCCTAGCAGTGGGACCCTGGGGAAGTCATCACAGCCTCAGTTTTCCTCACTTGAAAAATGGGGATAATTCCTATAAAAATCTCTCACAGGGCTATTGTAAGGCTTAAATAAGAGAAAACATTTATTATGCACCAGGATTAATACCAGGCACTGTGCTAGATGCTGAGGATACAAAAGGAAGACATTCTCTGCTCTCAAGAAGCTTATATTTAATGGGCAGGACAATACACAAAAGGGAAGTGGGGCAGGGAGGAGGCATCATGTTGTTGAAACAGCCAAGAAATTGTTGGGAAGCCTGGAAATTTTTGTTCATATGTGTCACACTCTTTGTTACCCCATTTGGGGATTTTCTTGGCCTAAAAGGTCCTGGAGTGGTTTGCTGTTTCCTTCTCCAGCTCATTTTACAGATGAGGAAATTGAAGCAAACAGGGTTGGAAATTGAAGCAAACAGGATTATGTGACTTACCTGGGGTCACACAGCTACTAAGTGTTTTGAGGCCACATTTGAACTCAGGAAGTTGAATTTTCTTGACTCCAGGTCTGGAACACTATCCACTGCTCCACCTAGATGCCCAAGAGAAAGCAAAAGCTCTTTCTATTAGAATAGGTATCCCAGGGGTAGAATTCAAGATTGGAGGGGGGGAATAGGGAGATAGGAATGATAGGTGGAGTGGAAACAACATGGTGTGGGGATAGATAGATAAAAGCACTGTGGAGGTCCAGTTCTGAGCAAGAAAAGTCAAAAGCTCATCTGTCTGAGACTGTCCCATGAACAAAGTCCAAAGTTCTAATGGCGGAAAGATGGGAAAGACTTATGAAAAACTGCTTTGCAAACTCTAAATCATATAAAAGTCTGCTAACTGTAGAGGATCTTAATCTACAGTCTGTGCACTTATTTCATTAAAAAAATTTTGGTATGTTTGTTTCTATATAACTGGTTTCTCTTCTAATCCTATGTATATTATTTTATGCATTTAAAAGCATTATTCTGAGAAGGGGTCCATAGGTTTCCCCAGACTGCCTTCAGGAGCCAATGACAGTTTTAGGGAACAGATCCTTTTCTTAAGGGGATTTGTTCTGTGAAGCTTGAATTAAGTCAAAGGTCCACACTTGAGGACCTAGAAGACCATATGTGGCCTTGCAGCTGCAGGTTCCCCACCCCTGCTAGGACTTAACCCTCTGCTGTGGTGGTTCAGACCCTATGACCTTTAAGGTTCTTCTATCTCCCTCAGTTTCCTCCAGTGCCTTCCTTTACACACAAAAGCACAGAAACTAGATTGTCCACTCCTTCCCCTCTGCATCCGCTGCTATACCTGGTTTCAACTCCACAGAACAAGAAACCCCCTGGCATCCCACTCGAAACCCCTCTTTCCACCTTCCTTTTGTGTGTCTCCCCCCATTAAGGAGAAAGCTCCTTGGGAGGGGTGTCTTTTTTTTCTTTTTCTTTTTTTTTAATTAGTTATATCCCCAGAGCTTAACACTGTGCCTGGCATACAGGCGGTACTTAATTAATCAGTGTTAATTGGATTATTGATTCTGACTTGTCTGAGGTAAGCAGAACCAGGAGAACAATTTATACAATGAATACATTATTATAAACGCCTTGGAAGCCTTAGAAACTAATCAACATAGTAACTAAGCATTATTCCAGAGAACTGATCGTGAAGACCACCTAATCAAGAAACTTAGTATGCAGAACGAGAATTTTGGACGTGACCGCTATGGGAATTCGTTTTGATTATGCATATTAATTATATTGGCACATAGTAGGTGCATAATGTTTGTTTTGGGTTTTTTCCCAAAGAAAAGAAAAATGCTTATTAATTGTAAAAGAAATTTTTTATTAAAAAAAATAATGAAATTTTGATAATATAAAAGGTTCTGCGACACTAAGCGCGTACCCTCCAAGTCCAAATTGGAAGGTAGCAACCAGACGGCATCAAAGAATCTGAGGCGGGAGGGGAAGACGGAACACATCGATGCGACGCGGCGGCCGGCGCACGCGCGGTGGGTGGATGGCTCGGCGCTCCCTACGCCCTAGGCCTGGAGGGCGCGTGGGAGAAGGGCTCCGCCCACTTCCCACCGTCAGCCTCGGGCTGTGAAGCTGGCTGAATTGGTCGGAGCCGGGGCCCAGGCCGGTGCGTTTGTTTTTGTCAAGCGCCAAGAATGGGGGGAGGAAGGATGACTGTCTGCGGGTCCTGCGTGTTCTTGAGGCCCCCCCGGGGAGGAAGTGAGCCGCGAGGCAGAGACACCCGAGTGGGCAGCGGCGCTCGGGCCCTCGGGGAGCAAACCCAGTGCGGGGAAGAGGAAGGCGTTCCCTCCCGGGTCTCGGTTTCCTCCGTCAGTTGTGAGAGGGCTGGAGGGTTCCTGTTTGGGGTGAACTTGTTTATTCTGGAGCCTTCGCGGTCCCCTCCTCCCCCCTGGGTCCGGCTCCGGATCCTCCCTCGCTCCGTCGTGACCCCACGGGGGTCACAGGCCGCCGTTCCGCGAGCGGACGGGGCAGACTTCAGAGAAGAAAGGCGTGAGGGGGAAAATAGAGCCTGAATCCGGGTCCCCAGGATGTTTATTAAGCCCGGGAGGGACGGGGGTGGGGCGGGGCCTGCTCGGGGATCCCGGGGCTTGGCGTTGGTCCCGAAGAAAAGCGGGCACGAGACCCTATGTATGTGGCTGGGAGCATTTGGGTGTGTTGGAGAGCTCGAGGGGAAAGGCGGAGAGGTGGGGACTTCTTCCCCTCCCCCTCTTCCTTCTCCTCCCTCCCCTTCCCCCCTCCCCCTTTCCTCCCTTCTCCGCCTTTCCCCCCTCCCCTCTCTTCCCTCCCCTTTCTCCTCCTCCCGCCTGCCCCATCCTCTTCCCCTCTCCTCTCCAGGAGGCCTTCACTTTGTCTAGAAGGTGAGCTTTCTGAGGGCAGGGGCTGACTTTGGCCTCTTGTGTGTCCCCAGCGCTTAGTGCAGCACCTAAGACTGTGAGCGTTTCGTTTATTGATACTTTATCTAGCCTCCCACAGGTTAGGGGCGGGACACGTGGTGTCATTTAGTGTAGGGGACTTCCAGATGAGGAAAACCTGGCCACCGAGGCAGGTGGGCACCTTCTCCTCCACTTCCCCGAAGCTTCCGGCCTTTGAGGGCCTTGGAGCATCTGGTGGTTCAGTGACTTACCCAGTGTCACTCAGCCAGCGTTTGTCGGGGTAGGGCTCGGACTCTGTTCTGCCTGGCTTCAAGGCCTCGCTCTCAGACCACTCCTCCATAGCCTTAGTGCTTGTTCATTTTTAGCTGGAAGCTTTATTTAGCTAAATCAGAGCTGGAGTTGCAGGCCAGACATTGTTTATTAAGCCCGGGAGTTTCTTTTTTATTTTTTATTTTTTAATTAATTTGTTTCCTTTTAATTTACAGGATTCAATTCTACAATTCCTTGAGTTACACATTTTGTCCCCCTCCCTCCTCTCCCTCCCATGGCGGCATATAGTCAAGTATAGGATCTGTAAATACTTTTCACATCATACATTAGTCAGGTTATAAAGACGGATTGTATCCAGACATGTTTCTATAGTGCCTGGTGCACAGTAGGTGCTTGATAAATGTGCATTCAGTAATGAATGAATTTATCTGTACATAAAACCTAGTTGGTTTTAGGTATATCTAGCCTCCATTTCCCTTTATACTGTAGGCTTCTTCCCCAGTTACTCCCATCCCCAAGCAACCGGAGTTAAGTGACTTGCCCAGGGTCACCCAGCTAGTCAGTGTTAAGTGTCTCAGGCTAGATTTTGAAGGCCCGTTCTCCTGACTCCAGGACCAGTGCTCTGTTCACTTGGCCATCGAGCTGCCCCTTATATTCTTATGTTTCTTGTAGCCAGTACGTTAATTTAAGGCTCCCAGCCAGTAAATAAAAAGCTACAATTTTTTTTAAAAAATTCTTTTGCACACTTTGTGAAATTCATCAAATAAGAAAGAAAAAATAAATCCATGTAATTGGAACTATATTTTTAAGATATGTAACCCTTATTACTTATTATCCAGAGCATCCTGTTCCTTCTGACCAGGATACACACCTCTTCTCTGCCCCATAAACTCCCAGTTGCCTCCAGGATCGAATACAGAATGTTCTATAGTTCAAAGGCCTTCCTAACATAGTCCCCTCCTACTTTTTTCCCCTTGATACACCTTAATCCCCAAAACAAACTTCTGTCCTAGATTTAGTGAGGCTGGCCTCTTTGCCTAGGAGCTATACACTTCATCTGTGCTTTCAGCATTTCCTCTGGTTGTTCCCCATGTGTGCAACACTCACTCTTGTCTGCTCAGACTACTGACCTTCCTGGCTTTCTTTAAGGCCTAAGCAAAATGCCATCTTTTACTGGAAGGCTTCCCCAACTTTTCTTAATTATTTCCTAGTTACCTTGTGCATAGCTTGCTTGCGGGAAGGGACTTCTTTTGCATCCCCAGTACCTAGCACAGTGCTTGGCACATTGTAGTCAGTTATCAATTTATTGATTGATCTAAATTTTAACAAGATTAAAATCCTTTATATCACCTTAGGAGCTCTAATTCTGTCTGTACTTATCAAGTTCATTGCTCTTATAGAGTATCTCCTGGGGCAAGCTATTTCACTTGTCTAGGCCTAAGTTTTCCTATTGAGTAAAATGAGATGGTTGGGTTAGATGACTTCTAGTATCCCATCTCTAAATTTATGATCCTCGAGCCTCAGGAATTCATCTAATTATTCTTTCCGCTTTTCTTTTCTTTGTGTAAGTCTTTCCATATTTTTTATGTTCCTAGTGTTTGTCATTTTTAATGACACAATAGCACAACATTGATGTACAACAATTTGTTCACCTGTTCCCCAGTCTTTGGACGTATAGATTGTCTTATTTTTCAAAAATACAAATAAAGTTAGGGGTGGCTAGGTATCCAAGTGAATACAGCACCAACCCTGGAGTCAGGAGGACCCGAGTTCAAATTTGGCATCAGACACTTAACACTTACTAGCTGTGTGACTTAAGGCAAGTCATTTAACTCCAATTGCCCAGTCTTCCCCCCTCCAAAAGCAAAAAAAAAAAAAAAAAAGACAAAGTATCTGTGACTAGCTTTGTACAGGTAGATAGATTTTTTTCTCCCCTTTTAATTACACTGTTAGGATATATTCACTCCAGTATAGGAGTTCTTAACCATGGACGGAAGAATGTTTTTAAATGTATAAGGTAAAATTAATAGGATTACAGAGGAAACCCATTAGAATGTAATAGTTATTAATTTTTTAAAAGAATTTCATGGACCCCAAATTAAGGAACTGTGCTGTAAGAGGATCATTGAATCAAAGAGTATGATCTTTTTGGTTAAGTTTTTGTTTCTGGTAATTTCTTTTGTTTGGTATAGTGGAAAAAACACTACTGTTGGACTGAAGAGACTTGAATTTAAATCCCAGCTCTGTCTGACCGGTACTAGCTCTGAGTAAGTAACTAGCTTCTCTTTAATCTCCCACGTCCTCTCTTCATGTGTAAAATGAGGGTAACTATAATTGTCTGTTAAGTGGTTTGTAAACTTTATAAACACACTGGTATGGCAGAATGTTCCCTAAGTTCAGCACCAGTTTGGTGAGCTTGTGGGATTGGGTAGTCACCAGCCTGTTCAAGGAGGGGCAGACTGGCTAATAACTTAAATAGAACAGGTGATACCTGTGCTGGGCAGAAGTGGGATGGGGCCTGGGAGTGGGCTGCTGCATTTCCAGCCTGGGACAGCTAAGGAAAGATCTTGTCAATAAAAAAATGAAAGAATGAATGAATCAGTAAAATAAGTCAACCAGTTATGTGTGTTAAGATTTTTAAAATATTTTTCCCTTCTTGATAATTGTAGTGCACCCCTTTTTCTAACAAATTTTTAGTGATTTAAAAATGTTCAGGACATTGATCCTACTGGAATTTATTTTAAGTATAAAGTGTTAATCCAAACATATTTCACCATGCTGCTATCCTATATTTCCTTTCATTTTTATTGAATGATTTTTCTCCCTGTTTTATAATCTTGGTTTTTATTAACTAGTGATATCTTATTTACATTTGGTTATATTTCTGATTTCTCTGATTGGTTCCATTGATCACTTTTATTTAATGCTTTCAGATGTTTCATATAATTACCTTTTTCTTTCTTTCTTTTTTTTTTTTTTTAAGCAATTGGGGTTAAGTAACTTGCTCAAGGTTACACGACCAGTTATTTTGTGTGGGTGCCAAGTATCTGAGGCCGGAACCGATTCTGGGTCTTCCGACGCTGGCTCTTCCTCACTGCGCTACCTGGCTGCCCCAGATAATTACTTTTTTAACAGCAATGGGGAAGAAAGGGAATTTGCATTTACATTTCACGTGCTGTGTTCCAAGCATTGCGATAAGTGCTTCACAAATATCTCTTTTGATCCTTACAGAAATCTTAGGAAGTAGGCACAGTTATTAACCCCTTTTACAGTTGAGGAAGCAGAGGCAGAGGTTAAGTAACTCTCCTAGGGTCACATAGTTACTATATATCTGATGTTGTATTTGAGCTCACCTCTTCCTGACTCTAGGTCCACCTCTATCCACGATGCCGCCTAGCTGTGTTGGCTGGGAAGCGAATCGCTAAACAAAATTCTGATATTTAATGCTATTTAATCTAGAAGGCTCTCTGTTTTCAAAAATAGGAATTTTACCTTGGGATTACCATTACTCCTTTTCCCTTTCCTTTTTTTTTTCTATTCTTTAATCTTATATTTCCTTCATATCTTTTTGCCCTTCCATTCATCTTTTGCTCCTTTTAATCCCTCTATTATTCAGTAGTTTAATCACATAGTTCTCTAATTATTTTTAACTCATGTTGAAGGCTTATGAGTTGAGGGGTGAAATAACTAGTTATCTATTATAACAGGCAGTTAAATCCCTATGGTCTCTCTAATATAGCTTCAGAGGATCTTTTGATTTGTGTATTGTTATCCATAAATTCTTTGAGGTCCTTTTTGGTTTTTAAATATCTATCTTTTGCTTTTAGAAAATTTATATATACTGGGAAATTTGGAATTAAAGCTGCCTATGTTTTGAAATTTTTTTATGTTTTAAAGTAAAACATCTCTGGTTTTGTTATTTTTTAATAGAAAAATCTGGTGACATTCTGATTGATGATTTTTGATATGTGACTGCTGCCTTTCTGGAAGTTTAAAGGACTATTTTCCTTCATTTGTTGTTTTTACATTTGGTGAGGACATACCTAGGTGAGTTGTGTTTTCAGTTTCTCGTGGTTGAAGTTTTGTAGAACATTTTTTATTTGTAGCATTTTGCTTATTGTCAGTAATTTGGAGAGTTTTTTTCTTTTTGATATTTTCTGTAATCCTGAAGTTTTCTCTATTGGATCTTACCCTGAATTTCTTCCACCCCCTTCCCCTTCCCCTGCAGTATACCTAAATTGATTCTAAAATTCTTTTTTAGTTGGGTTATTTTCTGACCTTGTTTTTCAGCTTAGTGATCTGTCAATCTTTGACTAATAGTTAGTATCTGTGTAACACTTTTTAGATTTATATAACTCTCTAGAAATATTATCTTATTTAATCCTCACAACTACCCTGAGAGGTAGGTGCTATTATTGTTCCCATTTTACAGATGAAGAAATTGAGGTAAACAAAGGTTAAGTAACTTGCTTAGGGTCACACAGCTAATGAGTGTCTGAGGCTGGATTTGAACTCAGGTCTTCCTGACTTTCTCACCTATTAAAAAAATAAGTCAGGCCACATTATGTCCTTCCTACCTCTAAAGTTAGGGTTCTCTTTGAAAGGCAGTCCCATGGGAGAGGGTTTAATTTTGTTCTGTTTGACTTTTAGGTCATAATTAGGAACAGTGGACTGGGCATTTCAGAGAGACAAATTTTGGTTTTATGGAAGTAGTAACAATAATAAGCATATATATATATATATATGTGTATATATATATATATAGCACCTACTATATGCTAAGCACTATGCTAATAATAACAACTAGCATTTATATTATGCTTTAAAAACTTTACAAATACTTCATCTGATCCTCATGACAACCTTGGGAGGTAGGTGTTATTAATACGCCCATTTTACAGTTAAAGAAACTGACTGATGGGGCGGCTAGGTGGCGCAGTGAATAAGAGCGCCGGCCGGGGATTTGGAGGACCCGAGTTCGGTTCCAGCTTCAGACACTTAACACCCACACAAAAAAACTAGCAGTGTAACCTTGGGCAAGTTACTTAACCCCAATTGCCCTCCAAAAGGCAGAAAAAAAAAAGAAACTGACTGAGAGAAATTAAGTGACTTGCCCAGGAACACAAAGTATCTGAAGCAGAATTTGAACTTGAGTCTTCCTGATTCCAGGCCCAGTGTTATATGCATATCATTTAGCTACTTGTAACCAAGGAAAACCTAACAGAACAAAATAGGATGGGTTGCCTTGGGAAGTAGTGGGGGTTTTCCTCCTTGGAACTCTTCAAGTATATGACTGGATGATTTCATCTTGGATGTATTGTAGAGGACATTCCTTTTCAAGTCTAGGTTAGTCTAGAAAAGTTTCTGAGGAACTTGACAATTCTTTGATTCTGTTCATCCAGTTTTAGTTCCCCACACACATTTTTTGAGCTTGCTTTTTATTTGTTCATTTGACTCTTTAAAAAAATTGGTGTTAATTTTTGTTTGCTTAATTTCTTTAAAAGTCTCATCCATTGAGCATATCTCTCAGATTCCTTTGTCCTTATTTGTTCATTTCCACTATAACTTTAGCTGTCTCACTTGCTCTATATTTCATGTGTATGTATTTGTTAGTATTTTTCTGTGCTCATTTTCTATTTTAGTTGATTTTTATTTTCTTGCAGAGTTTTAAAGACGTTTTCCTTTTTTTGTAATTTTCTATTGCTCTTTTTTGAGAAGTTTGTGAGGAGCCAGGCTCTCTTCTAAAATCAAACTCTTCCATCTTGATTGTATTGTATTCTTTTCTTTCTTTAATTCTTCAGATTCTGTTAGATAGTTTTATTTATCCTCTAATTGCTTGATTATTATTGCAATTCATTTGTATTGCATTGTTTTTTATTCAATTCTGGATAATATTTTAATAGTCATTTCATTTTCTTTAGTTTTTCATTCTTTGTAATTTTTTAAATACTAGAACATACTGTCTTTTGGGTGAGCTTTGATTTTTCATTAAAACTTCGTAGCAATTTTATTTCTTTTTGGTGATCCTGTTGCTACTTTAAAATTACTTACTTATACACGTATTTATTATTTCTTTTTCCTACGGTCTCTCCTTCATTGAACAATTTTTTGAAATCATCACAACAAGCCTACATAGTCTACAAAGCAAAACATGTTTCCACATCAGAAGTAGCCAGGTGGCCCAGTGAGTAAAGTACTGGACCTGGAGTAAAAAAAAAACCTGAGTTCAGATGTAGCTTCAGGTACCTCTTCTATAGATTGGGAAGAATAATAGCACCTCATTCCTAGGGATGTTTTGTAAATAAAATGTGTAAAGTATTTTGCAAACATTAATACACTCCATAAATGCTAAATATTATTGCTGCTTCAAATAGTAGAAATGTTGTTTATGTCCAAAAGTGCCTGCCTCATTCTGGACTTCAAGTCTGTCACCTCTCTGGTAGGAGGTGTGTAGCATCATTCATCTTCTGTTCTTTAGATTTGTGGTTTATCTTTGCATGAATCCAACAATTGTTTTTCTTAATAATGTTGTTAGCATTGTGTATTAACTCTGCCTCTGTTCAAGGGGGCTTCCAGTTTTCTCTGAAACTGTTTTGTTATTTCTTAGAGCACAGTAATATTCCATCATATTAATTTCCCACAATCTGTTTTAACCCTTCTGTAGGAGGTGAGCACCTCCTTAGTTTCTAGTTTGGGGCAATTACAAAAGAACTGCTCTACATATGTTTGTCCTTATAGGTCATTTTCCTCTCTTTGATCTCTTTTAAGTGTGGGCCTAGTAATGATATCATTGGGTCCAAGCATATGCGCAGTTTAGTACTATAGGAAAGCTGTTTCTTTAGGAAACTTTGCTTCCTTGTGACCCCTCATTATATCATCTTCTCAGATGGGTCACCCTGTAGATCTTTAAGACTCACCTATTAAATCTTCACACCACCACCCAGTTCCTAGGGCAGCCTGGCATAGTGCTTGACTTACAGTCAGGGAGACTGGGTTCAAATTCTGCCATTTATGGTTAGGAGATGTGTGATTCTTGACAAATCACTTCACCTCCCTGAACTTCAATTTCACCATTTGTATGTACCCCCATGGTCCTGGATCCCTACATACTTTTTGACTCAGTATTCTCCTCTCCAGAATTTACTCTGGGAAACCTCCAGATATAATCAGTGTATAATTTGTTTCAGTTCCCATAAATATAGATCATAGCATGAATCCAAGCTCCTCAGTTTGCAGAGCACTAAAGGTAATAAATACATAAAAGCATAGATGATATAAAGAAGCTTGAAAAGAGGTGCTCATAAACAAATATAAAAGAATAACTCCCAGTAGCCCACAAGCAATCAAAATATTTCTCTTCCCTCCCTAGTGGGTTCTTCGTTTCCACAGCGTCCTAAAATTCTCTATATTCAACACACCAGTCAGGTTTGGAGCCCCTCTCTACCCCCCTTTCCAAGTAGCACAATTTACTCTGGAGATTTGCCAAATAGATGCATCTCTGACAGGAGGCCATTGATTTTCAGTTGATTTTCTAATTTAGTGTATATTTGTAAATTGATTTGGAAGGACCTGTCAAGATACTATTAGGAGATACCCTGTTTTCCAGGGCTAAAGCCCAGCAAGCAGTCTGTGCCCTGAGCTTGGCATAACAACAGTCCTTTGCACTCACCTTCTGGAACTGATGGTCCCTGAGCTTGGGACAGCACCAGCAGGCCCAGCAGGAAGCCTTGCTGTGAACAGACTTTCTGTCACTTTCTTGATTCACTGTTTGCTGTTGTGCCTCACTACTGTTGCTACGCTTACACTGTTGACTGTCTAGCCACAAGCATATAAATCAAGGCCCAACCACACTAAATCGGATCTCCCCGCTAGGGGTGGAGCTATGGCACCGGTCCTTGCTTGCCAGCTGTTTTCCTCACCTTCAAATTAAACTTCTGTTTGATTCCTGACTCCTGTCCCTAGCCTGCTCTGTTCAACTTTGACCTTCGACATATTAGAGGCTGGTTCCATCCTCTCGGTTGACACACCCAAGTGATTCATGTTATTGTTTTGTTCTTTGTGACATTTTAAATGCTAGTCTCAGGTTTTCTAATTTTTTCCATATTCCCCTTTAGGAGGGCTCTCAGCTTCATTCTCTAATAAATTCTCAGACCATATTTTTCTTTTCTTTCTTTTTTTTTTTGCTTTTTGGAGGGCAGTTAGGGTTAAGTTAACTTGCCCAAGGTCACACAGCTAGTGTGTGTGTATGTGTGTGTGTGTGTGTGTGTGTGTATGTGTGTTTGTTAAGTGTCTGAGGCTGGACCCGAACTCAGGTCCTCCTGACTCCAGGGCCAGCATTCTACTCACTTCTCAGGCCATATTTTTAGGAATTACAGAAATTTTTTTTAATCCATGTCTATGTTAATCTAGTATTAGGTATGCTTTTTCCATGTCCCTTAGTTAAATGATTAAAAAAAAAAAACAACTTGAAATTAGAAAGAATTAAACCATGTTTTCTTTAATAAAATGATTATCTTAATTAATACATATGGATATTTTAATTTTTTTTAGGTTTTTCGTGATGCCAAATTCTTTGCTCTTATGTATATTTCTGTTAATGGTACCTGGTTATGCTCAAGATGATGAATGGATTGATCCTACAGATATGCTTAATTATGATGCTGCTTCTGGAACAATGAGAAAAGCTCCTCAGGTATTGTGTGTGTGTGTGTGTGTGTGTGTGTGTGTGTGTGTGTGTGTGTGTGAAAGAGGGAGAGACTTTAATTTTATACTATGAATATTCTACCTATGTAGGGCTATGAGAGCACTGAATTGAGTATTATCTTTGCCTAGTCGAAGTAAAGTCCTTGAGGACAGGGACAGTTTTCCATTTTATTTTTGTATTCCCAGCACCTAGCATAGGATTAGATACTGAATAAATGTTTGTTGAATTGGATTTGGTTTTAAGTCATTAGTTTGTTTTTAAAACTGAGTTGGCTATTTCTGGATTTGCATGTGAAAAAGAATTGTTTTTTAAAAATTATTTAATATTCCCCCCATTACATGTAAAAACAATTTCTAACATTCATTTTTAAAAATTTTGAGTTCCACATTTTTCCCTTTCCCCTTATTGAGAAGGCAAGCAATTTGGTCTAGTTATATGTGTGTAGTTATGCATACATGAAAATAAGTTCTGTAAGCAATAGACACTACAGCAATGTCAGCTCTGTGATATTCTGTTATTCTTAAGTTGTATTTGGGAGTAGAGGTTGTTGAAGAATAAATAAAATCCATTTACAAAATCATGTAGTCGAAACTTTGGACTTGATTAAATAAAAGCTTCTCAATATCCAAGTTAAATAACTACATTAAAATAGAGGGATGCCTTATTAGCAGTAGCTGATATTTATTTTAACACTAAGGTTTACACAACATTTTGCTCATATCGCATATGAACTCCTCAACCATCCTGTGAAGTTTGTAGAAAATTGTTCTTATTACTATAGTGAGAACCTCCTCACTAGAAGTGTTCAAGTAGAAACTAGATGGAATTTCTATGTAGTTGAGGAGTTTGGACTAGATGGTACATCTCTGAGACTATGATTCTAAAAAACCGAAACCTTTGTTTGCTCTGTTATAGGTGAACTATGGAAAACCAGAGGAAAAGGAAATAAGTCTTACAGATTCTAACTTGTCATGTGCTGATGAAATGTCAGAATGTTATAACAGACTTGATTCTTTAACTCATAAGGTTAGAATCTCTCATTTAGAACTTCTATGTGAATGTGAAAATTCTCTCAGCAATTTGTTTCTAGTCTCTTATTTCTTGATGATTAATTAGAATGGGCATATTACTAACTTTTGTAAACAGATAGTTCAGCTTTGTTCTGAAACAAATGATAAAGTTGAATTTATCTCAGCAGATATTTATTTGGTACTATTATATTATTATTAAATCTCTAATAAAAATTCAGTTACCTTTGTAAGAGAATAGGAATGTTTAACTTATTTGGTAATTTGAAAATTACTCTGAAAATTTGTTGTGTTAGTATAGAGAATAAGAGAATATGTAGCAAAATGACTATGTATTAACAAATGTACAATGGAACTAAAAGAAAAGACTAGGAACCAGACCTGTAATTTCATTGGAATAGTGACACTCCTTCTCTCAGTGCAGGTTAGTACCAGGTCTATTTACAGCCTTGGAGAATAACCCAGTGAATTGGGAGGTTGCATCATTAGCTCTTATGCCATGCATGCTGCCTTGATTCAAAGCCATAAAATCTAGAAGAATTTTTTGTAGAATTTGCCTGTTAATACAAAAAGGGACAATTTTACAAAAACTTGGTAGTTCTAGATTTTATGGCTTTGAATCAAAAACTGTACAAAGAAAACTGATAAATATATTCACCCTTCAAAAACTCCCACGATTTTCAGCCAGGGTGGAAGTGGAGTAGCCTTCCAGGTACTCTCTGTTTGTGTATTTCAGTAGTACTCTCTATGAAGAGATAAATGATAGTGTAAGGAAAAGAGGGAGCTGAGTGTGGGGGACAGTGGAGCCCTCTATTCCAAGGGGTTCCAAGATCAATAGTGCTGTAAACCCAGGCAAAGCCCTTAACTTCCCCCCACTTCCTTTTCATGTGTAAAATGGGGATAAAATTATAACCTCCCTCACAGAGATGTTAGGATCAAATGAGATAGCATGTGTAAAGTAAGCACTATATAAATATTGCCTATTATTATTGTTATAATTTATTACTGCTGCTAGATCTGCTTTCCCTGTTGATAATATGATGAATTTTTTTTGTTTAGCAAAAAAGATGATAGGACAGAAATAAGCAAAAAAATGTTGGGCAGTGACTACTGCGTTTGCGTCTTGCAGAGTAACTTAAGTTTTTCACCTTGCATAAAAAAATTCTGAAATTTATGGGGCAGGCAGGCTACACACTGATGGTAAAGTTCATAAATATAAGCATGACAAATTATTTTTTGGGTCACCTTAACGTTATATTGGTTGGTGTGCTTGATTAGAAATTTCGCCATTATTTGTTACTAAATTTTGTTGATAAAGACTAATTTAGAATTTGCTATATGATTACAGATTAATGAGTGTGAAAAGAAAAAGAGGAAAGACTATGAAAGCCAGAGTAATCATGTTTTTAGGAGATACTTAAATAAGATTTTAATTGAAGCTGGAAAACTTGGACTTGTGAGTATTTGGCACTTGTTGCATTAGTCATTGTAATATTTTATTCTCGGAAAATTATAATGATATAAAAAGGTTACTAAAAGGAGAGTCTAAAGAAACAGAGACTGTTACATCTTTTTACTCTCTTGTGTTACATAGAATGAAAAAATTTCCCTTTCATTTTTACTACTGAGCCAGTAAATCTAGACTTCATCTTTCCCTTATTTCATGTGTTTTTGTGCATTTTAGTCTACTTACATGTAAGAGAATAAATAGCCAATTTGATGAAGTTGGGATAGTATTTTGAACTATTTTGAAACTTCAGATGGCTTTTCTCAATAGGCTTCCATGGGGTTCTAGTCATACTTTTCTTGATTTTACTATTTCAGCACTTTGTTGGTCATGTGCAGTAAAGTCATGTAGTTTTTAAAAATGAGGAAAAAAAAAATCAGTTCTTAAAATAGTTTTTTCCTCCTACTGCTTAATATGGTAGCTGTTGCTTCTATAGAATCACTAATACAAATTATTAAGATATTAAAACCAAGCTGTTGTATAATGTTAGCTTCCTTAAGACTTTTCAGATTAGGGAGTCAAAAATCAATATAACTGATGCTATTGAGTATTATTTTAAAATTTAATGAAAGCATTTTAAAATTGAATTTTTTACTGTAAGTTGGCAAATGAATAAATGACAGGCTTTGCAACAATCATGGTCCCGAGTCCAAAATTTAAAGGCACTTCTGATTAATGATAGTTATTTAAAAAACAATTTTTTTCTGAACTTAAACACCTCAGAAAAGGGCATTTCTCTTCACATAGAACACCAAAAGCAGATTCTATATGAAGCTGTAAATCTCCATTTCATGCTACTTGCTTTTTAAAAAATAATAAATTCTTTGAGTTCCTTTTAAAATAGTTAAGTTTGTGTTTCCTTCTGAATTTCCTCTTATTTTCTTCTGTGCATTTTAAAAAGTGTTATGAGTTTACTGATTTTTTTTGCTATCACTATTGCTAACTCTCCTCCCAATAAATTGTTCTCCATACTCTACTCACTTCACTTTGTTAATCACTTTGCTTCCCAGTTTGAAATAGCCTCTTCTGTCATTCTTATGGTGCAGTAATATTCCATTATATTCATATACAATTTGTTCAGCCGTTCCTTTTTTGTCTAAGAAGCAGTCTGAGGCACTCCCCTTAGATTCTAGTTCTATTTGTCTCCCCCTACCCCTTTTAATTGTTTAGTTTGTGACTCTTCCCTCTGGGTGTTATCCTCCCCCTTAACCTCTGAGTAGATCTTCTGTGTACTGTGTATATACATTTTGTATATTGTCTCCCTCATTAGAATGTTGGCTTCTTGAGGGGCGTGCCTGCGTGCATGCCTGCATGTGTTTTGGGTAATTCCCTGGCAAGTGGTCCAGGTGTATGTGTGATAAAATACTTTGTAGGAGGAGATGGCATTTGTTCTGAACTTTAATGGGAACTGAAAGCCCTATGGGTGAAAGGCAAGGAGGGAGTCCATTGTAGGCATGGGAGGACAGTCTATGTGATAATAGCACAGAGATCAGAGATGGAGTATTGTGTATGAGGAATAGTAAAAGGCCCAGTTTTACCAGACCATAGAAATGCATGAAGGGAGTAATGTAGAATAACATATAATGTATAATTGAGAAGGTAGATTAGACCTTATAGATGTCAAGAGATATTGGCTTCTTTTTTTTAAAAAAGGAAGAAGAAAGGACTTCTTATTTGAATCAACTGATTAATGAACATAAATCATCACTTCAGAAAAGTGGCTACAGTTGTTAGAATCCACTATCTTAAAATTTATAGGTAAATGATATATTTTCTTGAGTTTTCAGATTGCTGTTGCTTTTTGGGATAATTTATTTTCAGTGTTTGCATTTTTTATAAGACTTAAGAAATTTCAAAATACCTTCAATGAATACATTGTAGTATCATAGATTTAGCGCTAGTGGGGACCTCAATAACCATCTATTTATATTTAGTCCAGTACCCTTATTTTATAGACACTGAGGCCCAGGAAGATTTAGTGACTTGCCTCAGGTAACATGCAGGGGCAAGATTCGAACCCAAGATTTCTGACTACAGAGCCAGGAGTACACCTTTTCAGGAAAGCAAGAGAAGCCAGATTATAGATAGGATGTAGTACAGAAGTAGTCAGTGAGTATAGACCACTTTTTCTAAAAATTTAGTAAAGGAAGAACTGAAAAGGTAACAGTAGTGAATAGGGATGCCTTCAGCTTTAACATAAAATATAGAAATGTCACAGGAAAATGTTACCTCTAAATTTGCTTTATGGTAAGATAAAACTTGTAAGTACTGTAGGGATAATTTAAGTAACATGATAATATAGCTTCCAAATGTTTGCTATTGACCTCTATTCTAATAAAAAATTGTTGATAAAGTAGCCTATCCTAATTTTTTTTTATTCTTTTTTAGCCCAGTGAGGATGGAGGTGATATGCATTATGATGCTGAAGTTATCCTTAAAAAAGAGACATTATTAGAAATCCAGAAGTTTCTCAGTGGAGAAGACTGGAAATCAGGAGCCTTAGATGATGCACTAAGTGATATCCTAATTAATTTTAAATTTCATAATTTCAAGACTTGGAAATGGAGTTTTGAGACAGCTTTTGGTGTGGATCCATATAATGTATTCATGGTAAGATGAGTAAGGAATTTATTTCTTTACTTTTTATGATAAAATAATAAATATCAACGAAACATTCAAATATGTAAAAATAAAGAGTACAAACAGTTTTCTAACTATTATTGTATAATGCTGTATTACTTTCCAAAAAGACTGCACCAGTTCACAGGTATTGTCTGGGCAGTGCAGTGGATAGAGTGCCGGGCCCGTAGTCAGGAAGACCTGAGGTGAAATTTGGTTTCAGAAACTTAGCAACTGTGTGATCTTGGGCAAGTCACTTAACTTCTTTTTTGCCTCAGTTGCCTCACCTGTAAGATGGGGATAATATCACCCCTCTCCCAGGATTGTTATGAGGATCAAATGAAATAATAATTTTGAATCATTTAGTGCAATGCCTGGCACATAGTAAGCACCATATAAATGCTAGCTAGGCACATAGTAAACACTGTATAAATGCTACCTGCTATCATCATCATCATCCTCACCACCATCACCTTGAAAAAGAGCTAGGGGTTCTGAGAATTAGCGGTTTAGAGGGAGAATATTCCAAATATGGGTGGGAAGGCACAGAAGTTGAAGGTGGAATGTCATGTAGAAAAACTGGAAAAAATGGTGATGCCCTTAACAGAAATAGGGAAATAAGGCTCAGTGGTTAGGGTAAGGAGGAAGGTAATCAATTAGGTTTTGAGTGTTACTGAGAAAACTGAGGGCTTCCTTCTGTGAATTTCCTCTTTTCTCGTTCTCTTCATCTCTGGCAAAGATGTGGCCTTCCTTTTTGCCAAAGCCAGATTCTCCACATGAGTACTTAATCATCTCCTCCAGTATTCTGTAGCAATTAACAACCTCAGGCATTTCTTCTTGCTATTTATCGTATCTTCAACCTTTCTCTGACTGTTTGTTGGTTGTTTTCCTACTGCCTTCATACATGCCCAAGTCTCTCCCATTCTTAAAAAATTTGCGGTAGATCCTATCATAGCCTCAAGCTATCATCTTATAGCTCTTCTCTCACTTCCCTCCTCAACACTTTGTAATCTGGTTTCTGATCTCACAACTAAAACTGCTTTTTCCAACTGCCTCTTAATTGCCAAATCTGACAGCCTTTTTCAACCTTTATCTTTCTTGACCTCTCTATTGCATTTGACATTGTTGACCACACTCTCCTCATGGGTATTTTCTACACTGTTATGTTTTCATAACATAATTCTGCTGGTTCTCCTTCTACCTACCTGATCACTCTATCTCCTTTGCTAGTTCAACTAAACTTGGGTGTTTTTGGTCCTCCATCTATAGTCTCTCTGTAACATCATCAGTTACTATGGGTTTAGGTATCTCTCTGCTGATGACTGACAGATTTATATATCCAGCCCCAGTCTCGTTCCTTAGCTTTAGCCCCATATTACCACTTGTTTATTGGACACTATTACTATTGGATATTTTAATCTGGATATCCCAGAAACGTCTTAAACTCAGCATGCCCTAAACCAAACTTGTTATTCCAGCCCCTAGGCCCCATCTTCATCTTATCTAGACTTCCTTATTTTTGTCAAAGGCACAATCCTTCTGTTTACTCAGAAAGATTGGTATTATGTTGGACTACTTACTCTTCCACTCTTCCTCACCAACCTCAGTCAATTGCCAAATTTTGCCATTTCTACTTTCACAACATCTCTCTCATTTGATCACTTGTCTTGAGTCATACAGCTACCACCTTAGTTCAGGCCTTCATCACTTTTTGTCTAGATTATCTCCACAGCCTCCTACTTGGTCTCCCAGCCTCAATTCTCTCACCTCTCCAGTTCATCTTGTATACTGCCGCTAAAGCAATAATCATCCTTACGTGCAGAACTGATAATGTTTCTCCCCTATTCAGTAAACTCCAGTGACTCTTTGTTGCTTCTAAGGGAAAATATAAGCTCCTTTGTTTAGCTTATAAATCCCTTTACAACCCAGCTCAACCTATCATTCCAGCCTCACTGGACATCATTATCCTTCCTGTACTCTGGAATCCAATTGGATTATATCCTGTTTCTTCTTTACATCCTATAATACATCTCCCATATCTGTGTCTTTGTACTGGTTGCCTTCCCTGCCTGAAATGTACTTACTTCTCCCTTCTACCTTGACCTTTCCCATTCTACCTAAGCTGCTGAAATCCTCCCTCCCAAACTCCTTTGAATTTAACTACTTTGTATTTTTTTACATTTGTTCACTTTCCTTATTCTCTATATGTGTGTATACACACAGATGTATATATGAATATATATGTGTGTATACTTGTCTTTATTAGAATGTAACCTTCTTGAGAATAGGGATTATTATATTTTTTCATTTGTATTCCCACTGCCTAGCATAGTGCCTTGTTCATAGTAGGTACTTAATAAATGTGTGTTCATTGTTAACATATGTTGAGTTTGAGTTGTTTTGGGGACAGTATCCAGGTATATATCTCAAGTAGGCAGGCAGTTGGGTTATGTTAAAATTTTTTTCATTTGGTAGGGAAGTCTTTCCATAATGGTGACTTCAACTTCCATTTTCTCTGTTTTCTAGGTACTTCTCTGTTTATTGTGCATTGTTATGTTAATAGCTACTGAATTATGGACATATATTCGTTGGTATACTCAGTTAAAACGCGTTTTATTCATCAGTTTCCTTGTCAGTTTTGGATGGAATTGGATCTATTTATATAAGGTAATGTAAAATAATAATTTGTTAAACACTGTTGACCTAGTTGGTTCTTTCCAGTTAGTTTTTGAAGCATTCTCTTAATACATTTTCATTTTTTTCATCCTTTATCACATAGATAACTTCAGAAAAAGTCATATAGTGATCACTGATTAGTGATCTTAAATCCTAAATGCAATTGAAATATGTTCTTATAGTGAATGAAGAACAAATGTTTTTGTTTCATAAACAATAGGCTTTTTTAATCTTTAAATTTCTTTTAAAACATACTTTGGATTTATAATGATGGAATGAATGTTTGAAATAAAATTGTTTGGAATGTATTAGGAAGTTTACTTAATGGTATCTTTATCATTAGCAGTTAAAGACTTTCCTGTCTATCTTTATTAGTTAGCCTTTGCAAAACATCAGGCTGAAGTTGCCAAATTGGAACCGTTAAACAATGTTTGTGCTGAGAAGATGGACTGGGTTGGAGGCCTATTTGGTGAGACCCTCTGTTTGCCTTAGCATTTTTTAGAGAGAATGATACCTGAATTGTGGTCATTTTTTTTAGAATTGCTAAAAGCCAGAATTGGCTTTTTAAGTTTGTAAATGTTTTTTAGTAATTTCTTTTGAGATTTAGAGCTGGCAATTGTCTAGGATTTTTCTTCATTTCATAGGTTAATGGCAGAGATCCAACTTGCACAGTCCAAGTTAAAGATTGTTTCTTTGTGGCTAGTGAGGCCCTCCAGATGCTTCTGTTTTAAATGTGGTTGTGCTGGTTCTAAGCCATGAAACATTGCAGAGCCTCCTCTAGGACATATATAACCACTCAAAAGAGTTTGACTTCACTTTCCACGTAGGAAAGAACAAGTGGATGAAGACTGTCTCTCCACATTATGACATATTTGGATGCAGAACTGTAGAGCTTGTCCATGGGTATGTGTAGTGGGGACAGAAGAGGACAGGTAGATAATGAGTTGGGCCTGAAATTGAACAGGAAAAGAGTGAGGAATGATAGATGGATAGCTAGAGTGCTCCCCTGATATCTTTGTGATATCAGGAAAAAGCAAGGACGGTGTGGTGTGTAACTGGTGAGAGAGCCCAGTCAAATGCTGTTTCCACTAGGCCAGCCACCATACCTTATTGGCAAGTGAAATAAGCAGCTGGTACATAGTAGGCACTATATAGAAGCTGTCATCATCGTCATCATACTGATTTTGTCACACTGAGACAAAAGGCCTCATGGTGAAATCCACAGAAATGCAAAGAAGATTATTCTAATAATCCAGCTTGAAAAAATCATGTTAGTAAAAAATATATATTATTTAAGCTCTGACGTACAGCTTAGATAGGTGACCCATTGAGTTATTAGTCTATTAATGTATATCTGGGTCCAGAATTGAGCAAGAAGAGATTGAACTCACTTGGAATACTTTCAGTGATGGCTGACTAATGCCACACAAGCCAATGTCTTATAACAATTGGAATTCTCCTGGTGGTTCACTTTAACTGAAAGTCGTAGAATAACATGATCTCCAAAGAATTAGAGTTACAAGTAAGTGCAGTGGTAAGGGAAAGATTAATAATGAGTGTAACTAGGTTGCAACATTTCACTTATAGTGATTGTCATGTACAAAATGGCATGTACATGAAGAAGAGTTAATCATGGCAGGAAAAGATGATGACCCAGTTGTAGTAAACGTGAGAAACAGCAGCCAGAAGTCCTGAGTGCCGGCTGCACTGGTGCTCCTTAGATAAGAAAAAGACTTAGAGAAGGGACTTCACCACATTGAATGTGGCCTCCTGTTGGACTGAGGACCGACCTTTGTGATGTCGGGGGAAAGGAAGGAGTTTGTGATCAGCATCAGTAGGGGAGAAGTGCTCGCACGTACAGATGCAGGACCAAGTATTACAGCGTATAAAATCTTGGTCTGAAGCCATTTATCAGAGTCAAACCTTGAAAAAACATGCTTATAAATATACTGTTTGTGTTGGAAGATTGATTAAAAACAAGATTGGCCTAACTTTTGGGACTTGGTTAAAGGCAAATTAAAAATCCAGCAGATTTTCCAAATCAAGGTATCCACAAGCACTGCACTAGAAAGTAGTTGTGGGAATTAAATCTAACACAACTCTCTTGTACACAGAACGAACACAAAACTGCTTTGTTTGAATGTCCTGTTTTCAGGCCCATGCTATTGCTGACGCAGGCTCACAGCTGCTGTCCCATTGCCATGAAAGAAACCCAGGCAGAGAGGTTGTGTGAAAGCAGCCGTTTCCCACGTGCTGGCCTTGCCTCCATAGCATGTGCTTCCTGTGCAGGGTTTTCACCTGGAACCCCTTCCTTTCGAGCCCTTGGCTGGATTTTGACTTGATCCCGCACAGCTTTCTCGAGCCACATCCCCTTTCTCATAAGAGGATTCTTTTATTGTTATATTATTATTATTATTGCACGCCTTATTGACTGTGTGTGTGTGTGCAGTGCCCTTATTTTACCTAGCACTGGGGATTTGACATTGAGACTTCTGAATCATTTTTGGTTTAGTACCAGATCTTAGAACACTCTGGTAAATAAGAAAATTAGGGATATTGGGAAACTTGTTGAAAAAGTATATAGAACTGAAAATTAAGAAGGGAGAATAAAATCAAAATGGAATAATTGAGAATAGTGAAACATGTTAATTTATTAAAATTTAGTTTTTTTTCTCTCTTTTCTTTCCCCTAAATAGAATGGTTTAAAAGTTCATTGACGTTTCGGGATGATCCTTGCCAAAAGTACTATGAGCTGCTCTTAGTCAACCCTATTTGGTTGGTTCCACCAACAAAGGTATTGAATATACTTTATAAAAATTACTTTGTCAGGGTGGGTCAGGAGTCCCTGTGTAGTCCTCACAGGCTTATCATGTTTTAAAGTCTTTCTACCAGGAAGCTTTGACCTGCCTAAATTTTAGGTCATTCTAATTTCAAGTAACAAAAGCATTTTTGTATTGAAGCTTGTTTGCAATGTGGCAGCGCAAGCAAAGGTCATCTGATTCTAGTGCAGGTGCACAGTGACTCTGGCTTATTATTTGTCATTGTTAAAGAACATAATTAATGCTGCTAATGAACATCTGTTGTTACAGGCATTGGCAGTTACTTTTACCAACTTTGTAACAGAGCCTTTGAAGCATATTGGACAAGGAGTTGGTGAATTTATGAGGGCTCTTATGAAGGAAATACCAGGAATACTTCATATTCCAATGTTGGCCATCATGGCTCTTGCTGTACTGGTTAGTATATGACATTGTTGCCACTTAGTCTTTTAGAGTACAAGCAGTGCTGAAGATCTGTACTAGTCCTGTTGGTGTGACACTGTAATTTGATAAGCAGTATCTAGAATAAGTAAGTAATCTAATAAGTAAAAGTAGGTTAGACTCATTTGCATTTACATTTTTTATCTTAAAAGCAAGTGATTTTATAGTTTGCTTTTTGAAGTTTTAGAAATGAGTTCTGATAACTTTTACTTGCAAACTAACCATTTGAACTTGGTAAATTGGTATACATGAAATCATTCAACCAATCAACAAGCATTTCTTAGGTTCCCATGTGTCATTCTCTGCTGAGGGCTAGAGATATGAAGACAAAAGTGATATATAGAGTTTTCTGCTCTTAGGAGTTTACAGTCTAGCTAAGGAGGTAACAAGTATGTTGGTGTGACTGAGTGCACATATTTGCACAGGCAAAATAGATATAAGGTAATTTGGGGAAGGCACTTGCAGCTAGGGGTCAAGAAAGGCTTCAGGTAGAAGGTTGTACATGACCTGAGCCTTGAAGAAAACTAGGGATCCTAGGAGGTGGATGTTAAGAAAGAGGGCACTCCAGGCAAGAGAGACAGCCAGCGCAAAGGCATGAAGAAAGGAGATGGAATGTTGTACATGGGGAGTAGTAAGGAAGCCAGTTTGACTGGACTGTAGAGTAGATGAAGGAGAGTAATAAGAGTGGGAATTGAAGTTGGAGCCAGGTTGTGAAGGATTTTAAATTCCAGATAGTTTTATTTGCTTCTTGAGGAAATAGGAAACCCCTGGAGTTTGAGTAGGAGAGAGATAAGGTCAGACCTGTGCTTTAAGAAGATTCTATTAGCACCCGCATGGAGGATGAGTTAGATTGGGGAGTGGCTGGAGGCTGGGAGGTCAGTTGGGAGACTGTTGCAATGATCTAGCAGAGAGGTGGTGAGGGCTTGAACGAGGGTGGTGGCTATGTGAGTGGAGGGAAGGGGTGGAAGAGAGAGGTGTTGTAGAGGAGAAATGACAGGACTTGGCAGCCATAGGTGAGGAAAGGGGAGGAGTTGGAGATGATGCTGAGGATGTAAACATGGGATTAGAAGATAGTGTTGCCCTCCAGAGAAATCTGTAAGTTTGGGGAAAAGAGGGGTGCTGTTTGGGTTATGTTGGATTTGAGATGCCTGTGGGGCATCCACATGAAAAATGAGAATCTCTTCCTTTTGGTGGGGGAGGGGTAAGGGCAAGACCTTGTTTTACACACTGGTCTTGATCCAGCAGTACACTGCTTTCTGAAACAAAACTTTGCTTATTAGACTTATTTCTATCTCATATAAAAGAATTAGAATTATAGAATTTAAGAGTTAAAAAGAAGGTTAATACTGCACTGAAACTGCTCTAAGACTTTCGAGACACCCTACATACAGTGTGCTTGCATTGGAGCCTCAGGGTTCATTTTACACATTCCTAGAGAGATCTAGTCATTATATATATATATATATATACATATATATATATACATACACACACATATAAAATTATAAATTATAAAACACACACACACACATCTCTCTGTCTTGTGTTCTGGCATTCTCAAAGGATATGCTAGGTGAGAGCACAAGAGCGGAGAAGAGACATTTGTAAGGCCTTGAAAAGGCCGCAGCGTGCGGGGAGCTGGGCTTTGACTATGTCTCTGTGTATCTATGGTTATATCTGTACTATTTCAAACAAATAATCTTAAATGTATACTTTTAATATATATACTATATGGAAGCCAACTCTAAATAATACATAGAAACATCATTCATAAAACTTTAACAGTTTCCATTTCTAGCCTTCAGTTTAACTGCTGGAAGCTAGGTGTCAGTGCTGGGCCTGGAACCAGAAAGATCTGAGTTCAGATCTAACTTCAGATACTTCCCAGCTCTGTGACCCCAGGCAAGCTACTTGACTCCTCTTGACCTCAGTTTCCTTATCTGTATAATGGGGATAATAATAGCTCCTACCTCAAGGTTTTTGTGAGAATCAAATAAGATGAGAATTGTAAAGTGCCTGACACATGGAAGTGCTATAGAAATACTAGCTGTCAACATTATGATTATTTTCTAGTTCATTGAAAACGTTTTTCTAACTGTTGAGTCATTTCATAAATTAAATCCATGCCATGATTCTATTATTCCCTGCCCCCCAAAAATGTGATTCTCATAAGTAAACTGCCATTTTAAGATGTTTATATCTTTACATATCAAATTACTAAAAGTACATGTGAATTTTACTGGCATCCTAAATAATACCTTAACTTAATCTAGTCTGTTATATGCTACATTTAAAATGAAAGACTTTAGGAAACATGTATATGTGTGTGTGTGTGTATTATATATATATGATATAGATAGACCAATATTTAATTTTGTAGTTATATATTTTGCTTATTAGGGTTTCTGCTATGGTGCAGGAAGATCAATTGGTGGATTGCGATATTTAAGAGACTCTGAAAAAGAACCTCGCCAGGCACTACATCAAGGCAAAGGACGAACACAGGAGGAAATTGATTATAGGCACCATGGTGGAGCAGGTGATACAGATGTCTGTTGTCGGAGCCATGTTTGTCAGAAAGATCGAGGCCCTTATTGCAAAGCAGATGAGTGTAGAGGAGATTCTTTGAGACAGAGATATGTTGACTTAACTGGCAACAGGAGCCCTGAAGTTCTACGGGCATTTGAAATACCAGATGCAAAGGCAGAAGAGCATCCCAAGGTAGTGCCCTGTGTAAGTCAGCACCTGTTTTATTTTGGCGTTTCTTCATAATTGGTCTGAATTCTTCTAATAGAACTTGTGTACTAAAGTATTTTTTGGCACAAAACAATTAGGACTTTTTCCTCTCAAATTTGAAAAGTCAGCCCAGTCTTCCAGAAAGAGAGTAAAGGCTGAACAGCTGACATTAAATATTTTACTTTCTATAAGGAACTGAGTATTATAACAAGGTAGGTGTTAGAAACTATATGTGAAATTTCATTGAAACCCTACAATGTAACTAAAAGCAAACTGAAAGTCACTGGTATATGGGGCGACTAGGTGGCGCAGTGAGTAAAGCTGGCCCGGACTCAGGAGGAGCCGAGTTCAGTTCCGACCTCAGACACTTAACACCCACACAAAAAAATTAGCCATGTAACCTTGGGCAAGTTACTTAACCCCAATTGCCCTCCAAAAGGCAAAAAAAAAAAGTCAACGGGTATAACTCCAGAAGTCCCAGGGAATTATATAGCATCCTTAGGAGATTATTTGGAAAAAAGGGCGTGGGAAGGAGGCAAAAAAATCTTTCTGATTTTATATGAGTCTGACTGTAATATTACCTAATTGTGGGGAAAAATAGAATTAAAATTTTTTTATGGATCCCTAAGTGGCAATTTGGAGGGGACATTTACTCTTTCGGGGGATGGATCTTTCTCTACCTTTCCTCTTCTTTTTTTTTTTTTTTTTAAGCAATCGGGTTAAGTAACTTGCTCAAGGTTACACGGCCAGTTATTTCTGGGTGTGGTGCTGAGTGTCTGAGCCCGGGATTTGATCTCCAGGTCATCCCAATACTGGAACCGGTGCTCTTACTCGCTGAGCCACCTGGCCGCCCCTTCTTTCTCTACCTTTGTAAAACCTGGGAGGCCTTTGGAACTTAAGGGCAAGGGTAGTGTGTTCTTTGTGGAATCTTTTTCTTTGAGATCTTTAATTAGAAATGCTACTTATTTCTGTTAAAAGGTAGCATTTGAACTAAATCTCTCAAAAAAAAATTTCAACCCTGACATTTTATAATCCTCATATGCTAATTAATAATTTAGGACTTAGTCACTAAAAACATTGGTAGCTTCCTTGTGCATAATATTTGAATAAAACAGTTAATTGCACTTATTATTGACTTATTTGGGAGAATTCTGGAAGCTATCAAGTTTTAATCTTGTGAATAGAGGGCAAGTCACTTTATGTATGTGTACTTGACTGTGAATGGTTAAGTTAAACTTAACAGTAGTAGAATCTTATTTTTGACACAAAGTGTATGTATTTGGAATGTGAATTTATTCAATTCTACAACTCCAATTGTGTAACTATTAATCCTCCAGACTAAATTAATTTTAAAAAATTTGTGTGGATTCTACATTTCGCAGCAGAAATCACTCATTTCGGATAAAAATCCAGAAGACATTTGTGAAATCCCAGAAAACAGCAAAGTGAAAGAAAGTAGCAGTAAAACAGACCATTCAGCAGAGCCTTCCTGTGAGCAGCAGACCCCAGGGACTCGGGAAGGTGAGCTTCCAGCAGGTGAGAACACACTGAGAACTGAAGCCAGAAGCCCTCCTGAAGCTGGAACCCTCAACTCATCCTCTGTCTTACCTGGAAGAAGGGAAAAGAATCAGGAAGACAACCAGCCTAGATAGGAGGAGGAGGAAGCCATGGACAAATGGGAAAGATGGGAGGTCTAGCATTAGGGGTTTTTTTTTTAGTATTTTTCTCATGAAGCATTCTATATACTCTATTGCTATTTGGGTATTTTTTGTAAAAGTGCCAACAGAACCTATTGAAATGAAATTACTAGCTCAAATAGCAAGTAAGTTTGTAAAAGCAGGTTCTAGGTGGGTGTAATGACTACGTGTAATTTCATTTTCCTCCCTTTAGTATTCTGGCAATTTCATGGTTAAATACCAGTTTTGGAGGAGTGTCACCTGACATTCTAAAATGAATGTTAGTTGATGTCCGTTAACTGACCAGAACTAATGATGGTTTGTTAGACATCACTAGTTCTGATTAGCTAGTGAAGAGTCATAATTAGAGAATATTTTTAAAGAAATAGTATTATTAGTTTTCGGGTATATATAGTGAACAAAACTAATGGATGACAGTATTGCCAAATAGATGCCCCCTCTCCCCCACTGACTTTAATGAACAGATGAGAACAACTGCCAGTGTATTATATGCAGGTGGTGCTGCTGAAGTGGTCAGGTGCTTGAAATAAGGAGTTTAATTTAAGTGGGACACACATCACTTGTAGTCCTTTATCAGGGAGTGGGCTTAGTTTTTCAGACTAAAGTTTACTCTTAAATGCACCTAAACTTATTTTTATCTTAGCTCTTGAAAGTGATGCTTCCTGCAAGGTATTCCCACACTTGCTCAGATAACCAGGCAAGTGGGACTTAAATGTAAACTTTGCAAGACTGGACCTCTTGTCTGAGCATTTACAGTTGTACAGTGAGTGGAACCTTCAGGAAGGCCAGTTGAGGTTCTAGATCTATTTGCCCAGATGCTGACTGCTCCCAGACCAGCACGTTTATGTTACACCCTAGTTGTCTTTATTTCTTCCTTTACAGTCAGGTCTTCTGAGATGCTGTGAGGGTATAATAAAACTGCCAGGGGGAAACCAAATAACCAGGCTTGTCTATCATTGTAGTTACTGGAGTCAGGAGACTCTGGCCTAAGAATAATCAGAAATAGAATGAGTGAATTTTGGCAGAACTAGTGTCATCGGTGTGGTCTTTTTTTGTTTACTTCTTGTAAACGCTTATGTTGAGGCTACTAAAGGTGGGATCCAGGTAAGTGGGGAATTACCTGTATCATCTCTTAATTTGCTTGACAAATTTCACAGATGATGTACAACATTGTCACAGTCTCATATTACTAAATTACTGAGGTTTTATTTTATTGACCAATACGTATTCCATAGCCCACTAAGGCCTAATTAGCAGGATACAAATACAAATACACAGAGGAGTCTTTCACTCTGCCCAGAAGATCATTTATAATTTTTATGTTATTTGTTAAAAGTTTTGTTTTTTTTAATACCAGGTACCCTTTATTTAAGCACATTTGTTCAGCAGCTTCCAAATTTAAATACTCTCTTAACTAGGAAAACTTGATGTGCATTTAGTTGTCTCTGAGAGGCGGCATGGAGCAGTGTCTAGAGAGCTGGTTTTAGAGCCAGGGAGAGTGTTCAGTTCAGGTCCTACTTCTTAACACATATACTAATGTATGACCTCTGGCAAGCCACATCACTTTTCAGTACTCTCGGTATCTCAAACTGTATTTGTCGAGAAGTCTTGGATCTTCATTTGTAGAGGGAAGTTTTTCCTCAGAATTCTCTATACCAAAGAAATCACAGGTGAAGCCCCCATCTTTTACCCTTAGTTTTTTCTTTTTAAAGCATATTCATATGATGCTTTGGGTTTGCAAATCCTTCATTATTTCTCCACATACATATGGTTAATATTTTACTTTAATTCATGTTTTCCTTTAAATATTTGCTTAAAGAAATTTTCATTCCTAAATTTTATTTTATTGTGCCTTAGTTACAAACATAGGAACACATTCTTTCTTTTTGTATGATGCCAAGTTTTACAGAGCAAATCTACGTTCTATGAAGTTTAGATTCAGTCAGAGGGTCTTACAGGGCCACATGTGGCCCCAAGGCTGCAGGTTCCCCACCCCTGGCCTAGTTAATGACATTTGCTATATAAATATTGACTTAAAAATTTTGACACCTTTTCAGGAAGACATCTAATGAAAAAATGTTGAGATGGACTTTAGTATCGACTTGTGGACATGGAAGAGTCGAAAGGAGCAGTTCAGTCATCAGTGACGGTTCCCTTAAGCCCCATAAGCAGCCAAGACCTGTCATGTTTCTGAGCCATTGTTTTTTTAACGTTCACCGTTCTTTTAGAGACTTGTATCACTGGGGACATTTCAGACAAATTGCTGTTCCTGAATGTTTGCACCCATGCAAGACTGACGCTGAACATTTCATCTCACTGGTTAGTTAGTTGGCAGGGAGAACTGAGGCTTGTGTATTTTCAGCCGCTGTTTTCCATTATGGTTTTCTTTGTGGTTAAGGCACATCATGACAATTACACTTTTAGAAAAACCCTGGCGGTAGGAGGCTGAAGCTTTAGGAAGCAGTTTTAAGGAAGCACAGTTGGTTCTCATCCAGCGTGGTAGTTATGTTCTCTAAAGCCCCCACAAAAACTAAGTTAGCTATTGCTTCTAGGGAAAATACGGGGATGTGTTTCTGTGCGCCTCTGTTCACAGCACTTTATGGAGTGACTTCATGCAGATGGGTGACTTTCCTCTTCTTTTGGAGATACCATATTATTGATTTATTAAGATTATACCCAGCAGCACTGTCTCACTGGTGCCTGAGCAGAGCTTATCTGACACATGCATTCTCTCCTCAAGGCGCTTCACAGCCTTCTTGCACTTAAGAACACCAGGCAGCTCTTCAGCATGATGTTTGAGGGCCATTTTAAACAGCAAATCATCAATAAAAAGCACAAAAAGGCGAGAAATGGGCACTGAATAGACCAAGAAACGGACCTTGGTTACAGTAGCACGAGAGCTGAAATAAGGTGCCTTGTGTAACTTCAGCTGGGGACATGTGCAGCAGGCAACTCAGATGCTTTGCCGCCCTGTGCATGATTGACAACACCGTGAATGTTGATTTTAGGGTTAAAAGATAATTTTAGTGAATAGATGAATTTTCCAATATGGAATCGAGAATAATGAGGATCAGCTGTGGTGTTTATAATAGTCTTTTAAGAACCAAAATGTATGTATAATAAATGTTTATTTTTGTATAAAGACTGAAGTGAAAAGTTTTGGTTTATCACTTTTCTAAATTATACTCTATATTTGAAGTTTCATAATCTAGGAAACATAGCAGAAAACAAGATTTGAGCTGGCAAGGTATTTAATACTATAGTCAAAGCAGATGCTTACGTCACCTCTCGTCATCTCTCTGCCTCGGTAAAAAGAGGGAGCTGCATTCCATCGTTCCTGCTGGATTATGTTAATAATATAAAGAAATGTGGACGATTTATGTCAGTTTGCTTTATAACCTGCAACTTTGTTGAAGTTAGTTGTCGATTAGTTTTTTTAGTTGACTATAGGAACTCTAAGCCACATCTTCAAAAAGTGATTTTGTTTTCCCTGAGCTGAGCCTATTCTTTTAGTTTCTTTTTCTAGTACAGTACTGGGCAACGTGATAATGGGCATCCTTGCTTCATTGCTGATGTTATTGGAAAGGCTTCTAGCTCCCCATTACAGACAATACTTGCTTTTCTGACTTTTAGATAGATCTTACTTATCTAAAAGCTCCATTTATTCCTGTGCTTTCTAGTGTTTTTGACAGGAATGAATGTCATGTTTTATCAAAGCTTTTTCTTCACTTATTAAAATATTACTTTTGTTGGATTTGTTATTAACCTGGTCAGTTATGCTTATAGCTTTCCCGATTTGAACCAGCCTTGCATTTCTGATATAAATCCAGCCTGATCATAGTACATGATCTTTGCTATGATATTGCTATAGCTTCCTTGCTAAAATTTAAAATATTTGCATCAGTATTCATTAGAAAATTGGTCCTATCAAGGTCATATTTGTGTTGTAGCAGGAATTGTATAGGTTCCCTCTTTGACCTATTTTTTTCCCAATAGTTTATGTAGTATTGGAATTAGTTGTTTAAATATTTAGTAGAATTCACTTTTAAATCTTATCTGATTCTTGGGCTGTTTTCTTTGGGAGTTCACTTATAATTTGTTCAATTTCTTTTTCTAAGGTAGGGTTACTTAAGTTATATTTCTTGTTCTGTTCGGGCAATTTATATTATAAATATTCAGTTTCATTTTTCAGTTTTACTGGTTTATATAGCTGAGACACTTAATAATGGTTTTTATTAATTGGCTGTGAATTTTAAATTTTTTATGCTCGTGTTTGATTTTCTTTATTTTTCTTACTCAAATTAACTAATGGTTTATCTGGTTTATCCCTCCCTTCCTCAAGAAAATAAGTGTCTAGTATTTTTTCAGTGATTTCTTTTTTTTTTTGACTTCCAGTTCTGTTCATCTCCATTTTCAGGATTTCTATTTTGGTGTTTCTTATTTGTTGGGGTTGGGATTTTTAATTTGTTGGTTTTCTAGTTTTTATTAGTTTTGTACCCAGTTTCTTAATCTGCTTTTTTTTTTTAATGACAGAATTTAGAGACATACATTTCCCCCCTTGGCTTCATTGGCATTTCACAAATTTTGGTGTGGTGTCTCACTGTTGTCATTTTCTTTAATGACGTTTATTATGTCTATAATTTGTTTTTGGAACTACCCATTCTTTAGTAAGTTATTTTGGTTCCAATTAGTTTTTTATCTTTTTTCCAAAGTTCCTATATTGAATATAATTTTTATTGGATTATGGTAAGGAAAAGATGCATTTATTTTTTCTGCTTTTCTGCATTTGTTTGTGAGGTTTTGTGATCAGTTTTTTTGCACGTCCCATGTACAGCCGAGAAATAGGTGTATATTCCTTACTGTTCTGATTCAGTATTCTCTAGCGGTCTTAGCATAGCTAACTTTTCTAAAATTCTACTGAGATTCTTAACTTTATTTTTTGGTTCAATTTATCCAAGTCTAACTGAGATAAAAGGCAGCTAGGTGGTACAGTGGCCTGGGCCAGGCCAGGAATACCTGAATTTAAATCTGGCCTCAGACACTTAATAGCTGTGTGACCCAGACAAGTCACTTAACCCTGTTTACTTCAGTTTCCTCATCTGTGAAATGAGCTGGAAGAAGTAGCAAACCACTCCTGTATTTTTGCCAAGAAAACCCCAAATGGGGTCACAAAGAATTAAATATAAGTAAAACAATAAATTGAGGTCCCCCACTATTATACTTTTACTTTGTTTCTTCCTATAACTCTTTTGTTTAACTTTTACTTTAAGATATGGCTGTTACTCAGTTTGGTGCATATATGTCGATATTGATATTCGTTGTTAAACATGGTACCATTTAGAAGAACTCTCTTAAGTTAGGTCTGTTTTTTGCTTTTGCTTCATCTAAAATCATGATTGCTACTGCTGCTGTTTTTTTAAACCAGTTCAGATGAGAGTGAGGTTCTAGTGTCATGGCCTCTGTCCCATTGTCCCTCTCGTATTATGTAAGCTCCTTTCGGTGTATCTAATTTAATGAGTAATTTCTCCCATTCTTCTTTTCCCTCCTCCCCTATCCCAGTGCATTTCTCTCCTCTGCTTATCCCACTCCGCTTTTGAGATGACCTACAGAGTTGGCAGAATCGCACCCAGGCCCTCTAATTAGGCTCTTCTGAAGCCCTGGCAATAGTCATGGTTATCTTACTTTACCAGTAAGCTCAGCTGACGTGTATTTTCCCTCGTGTCTGTAGTCTCATCGTCTTTCTTTACCTTTATCTCTTAGCTTTTGTGGCTTCCTGCTTCTAACTTTCAGCTAAAACCTCAAGATTTGGCAAGAAGCCTTTCCTAGTCTCTGGTACTGCTCCCAGTTTGTCCTGTACGTAGCATGTTTGTACGGATGTTTGTATGTTTTCTCCATTATTAGACTGTGCACTCCTTCAAAGCAATGGAGTGTTTTTTATCTTTCTTTGTATCCACCATGCTTAGCACAGTGCCTGGTAGGTAGCAGGTCCTTAATAGATACTGGTTGACTAAATTAGGGGGGTGGCTGTGGGAGTGGTGAGGAAATAATGTACACCAGAAATGTTTTGAAGGTAGAAATCCCTAGACTTGGCAATAGATTGGATATGTGGGGTGAGAGTGAGGAGTGAGGTGACACGGGGTTTGTGGACCTGAGTGACTAAGAGGATGGTGATATCTGTAACTACAGTAGTACAGAAGTAGGAAGGTTTTGTGAGGGGAAAGATAACGAGTTCTGTTTTGTGTCTGTTGAGATGCCACGGGGACATCGCTGGTGATGCAGGCAGGACTGGAGGGAGCTCAGAAGAGAAGGTTCTAACATACATACCTGGATTCACCTACGTAGAGGACCAGGGTGATATGATACAAAAGGAAAAGAGCCCAAGACAGAGCCTTGGGGCACATCAATAATGTGCATTCCGGGTATGAAGGTCCATCTAAGAGGACTGAGGAGCAGTTAGAGAGGTAGGAGAACCAGGAGATAGTAGTCTAATAACCCAGATTAGAGAGAACCCAAGGAAAGGTCATCAGCATTTTCAACACTCAGTTCATGATGAGTCAGAAGCCAAATAGCAGAGGCTTTAGAATCTAGACAAGAGAAAGTGAGGACTGCAAATATAGAGTGCTTTTTCAATGTGTTTACCCAAGAAAGGAAGGAGAAATACAGGATGGTAGTGAGTAGAGATGGCAGGATCAAGTGAGGGGTTTGTTTGTTTGTTTTAAGGACTAAGGAAAGACATAAATATGTTTTTAGGCAGCAGGGAAGGAACCCCAACAGATAGAGAATGAAGAGTGTGGATGATAGTGAGGCCTTCTGAAAAGATTAGGAAGAGGTGTGATCAAGGGTGCATGTAGAGGGAAAAAGGCTACCTTTCCATCCAAGACCAAAATAAAGCATCATGAGAAATGTATGAGTGATGAGATGAGGGGAGAAGAGGGAGTTACCTGTGAATTCTTCCCTCCCCCCACCTCCTTTAAAAGTGTGATTCAGAGGGGTGGCTAGGTGGCGCAGTGAGTAAGAGTGCAGGCACCGGCATTGCATGGGGAGGACCCGGGATCAGTTCCGGCCTCAGATACTTAACACCCACGTAAAGTAACTGGCCGTGTAACCTTGGGCAAGTTACTTAACCCCAACTACTTTAAAAAAAAAGTATGATTCAGAGTCCTCAGGTTGGGAGATGTCTTGTGGCAGGTGATAGGAACGGTTTGGAGTAGAAGAATTGCCTTGATCCACTGAGGACCCAGTTGAAATCAGATGATAATTTTATGTAGATCTAGTCTGCACAGTTTATGAATGTGTCCTGAGTCTATGCAGAAGCATGTGGATAGGAAAAGGCAGATGGTAGAAGCAATCCAGGCCTGGCATTTGGCAAGACCTAATAAGTAATAGGGTAAGGGAGCAAAGAATTCAAGAGTAAAAAGATAGTTTAGAGTTGAACTGGTTTGTAGAAAGGCGTTGATATTGGGAAGGGAGGAGAGTATGACCATTGCAAGGGTGATGATCTGGAAAAGAAGAGTAGAAGAAAAGATCACCATAAGGACAGAGGCTTTAGGGGTCATAAGAAAGATGGTGATGATGATTATGGGATGGAGGAATTGTGGAGTTCAGGGGGGAGGACAAGACAGGAGTTATTTCAGAGGGTAACTACAACGTCAAGACTGCAAAGAGCCTGAACAGTGAGGCCAGAGCAAGGAAGAAGGAATGGCAGAACAGAGCTGGAGGAATTTGAGATCTTGGTGGGGACAAGGGTAGGAAATGACCAGAAAGGGTTTCTTTCAGATTTTGTGGAGGTAGCACAGATGATGGTGACATCTAGGGTATAACAGGAAAGCTGAGGTGGAGAAAAGTTCTAGGGACTTCAGGGTGATAAACTAAAAGACTAAGATATTTAGAGAAAAAAAGAACAAAGTCATAAACTGAAGTTCCTATGAATGAGTGCAGGAGTTATAGATTGTGAAATCTGGTACTGAATTCCTTTTGAGAAAGGAGGGAGAAAATAACTTTAGAAGGCTGGCATATTACGGCAGTAAAGATTTGAACAGTGATATAGATGGAGTGAACCTTGGGCTTAAGAGGATATGATGAATGATGGTCCCAAAGCGTCAGTTGGAGCTTGACGAGGACGACGACTCCTGGACCAGCGGAACATAAATGGAGTCATTCTCATAGGGGAGGGTGGCCAACTGTGCAATAGCTTCTGGAGACCACGGAAGAGATCTCAGACGCAGGTGTTGCAGAAGGATTTGGATAGAGAAGAGTGTAGGGAGAGGGAGCAGAAAGAAAGGATTTTCACTTCAGAAGGTAACTCAATCACAAACAAAACCAGAGCAGGGGCAAGGAGTCTGCTAGCCAGAGGATGGGAAAAGAACTGGCTAACTGAAATCCTCAACACTTGAGGATTTTGTGATGATTGAGTAGTATTGGTACAGGATGGCTTATCACTCCAAACAAACCCATGAAGCTGAGGCTGGAGGCAGTGTGTGGAGGTGGGGGGCCAGCTTTGGGACTGTCCCAGTATGGCAGGGCAAGCAGACGTGGTAGAATGGGAAAGAGTGTGTACTGAGTTCGAAATTTCTTCATACATAAAACTGATAAAATGGGGTGGATGTATTACCCAATAGGATTGTGAGAAGAGAAAAATGTGATTATGTAAAACTCTTTGGGAACCTTAAAATACCATATACATTCATTATTACTATCCACACAGCTGAATGTCTATTTTAGGATTCATTTGGTCACTCAAGAACTTCGTAAGAGGGGTGGCTAGGTGTCATAGTGAATAGAGCACCGGCCCTGGAGTCAGGAGGACCTGAGTTCAAATATGACCTCAGACACTTAAACTTACTAGCTGTGTGACCTTGGGCAAGTCATTTAACCCCAATTGCCCTGCCTTCCTCCCCTCCAAAAAGTAAAACAAAAGTACTTGGAATCTAGGAGCACCTCGCTCTCAGCAACTTCCTCACACAGAGCTGCTGTCTGGCAACTAAAACCCACTGATTCTGTATCTCAACTATGTGGTCAAGAAGAACTATCACAGTACTTCTTCCGTGTTATATAGCCTTTCTGGGATCTGGAGACAGTAAACATGAGCACACACAATCCCTGAATGTGGTGCCTTAACAGAACACAGGAGTTCCCTGTTCCAGCAGGATTTTACCAGTAGGGGTATGCTGCAGTACATATTTGTCACAGATGTATCCAAATACAGAAAAAATGCCCCAAAACTTAATATTAGAGGGAAGTTTATTCCTCCAGAGTTTCCTTTGTACCAGCTCTGGCTTTGAGATAAAGTAAAGATAATGGGGCAAACTAAGAGAAAACAAAATTAAGATCCGTACAAAACATAATGTTCCTTACAATCTTTTTTACATTAATCAAGTACATTGTTTTGAAGAAGCACCCTACCTGCCCCCAACACAGTCAAGTATAAAAAAGTACCATTGCCAATCATTAAAATAAAAAAAATCTCTAGTGAGAACATAAATTCCTAAACTATAGCTTCCTATCTTACAAAAATACAGAGAAATTTCAGCAAATCATCAAAAAAATACAAAACCTAAGCAGTGACCACGTGCTGATACTTCACCATACAAATATACTGAAGCACTGTTCAAACAGATAATCAGAGGAATGTTAGTTCTTCATCACTGTACCATTAAAATATTTACATAATTCTAAAAAAAACTCAAGCTGTAGAATCAATTCTTCTACAGTGCTATAAAATTTCCCTTTAAGATAAAGGTAAATTTATTTTCCCTGCAGTAACTATGAAATCATGTACATATTAATGGTTTCCTGATTTTCCTTCTGAATTTTCAAATTCCAACAAGGCACTGTTTTGCAAAAGGTCTTTTAGTCCAAATTTGGTGTCTCTGTTCTGGTCTCGCTGTAAAAGAACTCTCTGTTCATCCATCCTTTTTGCCTGAGACCGTAAAATAAGACTAAAAAAGTCCTCATCTGGTACCGTTGGTCCCTTGGTAGCAGCAGGTGGTGGAGCACATCTTTGATCATCTAATCTGGAGCCCTAAAGATACAGGAAAAGGGGATTAAAATGTTACCATGGCAAAGGAAAACCATACTTTACAGGATTAGGAGACGTTATTTTGCTAGTCTATTAAATATTCACTATCAACCACATCTGAAGGTGAATTATGTTCTCCATTTTCAAAATATTTGCCAAGGAATCAGGAAGTTTGCATGTAAAAACGACTCAATCAGTTCAGTGCTTTCAAATGTTCAAGTTAACAGTCATATGCTACTGGATACATGAGACAATAATCAGAACAATGAAGAGAAGCAGAGTTATGTGGAGCTCAGACGGTGAGACTGGGCTGCTTTTACCGTACTTCTAATGGACGGTTAGGCTTCTGGTGGCTCTGCATGGCTTCCTCTGTGAAGCCTGTTCTTCATGTTGGCATTGTTACCGTGTTTCCCCAATAATAAGACCTATCCCGAAAATAAGCCCTCCCCTTACACTGTGTAAGATTCCCCTAAAATAAGCCCTCCCCCGAAAATAAGCCC